>NC_037679.1:88831604-89149878 GCF_003255815.1 Theropithecus gelada | reverse complement strand
GCCCCCCTCTCCCCGCGAGACCCAGGAGGATGCTGGTGAGGATGCCCTTTCACTGTGGATCTTGAATAAATAACGCGGGCATATAAGGGCATGGGGAGGCTGCTGATGGTCAGGAAGGCACCTGTGTGCAGGTGACAGTGTCCTATACAGGTATTAAATGATGCTGTCACCTATACAGGTGCGAGGCAGCCTCTTCCTCCTCGTCGGCATCCTGAACCTCCCTTAGTCCTTTCCTATCTTGTTGATTTCACGGCCTCCAAATCCTCCCTGGTTGTCTTCAGCTGCCTTCCCAGAGTCAGGTCTGTGGCTTGCCCCCATCCGCAGTGGATGGACAGTGTTTATGGGCTCATGATCAGAAGACAGTGAAAAGGCCACAAGGGAGGGGAAAGCAGAGTGGACACGAAGACAGGCGTATGTTCGGATCGCCTGGGCTTGCCCCTGGAGTTCCGTTCTCTGGTGCCTCTGACTGGCCGCCCTCTTTGCTGGGGAAGGACACTAGCTAGCAGAATCCCTTCCCTGGGGAGGTGTAAGGACCATCACACAGGCTTCCGAGGAAGATGCCCAGGTTCAGATCCCAGCTCTGCCACTTACCCGCTGAGGGATTTTAGAAAAGTCACATCACTTCTCTTTTCCTCAGTTTTCTCATCTGTAAAATGGGAATAATAATAGTACCTGCCTTCTAAGGTAGCTATGAGAATTACACGAATTAATACCCACACAATTTCCCCGGCACAAGTTAAGCATTGTATAATTATTATTATTACACTGGTAACATATTTGAACGTGTCTGGTACATCTTTAGCCTTCAGTATATTTTGATTCTGATGATTATTATCATCACGATCGCCACCATCACCATTAGCTCCACGGCAAGGCTGGCTGACGGTGTTGCTTTATTTTCATCACTGATCACGCATATATTTTGTTTTTTCCATCTCAACATATTCACTTGTCAGATGAGTCAGATGACTCATAACTCATTTCACTGAGAAAACATCAAACCTGTCATTGTGTCTGGCTCCGCACACGTTAAGAAGTGCTAAGCTTTTCTTTTTCTTGTTTTTCATAGACTCGGCTGGAGAATCACGCCTGGCATTCTCTGTAATTTGAATAAACCTGAAAGTGCACCGGTAGAAAAGTAGATTTTTAGATACTTTGTGTCTCTCATCTCACTTGATTCCCAGACAGTCTGCGTGAAGGAGGCACCATCACTCTCCATGGGATGATGCGGAAGCCTGGAGCCTTTTGTTTGTAGCCCAAGGTCGTTTTTAGCCAGGAAACAGCAATGCTGGAACGTAAAGTGCCTTTGTTAGACTCCCCAGAAGAGGTCCCAAATCGATGGCCCGTGGTGCTGAATACAAACTGCAGATGTGTTTTCCTTGGCTCATACGGTGTTTAAAAAAATTTCATGCCAAGATTTGAAAACCAGAGTATTTAAATGAAAACCCATTTCCAGCTTCTTTTGAAAAATGGGAAGAGCTGGCAGCCCCAGGCTTGTGTCCTTGCGTGGAGCTGAGTCTCAGCTGCGCCATTCTCAGGCCCCGTCCCCGCCATGCCCCGTGGTCTTCCTGGCACCAAAGCCGAGTATCCGCAGCTGTTCATCCTTGTGCTTCGGCCGCAGCTCCTCTTAGAAGAGAAGAAGCTTTCTTTATGTCCATGTTTCTGTCAACAACGAGAACAAGAGATGCAGTTCGAGAGAGCTAGGTGTTATCAGAAAACTGCGAGACAGCAAAGTTCTCTCTCTGTGGAAGGGAAGAGTATCCCTGCGTGTTTAATGCGCAGACGGAGGGTGTCCGTGCAGAAAGAACTGTCCGGTTCCTTCGTCTGTTTACATTGCTTGCCTGCCCCTACGGGCATGTATGATTCTTCCTCTTACCGTGATTCCTTTAAATGAATTACTGACTCAGAGAGGTGGCTTTGCAAAAGGGAAAGGGTGGGAGAGGCATTTTACAACGGATCAGAATATGAGAACCCCATGTCCTATTGATATTCAAACACTGAACAGCTGCTGTGGCAAAGCCTGAGCCCGTCAGAGCCCACCGGTGAGAACCGAAGCTGGCGGCTAAACTCCGGCACCGCTGTGACAGGGCATGGTGAGTGGAGATCATCCCCGATGGTGATGGTGGTGATGACGGTGGTGGTGAAGGTTTTGCAGAAACTCTGCACCCGGCCCACGGCCTGCCTGTGTCTTCACGGGGTGGCTCATTTGTTAGGCCCGATGAGTTTTGGGCAAGTCTTGGCGTGGAGATCATATCAGGTATTGCCTGCTTTGGTCAGAAGAGCCAAACAGGTTCTAATGCACAGCAGTCCGTTTTAGGTTGGTGTTCTTTCCCAGAAGTCCCGTGACGTGTGGCCTCCCTGGACTCAGCGGGTTTATCCTGAGATACTGCTTCGTAGCAGTAACCCACAACTGTCAGGAGCTTAAAACCAAAAGAATTTATGGTTGGGCTCGGTGCTCACACCTGTAATCCCAGCACTTTGGGAGGCTGAGGCGGGTAGATCATTTGAGGTCAGGAGTTCGAGACCAGCCTGACCAACAGAGTGAAGCCCATCTCTACTAAAAACACAAAAATTAGGCAGGCGTGGTGGTGTGCCCTGTAATCTCAGCTGCTCAGGAGGCTGAGGCAGGAGAATCGCTTGAACCCAGGACGCGGAGGTTGCAGTGAGCCAAGATCATGCCATTCACTCCAGCCTAGGTGGCAAAGCAAGACTCCATCTCAAAACCAAAATAAAACAAGATACCAAAAAGGATTTATTTCTTGCTCACACCTCTGTGGGTTGGTTGCAGTTGAGCTGGCTTGGTTCCAGACCCCGAGGGGCTTGTCAAGCTGAAACAGACCCAGATCTTTCAGCCTAGACCCCAGGCTGAAGGAGCAGCCACTTCCTGGGGGGTGGGATAGTGCACTGTCCTCGTGCCTGCGTTCCACCCGCCAACGTGCGTCCCCTGGGCAGTCCAGGGGCAATGGGGTGGGAGGTGCATTCTACCCATGGAGAAGCCATGGAGGGAGGGAGCGAGGGGTGGAGGAGCTGGGATCCAGTTATATAATCCACCACACACCCTTTCAAGGCAGGAATCAGAGAGGAAGACAGAATCAGCTCCGGATCCTGGGGGACACACACAAAGGCTGTCCGTCCTCCACCCCGGCTCCCTCTCTCACTCCTCACACCTCTTTTTGGCCATGGCTGTAGTGCGAGGGCACCCCGAACCTGTGCAGGCATCTTTCAGTAGACGGGCACTAATGCATAGCAGCTAAATGCATAAATGCTGGGTCCTGGGTTCAAATCCCAGGTTATCTGGGTGGTTTGGAGCAAGTTATTGGACCTCTCTGAGCCTCAGTATCTTTGTCTGTATAATCGGGATCATAACAGCATCTACCTCTTTGTGCGTTTGCACAGATTAGATGAGTTGATATAAGTAAAACACCTAGAACGGTGCCTAATGTGTTGCCCGCACCATGGAAGTGCTGATGCTCTGCAAACCAAGCCCCCTTCAAAGTTACGTCTCAGTTTAAAACTTGGGTGTCCCACCCGAAGGTTCCCGAGAGAGGGCTGGTCTTCCTTTCCAGGGATATTACCGCACCACGGAGATTGCGAATTGGCAGACTAGAGGCCAAAACCAATACACACACAGCTTGTTTGGTCTGTCTAGGATTTGAGAAAAATTGGAATTCATTCATAACATTTTAAACTTCGAGACGTCCCAGATTCATTCAGAAAGATGGGAAGCGGTGGCTGGGCGCGATGGCTCACGCCTGCAATCCCAGCACTTTGGGAGGCTAAGGCAGGCAGATCACGAGGTCAGGAGTTCGAGACCAGCCTGGCCAATATGGTGAAACCCCATCTCTGCTAAAAATACAAAAAGTAGCTGGGTGTGGTGCTGCATGCCTGTAATCCCAGCTACTCGGGATGCTGAGGCAGGAGAATTGCTTGAACCCAGGAGGCAGAGGTTGCAGTGAGCTGAGATCATGCCACTGCACTCCAGCCTGGGCAACAGAGCGAGACTCTGTCTCAAAACAAAACAAAACAAAAAAAGAAAGATGGGAAGAGGCTCATGCCTGTAATCCTAGCACTTTGGGAGCCTGAGGTGGGAAGATTGCTTGAGGCCAGGAGTTCAAGAAAAATGGGAAGATCCCACAAAACTGGGAGCATCCCACATGTGGAGAGAGCTAGGCTGCCTGTTTAGATGCGGCACCGCTTCCCGTTCACCCCTGACCTCCCTGCTCCCTAGGCATGCTGGACGATGACACCTGGGATCTCCCGGGCTAAAGGCAACACACAATTCAGGTTAATTTCATCTGCCTCTCTTTACTTTTTAAAATGTGGCTGCTGGAAAACTTAGCATCGTGTATGTGGCTCACATTGTGTTTCTGTCAGACAGGGCTGGTCTCCAATGACAGGCGACACAGAGGTGAAGAGGAACTGGCAACAGGCTGGCTTCAGGTTAGGTCATTGGGGTGCATGGTCTAGGGCATGTTAGGGGTCGTGTCTGAGCCCTACCGTTGACATCTGGAGAAAGCGCCCCTTATGAGGCACCTCGAAGGACTGCGGTGTTGATGAAGTGACTTTGATTCCAATAGCTTGGTGCTGTGTAAACGCCAGCTCAGGGTAAGGGTGGCTGGGTTCGTGGCACGAGAAGGACGTAGCAGCTCCACCTGGCATCCTCTCTCTCCTTGGCTTGTTACTGAATTCCTAATTTCCGATGGGTGAAATTAACCTGAATTGTGTGTTGCCCTTACCCGGGGAGATCCCAGGTGTCATCGTCCAGCGTGCCTAGGGGGCGGGGAGGTCAGGGGTGAACGGGAAGCGGTGCCACATCTAAATAGGCAGCCTCGCTCTCTCCACATGTGGGATGCTCCCAGTTTTGTGGGATCTTCCCATTTTTCTTGAACTCCTGGCCTCAAGCAATCTTCCCACCTCAGCCTCCCAAAGTGCTGGGATTACAGGCATGAACCTCCTCCCATCTTTCTAAGTGAATCCGGGACGTCTCGAAGTTTTAAATGTGATGCATTTCTTTAGCACCCGGAGAGCTCTTCGCAGAGAAGGTCTGAGCTGATGGAGGGATGGACGAGATCTTGAGCACAGAAACCTTCCCGCAGCAATATCGTGGAAGGACACCTGGGGGCAGCATCGCATCGCACCAGGGCTCCTGCCCGCACCGCTGCCGCTGCAGCCTCCCCTGCAGGGCCCAGCTCACACCCCGCCACTCGCCCTGCCCTCTTTCCGGAGCGTCCCGGCTTTGGCTTGACCTTGACCTGTCCTTGTCCTTCAAGGTACCATCCTCTTCCTTCTCTCTTTAATTTCCTCTCCCCTAATCCTGCCACTCCCAGCCCATCACAAGCAGTTTATTTCAGGATCAGAAGAGCCAAGGACACAAGGACCCTCTGTCCGAGTCTAGAACGCTCAAGATGATCTACCCCAGTGCCCCAGTGCCCGTCCAGGCCCTGACCTCATGGAAAGACAGCCCGGTGTTTCCACGGAAGACTTCCCAGGCCGTAAATCATGTCCTAGTCTGGCTTGCTCCCGCTTGAAGCAGACTGGAGAAAATGTCAAGTTTTGATGCTTATTAATTTTTGCACGGTTTGCACCACAACCAATCTCAGGAACTGACAATGCTATGGAGTGTATTAGAGTAGCTAATTTTGCACGTTAACTTTGCGAGGCTGTGGTGCCGGGTTGTTGGTCCAATACTATTTAGATGTGAAGGTATTTTGTAGATGTGATTAATATTTATAATCAGTTGACTTTAAGTGAAGAAGGTTACCCTTGTAATGTGAGTGAGCCTCTCCCAGTCTCTTAGGAGAAGAAATGGAGAACACACCACTTTAAACGCATGGGAATGAAAAGGATTTTTGTAGAAGTTTAGGATTTTACAAAATAAATTGTTTATGCACCGTTTGTTAGAGACTGCTGGAAAATTCACCTGTGCACCGGCCCTTTGCGTCTACTGTGGGGTGCAGAGGCAGCCGCTTGAGTGGGTATGGAAGGACCAACTGCTGTAACAAACACGCCCCTGCGTTTTAAAGAAGAAATTCTGCCTTAAGATTGTAACATAGAAATCCTGCCTGGGTTTCTAGCCTGCTGGCTTCCCCTGCAAGTGACTGCACAGTGAGGAGCCAGTTCCTTAAAATCTCTCTTCACTTAGCCATTTATCTCCCTCTGTTATCTATTCAACAACTATCCATCTGTCTATCTATCCATCTGTCCTTCTATCCATGGATCGATCTATCATCTATCTATCTAATCTACCTATCTACCTATCTAGCCTACCTATACCACTATCCGTCTATTATCTATGTATACCTCTATCCATTGATCATCTACCCACCTACCTATACCTCTATCCATTATCCACCTACCTACCTATACCTGTATCTGTTGATCCATCTATGTATCTATCTAATCTATCATCATATCTTTCTTCCCCCAAACACACAATCTCTCACACACATTCACACACACACTCTCTCACACACACACACTCTCACACACACTCACTTTTACATACACACTTTCACACTCTCACCCACGCTCTCACCCACATTCACACTCACACTCACACACTCTAACACTTACACTTTAACACCTACACTCACACTCTCTTACATTCACACTCATACATTCACACACATTCGCACACACACTCTTACACACACTCTTACACTCACAGTTTCACACACACACTCTAACGCACACTCTAACACACTCTATGCACACTCATTCTTACACTCACACACTCACACATACACATTCACACTCACACACATTCACACACTCACATACACTCTCACATGCTCTTACACATTCTTCACACTCTTACATACATTCACTCACATGCTCACACACTCACACTCTCACATTCACTCACACTCACATACTCTCACACGCACTCTCACACTCCCACACACACTCACACACACTCTCACACCCTCACTCTCACACAAACTCACACATTTGCCCCCTGTGGGTTCTACTTCTCTGGAGAACCCTGCCTGACACAGGCGTCATGCCGTGTTCCCAGTAGGAAGCCTGAGGCTGGAGGAGCCTGAGCTTTGAGCCCACGGTCACATGGTTCACTTCCTACAAAATTGCTCTCACCTCTTGGAAGAGGACTTTCAAACAGGACATATGACTTCAAACGCACGGGCATGAGAGAGGTGTCTGTAGAAGTTGATGATTTTTACAAACCAATTGTGCATGTCCTGTTAGAGCCTGCCGGAAAACTCATCCATCCAGGGCCCTTTGTGTGTACTGTGGGACGCAGAGCAGCCCTGGTGTGGGCACGGCGGGACCAGCTGCTGTAACCAACAGGCCCCTACGTTTCGAAGGCGCCTCACCGTAGTCACGCGCTTTCCAACTCACAGCCGCAGCACACACAGGGACCTCCGGATGGCAAAGCTGGCAAGAGGAGAGAAAGCAGAGAAGAGGCAGATTCCTAGACCCCTCAGCCCATTTCACGGTAAGAGGGAAACACCAGTGGGGGCGGGAAGAAGCACTGCCGGCTGGGTTCATGGTGGATGGGGCGGGACAGATGGGTTAGACCTCAGCATTTCTGCCTTAGCCTCTACCCAATTTCTTTTCTTTAGTGGGTTCTCCTTACACCTCTACCACAAATGCCCGCAAGGGTGATACGGTTTGGCTCTGTGTCTCCATCCAAATCTCCTGCTGAATTGTAATCCCCTGTGTTGGTGGAGGGGCCTGGTGGCAGGTGATTGAATTAAAGGGGTGGACTTCTCCCCTGCTGTTCTCAATAGTGAGTGAGTGTGCATGAGAGACCTGCTTGTTTAAAAGTGGGTGGTGCCTCCTCCGGCTCTGTCTTCCTCCTGCTCCAGACACGTAGGACCTGTTTGCTTCCCCTTCGGCCATGATGGCGAGTTTCCTGAGGCCTCCCCAGCCATGCAGAACTGTGAGTCAATCAAACCTCTTTCCTTTGCAAATTACCTGGTCTCAGGTAGTTCTTTACAGCAGCGTAAGAACAGACTCATACAAGGGGGATTCTGCCTTCATTACTGCGATTACTGTAATGGGAGCCAGCTTTCCAAACAGACCCGTCCTTAAAAGTCCAGTGCTTCACCTGAGTGTGTGCAGGGAGGGTGGGAGGTGGGGGTGAAGCGCAGGAAGTGAAGAGGGCTTTCATCTTTTTCTTTTTATGCTTCTGGTTAGTTTGAACGTTTTACCAACGTTTCTTCAATAATTTCAAGGCACCGGTTCTGAATCATTTGGGGGAAGTATCGTATCTTGGATCAATAGTTTTTTGATATGATTTATGTCCTGTAAAATAAATTATTTTACGTAATAAGCAAAAGAATCAAATGTGTCATATTCCTAAGGAAACGATGCTGTGGGGCCTTCGTGCAGTGTTGGGAGCTCATTGAGTAATTGTATGACACGAATAGAAATGTTCACCTGTGGCCAGGCGCGATGGCTCGTGCCCTAATCCCAGCACTTTGAGAGGCTGAGGTAGGCAGATCATCTGAGGTCAGGAGTTCGAGACCAGCCTGGCCAACATGGTGAAACCCCGTCTCTACTAAAAATACAAAATTAGCTGGGCGTGGTGGCATGTGCCTGTAATCGCAGCTACTCGGGAGGTTGAGGCAGGAGAATCGCTTGAACCTGGGAGGCAGAAGTTGTGAGCTGAGATCAGGCCACTGCACTCCAGCCTGGGCAACAGAGTGAGACTCCGTCTCTAAACAAACAAACAAACTGTTCTGCTGCTTTCTCATGATGCTCAGACAAGAGGAAGAGGTGCTTGTTTCCTCCTCCTTCAGCTCTTGCCACGCTGTCTCCGTGTCCCCTGCTTTCTCCCTCGTCCCCTCACTTGGCCTTGGCCTGGAAGCAGTGAGGATCAGCCGTGAGAGTGTGTGTTAGAGTGTGTGTATTTGAGGTTTGCCTCTCCTCTCCTTTCCCTTAGAAAGAAAACCGTTGGCTGGTGGCCTAAGGTTTTTTGGAGGAGAGAGATGAATATTGGTTTGCAGCCCATTTCTGCAAAGCCCTATTTATCTCACACAGATGCAGGAAGTTAAATTTTGATGATGCGCGTAGCTGTGAAGGAGGGTGTGGGAGACGATCCCCACTCCACGAAAAGGGAGAAAATGAAGCATTATTACCTCAAGAAAGGGCTCTGATTGGGCTGTCTTTGGAAGTCAGATGCTGCTGCCACGTTATGGAAAACCTGGTGTGCAGGAGACAGGGCGCACCGGGGCAGAGCTTCTCCAACTGCAGCTCCTTCACACCTCGAAACAAACGCAACAGGCGGCAGCCAGCCCGGGCTTCAGGGGCGTGTGGGTGCAGGGTGAGGGCTGAGCAGACACCATGGGGGAAGGTGGGGCTTTGCAGGGCCGGTGCCCAGGTTCCTCTGAAGCACCCCCGGCACAGGCACTGTGTGCTGGTAATGCCGGGGGAGCCCGTTGCAAGCACCTCCAGGGTGAAGTGTGCAACCCCCGAGTCCATCTCTGTGTCCATCATCACAGTGTGAATCACTCTTTCCTTTACAAATGCAGAAATTCAATGAAATCGATTTGGAAAAAATACACAGCTGGATTAAATGACACACAAAGCGGAAAAGGTCAGGAGTTGATGACTTGAGGCAACGCTGCCTATCGGGGCGGAAGTCTCTGCCATCCTCTCGGGCCCTTTGCTTCTGTTGGCTTCAGGGCAGGGCCGGCCTCTTCTGTGCCACGCCTGTGCCGAGCAAATGCAAAGGCTGACTGGACCAGCCTGTCTCCTGCACACATCCTTGGAGCCCAGACATCGACACCTACATCACACCCTGAGCTTGGGGGATGTTACTTCCCAAAGGAAAATGAGGGTGTCCCTCCAGGGATGGCCGAGGGTAGCCGCACCTGCTGCTCTACCCAGGTAACAATGCTTCATTTTCTCCCTTTTTGTGGAGTGGGGATCACATGTATAAAATGGGGGTAATACGATGACAGCATAGGGTTTATCCTGAGCAGAACACCACTGCTGAGAGGCCAAGGGCGCGTTCCTGTTGATCACAGGGCGTGCGGTGGGCAAACGGGAGGTCTGGCCCCCCTGACAGTAACCGCACCTCATCCACAGAGGCTGCGGAGCTGAGGACGGTAGTCCAGGGCAGGTGTTCAGCAAACTCAAGGAGTGGAGAGAGCGCTCAAAAGCGCCTTTTGAGCAACATTCTTTAGAACTGAGCCTAGAGGTGGGTGGTGGGGGCCAGAAAGGTGCTCCCAGCACAGGCTGCAGGATCTCTCAGATGCTCACATGCCTGAGAGCGTTTTCAGTCCCAAGGCATCTCTAGAAACAACACTCCCATGTCGCTCCTTGGTTTTCGGTTTCCAGCTGTCTCTAAGAGTGACCCCCTGGTCTGGCTACGTGGCCATTCGCCTGCAATGTTTCAGAGAAGGTTCATTTTGCCATGTCTTAGTTTCTCCCCCTCCACCTGACTGAGTCAGGGGTAGAGGGGGGAATTGTGTCAAAGGACTGCCTGGGTTTGAATGTGGAGGACTCAATCATCCAGGCGGAATCAGGTCTCAGAGGTGCCGGTCTCTGGGCAGCGGAGTCCCTCCAGGGATGGCCGAGGGTAGCTGCACCTGCTGCTATACCCACTGCCGTCCCACCCCAGCGCCTCTCGTGATGGGAACTGGGCAAAGGGACAAGGGGCGTTCTGGACTCCGGTCCTGCGGCGGGAGACACGGGGCAGCTCCAGGTGGTGGTGCTGGCCAGAGCTTAGCTCCTTTAAGACATTTTTCAGAAAAAGCGATTGTTTGACCACTTGGTTATTGTCAGACCATTCCAGTAGAAATAAAATATGCTTCCTCAGCTCTTCAAAGGCAGAGCAAATGTGGCTGCCTGGCTTCCCAGAACACTGTCCTTAAAGACACGTGGCTTCTCCATCTTCCCAAAGAGAGTGCGCTTTTGAGGCACGAGGTAGGTGGTCCCCAAGGCCATGCTCTCTTCCCTGGCAGCTCTCAGCCGAAACCTCACTCCCTCCTGCCCGGCTTGCCTGCCCCCCTCCCTTCCTGGCAGCTGGAGGGGTGGCCCTGAGAGGTCCCCTGCATTTCCCATGGCCTCCCGCAATTACCCGCTTGGTCTCTCCTCCTCCAGCCTGTGTAGTCTGAGATGCAGGGCCCAGCCCCTCCTGGTCCTTATCACAGCTTAAATAGCTGTTAAATGAATGAGTGGGGAAAATGGGCCTCATCAATGCACGTGACCAAGGCTGATGCACACGGACAGGAGAAATAGCCCTCCCAGTAGAGAAGGCAGTGGAGGCGGGGGCAGAAAATACTTTGAATCCACCATTTGTTCTACTCATTGAGTAGACTTTCAATCAACCATTTGGTCTACTCAGACTCTGACAGGAAAAAAGAAAGGGAGGTAGTGATGGTTATTGAGTAGGAAACCAACACGACATGGCCCGGAGACATTCATGCTTCATGCTTCATGCCTGCCTCCTGGTGCCCATATTCCATCCTGGGCCCGCTCTGCAGCCACAGATTTGGGGGGCGGTTGTGTGTGAGCACAGCCTGGCTCGGGGCTGCAAACCTCCCACCAGGCACCTGCCGAGACCCTTGCCCTGCACGGGGTACTCAGCCTGCTGCACCCACGTGTGGTACGGGGTGTGTCCCAGGAGTGAGGGGTGAGACACCCGGGGTGACCCCTCTCAGCCAGCGCGGACGGGAGCTGCAGGAGAGATGCTCTGATACCCTGCCCTTGGTGCGGGCAGTGCCGGCAGGCATTCCGCATGTTCCTGAGAGGCTCCGGCAGAATCAAGTTCTGTTGCTCAGAGCACAGCTAGGACCTGAGCATCTGTGTCTCTCCAAGTTTGTGTGTTGACATCCTGTCTTCCACGGTGATGGTGTTAGCAGGTAGAAACTTTGGGAGGGACGAGGCCGTGAGGGTGGAGCCTCATGCATGTGATGAGTGCGTGCAGGTAGGAATCCAGAGCAAGACGGGCGCCTGCATGTAGGAATCCAGAATGAAATGAGTGCCTGCAGGTAGGAATCCAGAGTGAGATGAGCGCCTGCATGTAGGAATCCAGGGCTCCAACGTCAGCAGCAGGATCCAGGTTCCCCCTCTCCATCCCGTGGCTGTGCTTCCCGTGGGGGCGAGGCCCTTCTCAGGCAGGTTCCACCCCCACTCATGGCATCCTCCAAGATGGCTGCCAGCAGCCCCTGGGCCGCTTCCAGGAACAGGTCCACGAATAGGGAGGAAGCAGATCACGTCAATAAAGGCCCCTTCACCCCATATCTAGTAAAACTTCTGTTAGCTTTATATTGTGTGGCGTTTGCTCCTGTGTGAACTGTGACCAGTCAGACAAATCCACTGCTTAAGCCAGTCATGGCTCAGTTCTGGCGCTGGACGTGGGTAGCCCCACAAAGCTGCGTGGGGGAAGATGCGCAGCGTTAGAAACAGAAACTGTGAGATGTTGCTTAAGAGACTGCTGGGGCATCAGCTGAAAATGGCCACCACCCTCTGCATAAAATCGTGCACCAGAACTCTGCTGTGTCCATCGTCTTCGCCTCCTGAAGAAGGGGAGGGACACAAAGATGGGAGGGAGGAGCTGGGTTTGGGGGATGAGCCAGAAGTGGAGTAGAGAAAAGGCACTTGCAGGAATAGTTCTGAGAGATCAGCCTCAAGGCAATGGAGAGCTGCCCCTGCGTTTGTTCCCGCGGCAGACAGGAGATGGGAAGCTCCCAGCGACCAGCCCTGATCACTGCGTTTGATGAGCCATTCCAGGTGGGCTCTGGAACTTCAATTGGAGAAGAGCATTCCTTAGCACCACTGGTACGGCTAACTTTCTGGTATTAAAAGCTTCCACCTTTTTGTGTGTGTGTGTGCAAAATACATGGAGATCTAAAGTACTCAGCAAGTGCTCCATGTCCCACACAATTTTCTGACATTCGAACTGCTTCTTGCAAGGAGCTTTAAGGAGTCCCCTCTCTACCTTCTTGTTTTTGTTTTAATTGAGGTTACAAAAGTTCTCTTTGGTGGCCTTCAGCTGTCGGTCCCCCTCCCCGCTTCTAACTATAGGCTCCCTGCCATTTCTGACAGCTCTGTCTCTGAGGTCGTGGACACTGGGAACTCAAGGGAACTTGGACCAGAGTCACCCACAGTCCAGAGCAGCAGATCTGGCTACCAAAGACCTACTGAGGACCCTCGAGGGTGACCAGGCTTTGAGGATGAGGATGGGAGTGCAAATGAGGGGTGAGGCATCCCACCACCAAGTGGAGTTTGAGCCTGGAACAGCCAAAGCGATTCATAGAACCATGTCACCAAAAGACAACACATCCTCATGATAATAATATGAAATCTGAATCCAGTCACTGTAATCTGGACATCCCCTGGCCTTCATGGTTATCTGAGTTAATAGTTTGCTTTTGGGTTAGGTGAGGCTGGGTTGGGTTTTGTCACTCGAAATGGAAAGCGTCACATCTTGTAAGGTGAATGTCCCTTGGTATAGGGAGAGCTGTCACTGTACACTGTTCCTAACAGAATGGACAGGTGTATCCTACAGG
Source organism: Theropithecus gelada (assembly GCF_003255815.1). Classification (NCBI taxonomy): domain Eukaryota; kingdom Metazoa; phylum Chordata; class Mammalia; order Primates; family Cercopithecidae; genus Theropithecus; species Theropithecus gelada. The sequence continues at coordinate 89,136,394 of NC_037679.1, read as the reverse complement.
AATGAAGTGTCTCAAGGCCGTGGGCAGCAAGCCCACCTTGCAAGATATTGCCAGGTGCCCTGTGTTTCAGATGGAAACATTCTTTGCGTTGACATTGAGACTATAATGGCAGAGGAATGACAAATCCGTGGGTCACTTGTACATTTCCAGATCCATAACAGTCCTTGAAAACACTTAATCAGTTCTTCCTTAGGGGGGTTTTGAATAGAGCATGCAACACTACAAAGACAAGTTCTTAGTGGTGCCACAACACCAGTTGACTAAAGGGAAAAAGAATGATCTTATGTCAGCTATTTAAGAGTCTAAGACTGATTACAATATCAGGTTGCACCAAAATATTTGGAAGCTGGAACATGGGAGGTAAGTCTAAGACTTGCCTTGTTTCTAGAAATAAGTTTCAAAACCCACCTGGAATTATCTTTATGTTCTACTCTTTCCAAATGCCATCAGTCTACTCATAATAAAAACATCTAAAGTTGATGAAGTACTTCCAATATTTCAGATACATTCTGATTGGTCTACACAGATTATCTCATTTAGTCTTAACAATGGCTCCATTATTCTTATCTCCTGTTACCAATGAGGAAACTGAGGCTTAGAAAATGGTTCTCTGTCAAGCCTTTTCTCATCAAGTAAAAACACTATAGCTTACACATAAGCCAGATGCAAGGACAGGGAGGCAAGAGCCAGTTTCCAGAAGAAAGGGGTTACTGTTCTCGGGCAAAGGGGGTTGTTAAGGAGACAAAAACACTTTCTGTCAAGTGGACTGTTTTGTGGATGGTGGATTACAGTGGAAAATAGTCGTCTGGTTTTCTGACATCCGTTTGCTCTTCTTTAGGCTGGAGGGATTGATTTGCCTTGGCAAAGGTCACCCCTTCTCTCACTGAGCTCATGTGCTTCAAGTGGAGCTGAAGAAGTGGTTATGTGATTCAGGCCTGATCAATCAGAGGATCTCATTCCCCTAAGGATATTGGTTCAGGAGTGGTCATGTAACTCAGGCCTGACCAATCAGAGGATCTCATTCCCCTAAGGCTATTGGTTCAGGAGTGGTGACATGACTCAGGCCTGACCAATCAGAGCTTCACATTCCCTTACGGCTATTGGTTCAGGAGTGGTCAGGTGACTCAGGCCTGATCAAGCAGAGCTTCACATTCCCCTAAGGCTATTGGTTCAGGAGTGGTCAGGTGACTCAGGCCTGATCAATCAGAGGATCACATTCCCTTAAGGATATTGGGTCAGGAGTGGTCACATGACTCAGGCCTGGTCAATCAGAGGATCTCGTTCCCCTAAGGATATTGGTTCAGGAGTGGTCACCTGACTCAGGCCTAATCAATCAGCATCTCATGCCCCTAAGGATATTGGTTCAGGGATAAGCATGTAATCAATTAGAACCTATGGGATTGAATGAAGCTAAGTTGATTTCTTTTTTAACCTATTGTAAAAGAAACATAGTCTTATACTCCTCATTTCCTCACACTTTCCCCCATACTTGACCTGAATGGCATTTGGTTTGGAGCTGTTGGCTGCCATCTGCCCACCATGTGGGATCTGGGGATGAAGCTCGTGTGGAAACAGGAACACTGAGTCCTTGAGATACTGTGGGTGTTCCTGGGTCAAGAGGCTCCTGAAACCCATCTATCCCTTGAGTTTTCAAATAATTGACTCCTAAATAAGTTTGAGCTATTTTTAGCCATTATAACTAAAATAATTATGACAATGATTTAGTTACGGAGAGAGGTTTATAATTCAACTCACATTATTGAGTACCTGCTGCATGCCTGGCTCTGCACACGTGTTATCACACGGAATTCATGCGATCATCCTGTAGCCTGTTTTTCTTGATTTTTCAACAGATGGGGGAATGGGGCTCACAGAGGTCAGGTTTTCCCATGTCTTCAGTCCCATTTTAACCCATCCAAACCACTGTAGCTATTTCCAGTCCATACAGGTCCTAGTTTTTTCCTTCATTTCGAGATCTCTTTCTAGAAATGTCTCCTTTATACTACACAGAGTGACCCAGGCATATAAGAACAAAACAGGCATGTGAGTGTTGGAGGGGAGTTGGTAAGGATGGAGCTTTCTCCAATCATTGATGTGAAGCTGTCCACTGACGTGTTGTCATTCTAGCTATTTATGTAAAACAGTTTTCCAAGGAGGGGGATTTGGACAATGCTCGTAGATCCTCTCCATGTTTAAGCACAGTAATAAAACTCAGAGCAGCGAGCAAAGCAGGGCCTTGGGGGAAATTTTCTTTGTGAGACTGTATGGGCAAACTGTGGGACTTATTCTGACTGTTCCTGTAAATCAGCATGGTGCTGGGAGTTCAGGATGAACCAGATTCTCCCCACAGAATAAAGAAAGGCCTTTCCTTCGAACATGATTTCATCATGAGGATGCCGGTTTCTACTGAAAAGTGCATTTTCATTGGCTGCAATCCTCCAAGCTTTGAGCTGCCGGGCACTGGTTTTCCAAGCAGCACCTGGAGCTCGGTCTCTTCTTTGCCACTAACCTCTGCCCAGGTTCATTATTATGCTTTGACTGAACAGACAATATCCATTCCTCTCAGTAGAATGAGGCAATACGCAGTGCTAAGAAGAATCTCCCAGCCTCACACCTCCCAAGGGAGAATACTGCAAAGAAACAGACCCCACTCTTGGAGAGTTCATTGGAGCGAGCTGCATGAAGGGACTGTGTCCAGAGGAGCAAGCAGAGTTAATCCCAGAAGGACAAGGAGGCACCCACAGAGTAAGGGGGAATGACCGTCCCCCAGGCTGAAGGGGCTGGGGAGGGAGCCTATTTCTGGTGCCCAGTGACTGAGCTGCAGGAGATGGTGTGCTGAGAGAATGTGGCCGGCAGCAAGGGCGGGAGGGAAATACCCAATCTCTTTCCTCTGATCTGTCGGCCTCATGTCAGGTACGTCCATTGGCTAAATTTCCATTGACTGCAGCTTCCTGGGACCTGCAATAGGCAGAGTGGTAAAAAATGGGTCTAGAGGGATGAAGGGAGACTGAGAAACTGAGTTAATATCTGTGTCGGTGTCACCTGTCACTAGAGTCTTACGTCTGGAAGAATGCAGTGGTGCCATCTGTCACCTCAAAGCACGAACTTACTGTAACTGTTTACTGTCTTGGAGTCCAGACAGGAGACCCAAACTTCTCTGGATAATGTATCATTTTAGTCTGTGAAGACAGACGTGGGTGGACTCTCTGACGTCGTTCTTCCAACCTTATTCGTATGCACACAATTTTTAAAAATCAATGTAATTCCTGAACTCTCTAGGAAATTTAATAACATAAATTTTAACATTTAGTAATATCAATTTAACATTTAAGTGCTTTGGTCCAACTCTGCTAAAAGACAAAAAAATCTTCCTTCATTCAACAACAATTTCCAAACTAGGAGGTGGCTGTAGCATCCTGTGTGCAAGTCACTTGGCTAAACAAATCTCGTTCCTGTTTTCCTTGTCAGGATGGATATTTGACCAAATTCATATCCCAGACAATGAGACATGAGGGCATGCATGTGAGTGTCTGGGAAAGTTAGCCTCTCTCATAAAAGGGTAAACAAGGAAGACATAGCTGCATCTTCTTCTGCCAATGGTGTTATTTCTGAGCATACACTGGAACTGCAGCCACTACGCTGTGACCATAGGGTCACTAAAATAAAGGGAGAGTCAGGATGATAGGTGGGAAAATGGAAAGAACAGGAGTCCTTGATGATGCTACTGGGCTGTGAATTAACCAAGCATGGAGCCTGCGCTAGCAGTGAGCTTCTTACGATATGTGACAATACATTTTCTTTTTATTCCCTAAGCCGTTTTTATCTCCGTTGCTTGCAGCCAAAGTCATCCTACGTAGATAAGCCTCTTCTTGCCAATATGTATTGCTTCCCTTAGCATGCCTACATTTCTATATCATCTAAAGAATTTTCTTTTTCAGGGGTGATGAGCATAGGAATGGGTCTCTGTGACTTCTGGTTTCTTTGCACTGGTCTTGAGCATTTCTGAGTCTTCTGTTAGAGGCAGACAAGAATCTCAGTGGCAAATTAGGCACATGTTGGCTGTGAGATAGGCAGTTCCTTGGGTCCATGATGTGCGTTCCATGTGATTTCTGAAGTTCATAAACATATGGACACCAGGTCCTGATCAAGTGTGATGTGATCTGTGCCCTTCCAGGAGAACCTGCTAAGAGGAGGATACATCTGAGGGCATCAGATATGAAAGGAAGACTCTGCCTCTGGAGCAGTTGCTGACTCATTTAAGAGATAATTTCTAGGTTTTCTTTTTTTTTTCTTCAACCTCTATTTTGAGTTCCGGGGTACATGTGCAGGATGTGCAGGTTTGTTACACAGGTAAACATGTGCCGTGGTGATTTGCTGTGCAGATCATCCCATCTCCTAGGTATGAAGCCCAACATCCATTAGCTATTCTCCCTGATGCTCTCTCTCTCCCCCCACCACCAACCTTTGATGGGCCCCAGTGTGTGTTGTTCACCCCCAGTGTGTCTGTGTGTCCTCATCATTCAGCTCCCACTTGTAAGTGAGAACATGTGGTGTTTGGTTTTCTGTGCCTGCATTAGTTTGCTGAGGATAATGGCTTCTAACTCCATCTGTGTTCCTGCAAAGGACATGATCTCGTTCCATTTTATGGCTGCGTGGTATTCCATGGTGTATATGTACCGGATTGTCTTTATCCAGTCTATCATTGATGCATCCCAGTTTTTATGGATGGCAAATGCCGGCACTCTGTTCTGGTCTCTCACCCATTCCAGAGAACCAGTGTCATCCCAGTTTGCAAAGGTAGCTTGTGGGAGGTGGGCTTCACGTCTCCCACATGCAACACTTAAGCAGAACCCAGATGATTGTTCCTTATTATTAACAGGGTGAGGATGGAAAGGAATGAGAGCAAGTGACCCACATCCCCCCACCCATGCATCACTCTTCTTGCTGACCCACATCCCCCCACCACCCATGTGTCATTCTTGCTGACCCACATCCCCCCACCACCCATGCATCATTCTTGCTGACCTGCATCCCCCCACCACCCATGTGTCATTCTTGCTGACCCACATCCCCCCACCACCCATGCATCATTCTTGCTGACCTGCATCCCCCCACCACCCATGTGTCATTCTTGCTGACCCACATCCCCCCACCACCCATGCATCATTCTTGCTGACCTGCATCCCCCCACCACCCATGTGTCATTCTTGCTGACCCATATCCCCCCACCACCTATGCATCACTCTTCTTGCTGACCCATATCCCCCCACCACCTATGCATCACTCTTCTTGCTGACCCACATCCCCCCACCACCCATGCATCATTCTTGCTGACCCACATCCCCCCACCACCCATGCATCACTCTTCTTGCTGACCCGCATCCCCCCACCACACATACATCACTCTTCTTGCTGACTCACATCCCCTCACCACCCATGCATCACTCTTCTTGCTCAGGTCTTCTTGTCCTTGAGTTCTTAGGTTATATTTTCCAGAGAGGGCTCCTTGGAACCCAGGAACCAGACAACTCCTCTTGCTTAGTAGCTTCATGTTAACCCCTCACATCCCCTTCCTGACTCTCATGCTTCCTTTTGTTTTTATTTTCGATTATTTATTTCCTATAGTTTAATTTCATGAAATAAAATGTCAAAGAGAACAGGCTAACTTCTCTAAGCAAAGGAAGAACGTTTCAGGTCAACATAAAAAAAATCACAATTTTCTTCTGACTCAGCACCACTGCCGTTATCCATTTTATGCCAGTTATCTATCAATTCAAGTAAAGTTTTATGAACCTTGACAAAATATGAAAGCACTCCTTGTGTTTTATAGAACAAAGTGTTATTGACATTTCAGTATTTTATATGTAGAGGATAAATGCATATTGATAATTGTGGAGCTGTTCAAAAGGGTAGAGGGATGCAGATTGATTTTTGGTCCTATAAAAGACTATGGGCAAGGAGGTGTGAGGGCGGTTTTCCAGTGGGATGCCTGCACCAAGATGCTGCATAGAGTGTTGGTGAGTTGAGCATAACATAAAAACAAGATGAGGTCCAGAGAATGATCAGTAGAGAAAGCAGATGCAGAAATCTCAGTGAGGCTCTGCTAGGCAGACATACAGAGTCCTAAGACCTACCTCAATCTTTTGGGAACCTGGTGACAAAGAAGTGGCTCTTTAATATCTCTGAGCAAGTCCTCTCTTTGTGTGTTTCAACCTATAGATCCAAAAGAGTACCCCAGAATTAAAGAACATAAAAAATGGAAGGAGGTTTAGAACTCACCTAGTTTAATTGTTCTCAACCCCAATCATGCCTGAGAAGGGCTGGGGAGGGGTGTTGAAATCAGAAATGCAAAAACTCCGTTCCTGATTATTTTAAGTCAGAACTTTTAGGGCAGCATCCAGGAATCTGAATTTCAAGAAAACTCTGGGTCATTTTGATGCAATTCCCGACTAGGAATTGTTGATGAAGCCATTCTCTCCCTCCACTTTGCAATTAAAGAAGCAGAGGCCTTCTACAAGTGCTTTGACTTATATTTCTCTGAGTTTCATTGTGGAGACAGCAACTCACATCTCTATTCCTTGCCCTGACCTGGGTGAGGTCATATGACTAATCTTGTCCAATGAGTTGTGGGCAGAAGTGATGTAATCCATTCCAGACCTGGCCCTTAATATCCCCAAGTTCCCAAAGGAGACTTCCTTGTTGAATAGAAAGGCAATTAAAAAATGAATAACCAGGCCAGGCGCAGTTGTTGATGCCTGTAATTCCTTTAGGAGGCCAAGGCGAATGGATCACCTGAGGTCAGGAGTTCAAGACCAGCCTGGCCAAACTGTTGAAACCCCATCTCTATGAAAAATACAAAAATTAGCTGGACATGGTGGTGGGCACCTGTAATCCCAGCTACTCCGGAAGCTGAGGCAGGAGAATTGCTTGAACCCAGGAGGTGGAGGTTGCAGTGAGCCAAAATCGCGCCATTGCACTCCACTCTGGGTGACAGAGGGAGTCTCCCATCTCAAAAAAAAGAAAAAAAGAAAAAAAAAAAAGTGAATAACCTCACTATGGATTCAATGTATCTGTTATTAAAAAATAATGTTTAAAACTTAGTAAGCAAAAATTAACTACTAGGTGTGCCTCTGTGGTTGGCTTTCTGTTGACTGAACTATTTTACAAAACTTCTCTAAGAAGTTCACTTAGAGAATACAGCAGGGCACATGATTCTTATCTGAGAGCAACACAAATGTTTCCTCTCTGCAGTAATGCGAATCGATGTTGCTCATTGTAGATGCAATTGATTTCCATGCTTTAAAACATTTTACAAGTTTTTCCAATTATTTATATCATTACTACTGAAAACTTGGGAGCTATGTGTTCCACAGGGAACAGCTTGGATCCTTGAGTCACAACTTGGAGAACCTCTGCCCTTGTGAACTGGTGGCTTGCATTTGACTCTGATGTGAGCATAAAATAAACATTTATTGTGTTAAGCCACTGAGGTTTCGGGCTCATCTGCTGTGGTGGCTAGAGTTAATTACACTGAGATTGGGATGAAAGAGATTGGTATATATGGGATTGGATGTCGGGTGTGTATTGGAAGACTATGGCTTGTGAAGTTCTCTCCTCAACTCTGTATGTAAGGACAGGTCTGGGATGAGAGAGATGTTCTCTGTTTAAACATGAGTCCTCACGTTTGAAATGTCACCACAGGAGCTTCCTTGTGTGGGTTTCAATGTTGTGCCTTGGGAGGAGTTGCAGATGGTGTGATCACAGAAGGGTGAATGAGCTTGTCAGATCTTAGACAATAGTAGGCAGGTGGGCTCTGCAGTCAGGCAGATCTGAGTTCCAGTCCTGCCTCTCAACTTGCTAGTTCATCTTAGTTACCTTCTCTCTGAGCCTGTTTCCTATCTGTCAGTGGGGATAACACACATGCCCATCTCACAGGATTTCTATTAGAAGAAATTGAAACACATTCACATGAAGCATCCTTAGCAAATGTTTGGCTATTGATTTTATTGATTATTCTTCAATGTGGCAAGGAGTCAAGAGACGGTGATCAATTTACACCTCTGCTTAGGTACAGCAAATTGGATGAGTGTTCTTAGGAAATAGGAGGCCCTGAATGAAAGAAAGTTATGTATTCATTCATAATTATTTATGGAGTATTCATTGAGGACTACCTGGAGCTAAGGTTATAGAAATTGAACAAAACACACGTCTGGTCAAAATGAGCTGACTTTTTGCTTAGGAAAGCAAACAAGGTACCATCGTTCCTGACCCAGAGTAGCAAGGAGTGTGTACAAGTGTTATGTAAATTCCTACAAAGAATACCTTAGTTTGTACGTGCATGTAGATTGGGGCTGGTGGGAGGTCACCTTTGAGGTTGCTTTTATCAGTGAGTTCTGCCTAGGCTGTTGCAAGCAGAGATCCCTAAACAGAGAAACTAAACCTAAGTCACTTATTTCTCTCCACTGTATCACTCAGAGCACCTGGCCCAGGGTTGGTAGGTGGCATTATGGTGTTGGGGAGGCAGGATCCTTCCCTCCCCTGCTACCTCTGCACTGTAACAATGGCTCACCTTGCCTGTGACAGCTTGCCGCTCCCTTCTTAGATGGAGTTTCCTGGAAATAGACACCAAGTTTGGGATACCGGCATAGGACGTTCACTGGTGGTGTTCGTAGGAACAGCACCTGTAAGGCAGGGAAGGAAGCAAGGCTGCACAGAAATGAAAGTGAAGTAAGGTGCAGGTGCAGGAAGACCTGAGCTGATTTAGAGATGTCCCAAATTGGACAAGCAGGCTGGGTCTATGTACATTGGCCAGTTGTTGGATGTGGGCTGGGTCTGTGGCTGTGGAGTGAGGCTATTTGCTTAAGTGAAAAGTAATTTCCAGGGCAGGACTCCACTGTTTACTATCTTCAAGCAGCCAGGGGGACAAATACTTCAGCCCAGAAGAGGAGATCTTGGTGGCACAACACAGCCCTTCTCTCTCATGACAAGACCCAGATGTTGCCCATAGGGCTTGCTCTTGAATACCATTGGCCTTAACTCAGCATATGGCCATTGCTAATTGCAAAGGAGGTGGAAATAAATATTCTTGAGCAGAATAGCCATGTTCCCAGCTACACGTTAGGCTTCTTCTGCTAACAGAAGAAAGGAAGCATGTATCTTGGGAATAGCCAGCAGTCTCTGCCCCCCGAACACTGGATGAGTTGGAGTCAGGCTGCGAGAAAAGGCAGAGAGCTCTGTTCTGGGTAGAGAAGCTGTCGTATGTAAAAGGTAGCAAGATGAGGGAAAGCCTGATGCCTTCCAGGGAGACTTACTTGCATTTGAGCACTGAGGAGCATGAATTACTGTGGAAGACAGTCAAGTGGGCATGCATGTCCTGAGGCCCACTTCAGCTTCTTATCACTTTTCATCAAGTATTGGCTTTGTCTTTGAGACCAGCCTGCCATCTTCCCCATCTCTAGCTGTCTGGTTAATCTCTGCCCAGTGAGTGCAGGCTCGGTCTGCATTTATAGCATCTAACCTGCCAATACTTTCAGCCAAGAGACAACTTAAGTCAGCTGGTGTGCATTACAGATAACCAACAGTTTGGCTAACGCTTTTAATTCCAGACTCCAGCTCTGGCATCTGGATTTCTCAATGGTCCTAGGATGAGATGTTCCCATTTGTGAGATCAGTGGTCACATGGGGCAGCTAAAAATTAAAAGGCACAAACATCCTCACAGGAAGAATGACTTGATTTTCTCCAGCACACATCGGCCTACACAAAGACCTGTAAATCCAAAGGAAGGCAGTGAGAAGTCTCACTGTGTGTACGTGATGCAAACACCTGCCTGAATTGCACACATGTAGTCCTGAAGAGCATACATGTTCTTCACTTGAATCGTCCCCGTGAAACAGTATCATTGGGTTTTTGACTCTTTTTTCTTATTGATTTGTAGGAGATCTTTATATATGGAATACTTAGCCTTGTTTCTGTATTTTTGAACTATAAAATTTCTCCAAGTTTTTCATTTGCCTTTTGATAGTGCTTATATCATCAAATTCGTTTGTCTAACCTAGAAAGGCCATTTCTACCTTGAGAACATAGAATAACCCTTTCATGCAGTTTCATTTATTTGCCATATGGAGACAACACCCATATTGAATAACATATTTTTTAAGCATCATTGTTGATTTGGCTTCTAGGAATAAAGATTTGTGCCTTTGTGAGCCAGAGAAGGGAACAGAAACCTTGAATCCTGAATGCTGTTCAATTAAAATTATACTAAGTATTTGGGCTGGCCAGATTGAAAACATGAATATCTTAAATGTTATTTTTATTTATAGCAGTTACACCATCAAAGGAGAAATTGGCAAATTAGAAATAATTTAAATCAAATAATTTTGAAATGTAGGAGTAGAACATTCATACACTGACAAGAACAGATCAGGCAATGAGGGTTATTTCAGCTGATAGTCCTCAGTCAGTAGCGTACGGCGATAACTGCAGTGAATTCCAAAGATTATGTTCTCTGAAGGAGGCAAGGATTTCTCAGTTGCAGCCAATGGTTGCCAAGGGGAAGAGCCCAGGGTGGTTCAATATGCCAATTTTCAAGAGAAATTAGGACATTTACATGAAATCTCTCATTTTAAAGATGTTGTAGTGATTTAAAAAACAACAACAACAGGGTGGCCACATTCTGTGGAGCAAAGAAAATACGTTTGTGAGCTGGGATTGGTCTTTGGGTACTTGTTTGTGGATGGTAAGTACTTAAAAAATATTTATGAGGAGAATGATACTTATGGGGAAAATTAAACTTCAATGCTTTCCCCCTTCTCTGCTTCAGTGATGATGGTAAAGATAGTGATGGTTATGATTATGATGATGGTGATGGTGATGGTCATGGTGATGAAGATGGTGATGGTGATAACGATGGTGATGATGATAGTGATGATGGTGGTAATGGTGACGAAGATGGTAATGGTGATGATGATGATGATGGTGATGATGATGATGATGATGGTGATGGTGATGGTACTGATGCTGATGGTGGTGATGGAGATGATGACGAACCTCAGCTCCCAGCCTTTTGCTGGTGGCTGCACTGACCATCACCGAATGTTTCAGATACCTACTCTTCCCCCTCCATACACATTCCTCTGATCCTCAGGACAATGAGCATAATTCTGATCCCATATATCCACCCATAGGTCAAAATCTGAATCCTGAAGCCATTGAAAGCACAGTTCTTAGTGAGTACTCAGCCCCACTTGAGATTAGATCAGATACATTTTAGACTATGACCACCAGTGAGCCCAGAAAACCCCCTTTGCAGGCAAAAATGTCCTTGTAGGATCCAGGGTTGGAAAGAGCCCTACTATATCCATACAGATATTCAGAAAATGGTTACAAATTTTGCACATTACAAATTTTCAAACACTTTTATATCCTCTGCTTCCAAGATGAAGAAATGGAGGACTGGTGAAATTCTTCGGGTCAGAGAAATAGTAAATGGGAAAGAATAGTTCTAGAGCCCAATCCTCCATAACCTTAGTCCAAGTTCCATTTTGTGATACCATCCTACCTACTTGTCTTCTTTGCAATCATCCTTCAAAACCATTTTCCGAATATCTGCATGGATATAATAGGGCTCTTTCCAACCCTGGATCCTAGAAGCAAATTCTTCCCTACAAAGGGGGTTTTCCGGGCTCATTGGTGGTCATTGTCTAAAGTGTGTCTGATCTGGCCCTAAGAGGGGCTGGATACTCACCAAGAACTGAGCTTTCAATGGTTTCAGGATTCAAACTTCAAACTGGGACCATCCCACATGCAGGAAAACTTTTCTGACATGCACATGTGGGTTTTCATTGTAGATTTTTGAAAAAGTAGGAAACTTACACATTTCTATGGTTACCTGTACTTCTTTTAACACAGCACTTTTCATTTTATTGTTTCTAATCAGAATCAAAATGTTAAGGTCCGGCAGAACTCAAACACTCTGACAATCTAAATGCCAGCAGTGACAAAAGGCTCTTGGGTTCCATGGTGTTTCCAGTGCATCTGTCAAATGCCATTATGCTTTTATAATGGCTGGGAATATTCATCTTTTGGAGGAACAGTGCAATCATTCTAGCCTCTGAATTATGAAAAATGACAATTTCTCTCTTATGAATTGTCATCTTATGGCATGACACACACAGCCACATGGCTGACTAATTTTATAAAACAAGCAAATCATACGAAAAAAGCTGCACTGCTATTTTCTAGGCTGCCCTCCTCTGAGGATTTGCAGTTTGTCACAGTGAGATTAATTTATGTGGCCAGGCTGGTTGCAGTCCTGGTGGGTAGGATAGAGGCATTTATGTTTGGAGGGCAGCTTGTACCTGGTACAGAAAGGGGTGGACAACCAGGATTTTGAGAACCTGAGCCTTGTATTCTCTAGCCAGTTTGTAGACCTAAGTCTTCTGGGTTGCTGACTTATCCAGTCTGGGATTCTAAGAACATTAGTTGGCTTTACCAGATGAAAATCCATGATTTGGAATTAGTTCTTAGAGACATTCAGAGCATGAATCAATTCAAACTGGGAGTTTTCTGGCCACAAATTGATATAAAAAAGAAAATAATATAGTTATTTTTTCTAACTATTTTCTGCCTTCCCTGTGGGAAGATCCATCCCTGCCTCACTGATGACAAGCATGGGCATGTGAATTTCTTTGGCCAATGAAACCTGAGCAGACATAGGTATACCACGTGCAAGGAGGCATTGAGAACCATGCTGTGGCTCTACCCTACTCCCTTCAAAAGGCTGCTTTTTTGATCTGAGCCCCAGATTGAAGAACACTGAGGAAGGACTGTTGCTGACTCTTGAGGGGTGTGTCCTATGAAAGAGAAATGCATATCCATTAATCAGATTTTTGGTGCTATTTGTTAGTGCAGCATAACCTAGCTTTAGCTGACTGGTACAAAGCCCCATAGCTCTGCAGTCATGCTTCCTAACAACAAAAATAACCAGATGCGTGATAGAGGCTAAGGCTTCTCTTCCTGATCACTGGCTATGATTCAAAAGTGAGAGGTTGACTTGCCCTTTACGTCAGTATTTTCCCTTTTCCTCCGTTTATAGGACCTGCATATAGTTTGGGAAGACAGAAGGTGAGATGAACTCTTCAATGTTGTCTACAATCCTTTTCTTCAGCAACTAGATCTCAGTTTGAAACTCAAAAACTAAGAATGTAAATATGTATATACACACATGCATATATGTATATGCTAAAATAAGTGTGTATTATTTCTATAATTATTTTCTAGCCAAATTTTAGTTTTGTGCCATAAGACAATAATAAATCCTAGCAGAATAGGTAGGAAACATATTTTCTGGATTGTCCCATGCTGGGTTCTTTGTCTCAGCACTGACAAACAGCTTGAGTTTGTGTTGTTTCAGTGCTTCTGCTGCACACCATGGGGTTCCACTCTTGCAATGCATTTCTCTGATTCAGCTCTAACTGATGGGAATAGACATACTTCATGTTGTCATCACACTCATCAGACTCCCAGTCATGGGCATATTCATCCTTATCCTCAGCAGCCCGGTCTTCAGAGGAAAGTACTTGAACTCCTCATCTTCCCCCAGGAAACTCAAGTCTCCTGGCAGCTTTTTCTCTAACATCTTAGTGCTCTACCCAAACTACCTTGACCGGAGGAGGAAGAGGAGCTCTAATTTTTTCTCTCAGCAGCTACCACCATGGATGCTCAATCTGAGGACAGAGCCAGAATCACTCGTTGTTTAAAATGCTCAGAAAAAAATAAACTTTTAAAGAAGAAACAAAAGCTAGCCATGTGTCTCTGTTATTTATTTCTGTTGTAATACTCTGCCTACCTAAGGTGATCGATGACTTATTTTCACTCTCTGAAAACATGAGGGTCTCAGGATAAACAAGGAAAAAAAATAAAAATATTATCCTCCATCAGAAACAGCTACCAGCTATGCTGTCTACTCTTTTACAATGGTACCTGGAAATACAGTGTACATTTCTGTCTCCCTAAATATCTTGAAGCTAACGGTGACCTAGAACAGGAGTCAGTAAACTATGAACAGACCAAATCTGGTCTGTTGCCTGTTTGTGTAAATAAAGTTTTATTGGCACTCAGCCATGCCCATTTGTTTAATGTCTATGGCTGCTCGGGTGCCACAATGGTCAGATTGAATCTGTGTGACAGAGTCCATATGGTCCTAAAGCCTAAGCATTGACTTTCTGGCTCTTTAGAGAAAAAGTTTGCTGACGCCTGCCTCAGAAGAAACTTCACTGGCTGGTGTTCTCTATTTGGGGCAGAGTATAGCCACTAAGTGTCACAGAACATGATACACTGCACAGCCTCTGCCTTCAATTCAGCCAGCCCCCATTAGCTTGTGAGTTGCCACCTGTCACTGCAAATATCAAAACTTCTCCATCATCTGTGCAACAAATAGGCTGAAAAGATGAGGCCAGGGCCAGCCATTTATTGACTTATTAAGCCCTTCAGGAAGAAAGCACTTGGGACTTTCTATTCTCTCAGGAGCTTTATGATTTCTGTGAAGCTTTTTATCATTACCTGGATGAGCCTTTCCTAGGGTACCTATAAGCCTTCTCCTAATACGTTTTTCTCAAAAGAATGATTAAAGAAAAATACTGTGGTTGCACAAAGACGGTTACATCAGTAGCTGCTTTTTCGGTGGGAAAGGGGGAAGTAGGTAGGCAATGCAGTGGAATTATGAACCCAGTGTGATCTTGTAAATGTTAACCAACATTATCCTCTCCCCCAACATGGCTGCCCATCCCCTCCCTTCACCCCCCATGGCAGTCCGTACCTCTCCTCACTAACAAGTTGTCCGTACTCTCCCTTCACCCAACATGGCCACTCATGTCCTTTCCTCAGCTAACGTGGTTGTCCATACCCTCTCCTCACTCAATGTGGCATTTTTTTTTGCCCTCCCCCAAACCTAGGGTGGAGTGGACCCTCAGTGCCTTAACTTTATGTGTGTGTTTGAATGAAGAGGCTTTACCACCTCTACCTGCTGATAAAAAACCTTGCACTGGAGGAAAATTTTGTGTGTGTGTGTGTGTGTGTATGTGTGTGTTGGTGTGTGTGCATGCACATGTGTTTAGGATAGTGGAGAATGAAATTGATTTCTTACCTCTTCTTGTTTTGTGTAATTTTTTACCCAAATAATATGATTTTAGCTGCAGTACTTAAGGCACTCAAGGGCACCTTAGTGGTAGCCCAGGGGCCACCTGGTGTTGGTGTCCTTAGGTGACATGCTTTGGAGAAGTTCGGGGGCAGGCACTTGTGGTTGGAGGCCGGCCATAGAGAAGGGGGCTCCAAACTGTTGTTCCCAACCAAACATCTGAATCAGGGGCTGAGACCCTGAGGTTAGAGCCATGGCCCAGAAAGAAAAGATCAGCAGGGAGAGAAGGAAAAGTAGAAGAGGATCTGGGAGACTTCCAGACACAGGAGGCAGCTTATTTATGATCTTGGTAGTGCTGCATGCTGCTTGTAAAAGCAAATGAAAAGGCTTATTATTGACAAGTTTCTGAGGTCCTGGTGAATCTTTAACAGCTTAAGAAAACAAAACAAAAAGATACAACACATGGGAAAGAAGCAACAATACCTATATATTTATCTTAATGGAACCTAGCATCTGTCTTTTAAAATAATTCATAAGGCTCATTTATAAATGCTCAATGAGAAATGGAACCATAAGCTTCACATCCAAGAGCCACAGGAAAAGATTCCTTTCTACCCTAAATCTGCAGCTTCCAGCGAGAAGAGATGTTGTAACTATCAGCGCAGCTCTACATCTTAAAAATGCACATGAGAACCGTCTGTGTGGCTAGTGAATATAAGTCCAGATTTCACTGATTCTGGCACCTTGAAAAAAGTGCTGACTTCACAGAGACCTTTCCACTTCTACCCCTAAATAAGCTGTGCCACTCAGATAGTTCGATCAGATCTGCTAATATCCCACAAACCATATTTACTGATCAGCACATTCTCTCAGTAGCAAAGCCATAGAATGTCAGCCACAATGTAGACTGATAAGCCCAGGTTTGAACTGGTTAGATCATTGAACTGAGACATCCTAATGGGACCACTTATGCTGTCTTAGTCTGTTCATGTAGATAAAACAACCAAATACCAGAGATTGAGTAATTCGTAAGCCATGGAAATTTATTTCTTATGGTTCTGGAGACTGGGAAGTCCAAAATCAAGGCACCAGGATTGGTTTCTGATGAGGGCTGCTCTCTGCTTCCACGATGGTGCCTTGTTTCTGCATCCTTACATGACAGAAGAGCAGAAGGGCAAAGGGCCTCACTAGTTTCCTCCAGCCCTGTTATAAGGGCATTCATCTCATTTACAAAGGCTCCACCCTCATGACCTAATCACCTCCCAAAGACACAATCTCTTGATACCATCATCTTGGGGTTTAAATTGCAACATATGAAACTTGAAGGGACACATACATTCAAAGCATAGCATACACAATGGCTTCATTGCCATGACTGTTAAGCCCCTCTCCCTCCATTCTCCCCTGCTACCAAATGGTGGTGAGATCAAGCCATCTCTTATCTCTGGACTCTGCTATGACCATTGTTCTAGCAGAGTCTAGAGAAAAGAGACTCTCTTGTTATGCTCACTGGAGAACAAGGGTGATAGGTTTGAGGCATTTATGTTTGGAGGGCAGCTTGTACATGGTACACAAAGGGGTGGGCAACCAAGATTTTGAGAACCTGAGCCTTGTACTCTCTAACTAGGATGTAGACCCAAGTCTTCTGGGTTGCTGACTTTTGAACGATGGTCATAGGATAGAGGCATTTACTATCTATTATTTGACCATTGTTCTCCAATTAGAGAATAACAACACAACAGCGGCAACGAAAGGGAGCAAGCTTTAACTACGACATAGTTCTATCTCCCTGAAGTTTTCCTCAGCCAACCTTTTTGGAACCTGACTTCTACTTGGAAGGGGTATCTGCATTTGACACGAAGTCTGATGTTTGTACAGGTAGGACCTCATGGTAAATATAGACTCTGAGAAGCTCTGAGTTAATGGCCCTCTCCAAGGTAATTAAAGTGAGTTTTTTAAAGGACTAATCTTTTTCCTGAATTTATTTTCCTACTTTTGATTTCTCCTTTTCAGATTTCCTATTTTTATCTATTCTGTTTATGTTGTGTGAAATATTGTTATGTTTAGTATATTGATTTTTTTTTCTTCATGCTATTTTCTATCTTTTTATACTTGGCATTATTTTTCATCTGGTTGATGGGGTGGGGGGTGTCTACGCAACTGGCATTAATTCAAAGAAGAAATGTAGCAGCATAAAAAAGAGTTTGAACCTTAGAAGCTGGGCTCCAAGAGGAATTGAGCTATAAGATAAACACAATAAATGACATCCTGAGTTCCTTCTACCAAGACTAGAAAGTATTTCCCTGAAATAGAATGGGATAAAGGAGAAAAGACCAAAGAGATGTGACAAGGGAGAGATGGTTTTGAGAACCACAGTCAACACCACTTCATAGGCAGGGCTACACACAGCCTCCTTAGGAAGCCCGCTCTCTACCAGGCATCCACACAGCCATCACCCTTGCTGTCCTTCCTCCAATCCATCACTTAATGGCCACTCCACAGCAATGACATCAATCTGTCTCCTAACGACTCAAGTTACACTGTGGACGAAACTTCCCCTGGCTGGTGCCAGGATGTAACTAAACTCTCAGGGAAGAAGGACAGGATCCTGGCCACTTAGGGAGAAGACATTTTGGAGGAAAGGAGAGTCCTGGACCTATAGTGGAGACACTTTACACTCTGCAGAGTGTAGCTGTAGAGAGGCAGGTATCATCACTAGAGGAAAGCAGGGTGTCACACCAAGGCAATCCTCACTTCAGCCTCGACAGCTTGCATTTTAGCTGTATCCAAAACTACCGTGAGGGGCAAAAAGTGAAATCAGCCAATCAGCCACGATGCAATGCAGCATAAGTCTCAAACTAAAGCTTCTGGGCTGAATAATGAGACGTGGAGTTGTCGTTTATTTGGCCTGTACTGTATTTTCACATTTTTAAATTCACTGTTAGCATTTTGAAACTATATGGTCTTGCATAACAGTTGCAACTTTTTGGCTTTGGAAAACATTGGAAGATCAGAGAACATTTGGCTCCTGTCCCTGGACGGTAACAGTGGGCTGGAGCTGGGTCCAGAAAGTCCTGTAAGTTTTCATTCATTATCATCTTAAACCTTCTAAGTTTATGCATCCATGGATTTTCCTAGCCCCTATAGGCATTCAGGTTTGCTGTCATGTAATGATTAGAGAAGAGGGAAAGCCCTGGCTCTGTTTTGATCACTATTATTGAACTAATTGCTTAGTTTGCTAAATTCCAGGTGTTATCAATATAGCTAATTGCCTGTCATCTTGGTTCTAAATAAAGTGATCAGTGTATTGGACCAGGACTGACCGGAATTCTGAGAGTTTTCAGTCTTCTATTCCGCAGTCATTTCCATGCTTCTACTTCTCACAATTCTGAGAGGTCAATGAAAAGTTCTTCTTCCCTCCCACTTTTTTTTTCTTCCACATTTTATTTTCATCCCTGTGAAATAGAGAGAGTGCTACACTGAACATCCAAATACTCTCCATCTAGATTCAACAATTGTTACATTTTTGCCATGTTTACTTCTTGTCTTCCTCTCTCTAATTTCTTGCTGATGTTGAGATACTTGAAAGTGACCTGAAGACATCAAGACACAGGGTGCCTTGTCTCTTAATTGTTCAGAAACGTCTCCTAAAAATAGTAATGAGTATTTTCCAAGCATAACTGTAATACATGATATTATCACTTGTTACCAGAATAGCAGTAATTCCATAATATCTTCTATTATCTAGTCTATATTTAAATTTCCCCAAATACCCGCAAAGAATCTTTTAGAGGGCTAAAAGTTGTCTTGAACTAATTCCCTATCCTCTCAATTTTTAATTTGTCATTTAAATTCATAAATGATTAGCCTGAGAACTGAACACACACTGCAAAGTTCTTCAGAACAATCTCCGCTCCTTCCCTCAGGTCAAGACTTGAAACCCTGGTTTTCCAGATGCAATTTCTGCAAAGCAGTGTACTGCAAAACTCAGCACTTGAATTTTGTTTTATGATGGTCATGGGATGTATGGGTCAGAAATTTGGATAGGGCTCCTTAGGGGTGGCTTTTCTCTACTCCATGATGTCCTGGGCCTCAACTGGGAAGACGTCCAGCTAGGAACTGAAATTATCAAGTCATCTGAAGGCCCCTTCACTCTCATGTCTGTTGCCTAAGCTGGGAACACCTACAGAGGGCTTCCCCACAGCATGGCGGCCTTAAGTCAGATGAGACTTGGGCAGGACAGCCAAGGGTGTCTTGGCGCTTTGATTATCAAATGGTCATGTCCTGTATTTTCCATTCGTTTGTTACCTTTTCAGAGAGGACCATTTTTCTTTTACCTCTGATAGAATTAAAGTCATCTTCCCATGAAGTCTGCGTATCTCCCATTTTATTTCCCCCTTCTTTGATGCACACTATCTTTTAAAAAGCTCTTGTAAGTTCTGAATAGGTAAGCTAGCATTGATTTTTTCCACTTTCACCTGCTTCCATTTAACTGATGATGAGAGTCTTAGGTGTGAATAGAGCTATGGCATCCCCGTGTAACTCTATCCACCTATGAAACTGTGAGTCCTCTCAACTGCAACTCAAATGTGGAGGAATTTATTCATGCAAATATCCAATAGACAATCTAAATACATTCATGGATTCAGCCTTCTCTTCCCGCCCCCCAACCAATTTCTTAGAAGGCTATGCCCTGGGTAATTGGTAACCACAAAACTTTCTACCATCATTAAAGTCGGTTTGGTGTTAGCAGTCAGTGAGTTTTCCTGTGGGCAGATTTCTCAATAGGTTTCAAGACTTTGGAAGTAAACACATTAGCAAACTACAACTACTATTTGGGTGAGTGCATCTCCCACTGGTGATTAATAAAGAATTTCTGTGCATTACTTTTCTAAAGAGTTAGTGTTCTGGAATAGACAGCAAAGGCATAATTAAAGACGGTAGCATCACAGTCGCTAATAACCTCAAGAGGAGTCTGCCGTTCTGTGTTTTCCGTAACTGAGCACGTAGTTAATGTTTGTGTGCCATTCGTCTGACAATATTTCAGCTCATTGACTTCCTGGAGTCTTCTGGATTTGTGGTTAACTTTCATATGCTTTTGGCCTTTGAGGGGGAATTCCACTGCGATCACATACATGGAGGGAAAATTTGCAGAGTACAGGATAAGTATCTTTTATCCAAAATGCTTGGGGCTGGAAGAGTTTTGGGTTTTGGGTTTTGGGATTAGAGATATTCAACCTGTGCTTGGGTTTGTTTTTTTCCATATGAGTGATATTTCAAAGTGACCGTACCAAAAGTCGTCAAGAAAACTAGAGTGATACGTAGTAGTATGATTTTTTGCTATATGATTGGTACTCTGGAGACATTCTCAAAGTTTGGGCCTTGGTGGTGGAAGTGAAGTAATTATTTCATGAAATCTTTCGAAATAAACAGAAGTACAGCAAAATGCACAGAGAAAAGTATCTGTTTTCTGTGTCCTGCCTCTGACAAAATATAGGGACCACTGGGGAGAGAATGGTGTTAATGAAATCAAACTGAGATTAACCTAACTAAAAAGACACTCAGCAAAGATGACAGTAATGTTCAGCTGAGATGTACATCTTTGTATTTAATTATTCATTAATGAATTCAGGATTTAATTTACAGGGGGAGGAGGGAAACGCCAGCCAATTCCAGTAACTAGACGCTGGTTGGTCACTAAGCTGATATTTGTGTTTCTACCAAGTAATAGTAAGCTTCATTTCTATTTTCATTAGAATGTTTACAGAAATGATTCCCCACACCATTACGAGTTGTGTTTAAATCACTAGCCTTCCTCCTGCAAAGGAAATAAATGCCAATTGAGTTTCCACCTCAGAAGTTGTCTTTTTCTTCAGAACATGATTTCTTTAAAAACACAAAGGAAAAAAATATCGAAAAAAGTGAGACGAGTTTATTTTCTTTCTGGTCTTTTCTTTCTCCCCATTCTCCAAAGTCATTTTGAACCTCATCCAGCCATCCCCAAACTCTTAAGTGAAATTCCTTGGAAATCCTTAATGATTTAGATACTTTATTCTCTCTCCTGGGACTTCATTTAAAAACGTCCCAGGCCTCCTTTTCTGAATATTACAGGGTCTCAGAGAATGAGCCAAACAAATTAGCTATCCTGGCTTCTAGTCGATATTGAGTTGAGGGTCCATTGTTGATCTTCCTTTGAAGATCCTGGCCTTCTACCATCTCCCACAGAGCATGGGGGGCTGGCAGGAGGAGGAAATGTTTGCATCCGGTGGCTCTGGCCAAGCAGAATTCACGGACCAGCCCCTTTTCTTGGTTTCTAGAGCAGTTGAGCTTCAGGTACATTTTCTGCCGCTGCCGTCTTCTGCAGTATGTTCTTGAGGCTTTTGCACCTGCCCTCAAGGCTTGTTTCTTATTCAGGTGTGGCACGTGGTGCCAAAGACACTTATTTTTCCAAATACTTGCAGCTTTTTAAAACATACATATGCAGCGGCTCCTCAGATTTCGGCTATTATGAGCTTGAAAGCAACGTGCTGTTTAGATTGAAATTACTGAGAGAGGAATGTGTCACCGACTTCACACACACCCATAAAAGCACATTTTTTTTTTTTTTTTTTTTTTGCAATTTTCAGGATATTCAAAGAAAGGGAAAAAACGTGATGCGTGTGTGTGTGTGTGTGTTTCTCTTCATGACACATTTCTCTCCCTTCCTCCTATTTTGATTTCCGTCACTTAATTTCTTAAATTGGCTGAGCTAGAAGGAGTTTACAGGGACCGGATTTGGCAGTGGAGAACTGTTTTGCACTACAAAAGCAGAACCACTCCGCTAAGCAAAATGACCACAGGAAGAAGAAAAATCTTCCTTTGCAAAAAATATTGCTCAGTGGGTCAGGGCTATTGGTTGGAGTGGAACCGAGCAGAGCTGTTTGTGGCCAGCAAGCGTCCAGTGACCCTTACATGCCCTGGGGAGCTGCCCACACTCAGAACCATCGTATACTTCAGCAGTTATTTTCCCCAGCAGCTGGGCTTCTTTCTAATTAGCCACCTCATGTCCAAGCCTGACCTCAATTTCAGCTCACCTGAGAAGATGAATAGGCTCCTTCACCCTCAGCTGATGGCTGGACCCAACCTTTGCACCCAGGATGAAGCACACTAGAGGCACAGGTCAAGAAGCAGAAAAAGGCTGGCTGGGCACAGAGGCCAGATATGCAGCCTTGTTCATAATTGGCCAGGGACAAAACCGGCTTGGCATTGCCTGATTCTCCAGACCTTGTGAAATAAATAACTCCAACGATAAAGCAGCACATTTTGCCAGTTGAGGGATTAACTCAAGAGGGGAGAAGAAGCAATGAGTGTCCAGCCCAAGAGGGCTGTGGCACCTGCCAAACTGACTCCTTTGGATTTTGGTGGAGTGGAAGCCAGTGTGTAATTATTTTCTGAACCAAGCCCTGAGAGAGCTAAAAGAACGACAGTAAGAATCTTTGTTCTGCAGGCTCTGAGGTGAAAGCCTTCTACAAGAAGAGTTCATGATTTACAGAAACAGCTAAAGAGGAATAATTTAAGAATTTGTGATCCATATGGTTTGCAATTTGTTAATCTTGGTATTCATTGAGGAAATTTAAGAAATTCTTGTTCAGCTGTGGGTGCTTTTCTGGTTTGGGGATTCAGCAGTGAACCAGGCTCCTCCTCGTGTAGGTTACCCCTCTGGAGCTACGTGGACCAAGAGTGGGGTCCTGTTCCTGAAGGGGAGATGGAGGCTGAGAAGGGAGGAGCTAACTGATGTACATTACTGCAACATTCTCCTTTTCTGTACTTGTTTCTCCCCATTCATTTGTATCTTAATTTGCATCCTCATTCCTAATTCCATTCCTATCTCCATCTTTAACTCATGGATAGTTTGAATATGGAATAAAGTAGCTACTTCATCTGATAGTTGGGTAGAAAAACAGCAACAGCAATAAACCAGGTTCCTGAAGACCTGCCACTAAAGTACCCTCCTTCCCAGGGTATAAGACAATCTTGTCTCTATGCTGCTCCCCGTTCCTCCTTGCCTTTTCCTGTAGCTTCCATCAGCACTATGCAAGTCACCAACTCACATTCAATCACTGTTCTTTCAGCCAGTAAAGCTACTGAACGTTTTTGTCTCTCACCCATAATTGAGCTACTGTGGTGTGGTCAACTGATCTGCTCGCATAATGATAGATCGGTCCCATTTGCCTGTCTCCTGGGTTGTGAGGACAACCTATTTTTGCCCACCTGCATCCATTCAATTTCTTTCAGTAGTAACACTCCAATTTATCTTTTGAAGAATGAGCTCTTCCTTATTGCATGTGGTCTTGTGTGGGGGATGATTGGTCAAAGATCCTAGTACTCCCTCACCAAAAGTGAACCTATAATTCATTCTAGTCTTGTCAACTCTTTCTCAACTTTGAGTCTTTAGCAGAGAGTCTTTAGCAGAGTGATGCAAGAATGGCAAACAGACTCATTCCAGTGGCCACATCCTAAGAAGATGGCCAGTTGTTTCCTTAGCCCTTGTGCTCTTTGAAACTGTGTTCTTAAGCTTTTTAACTATTCAGCTACTTTATTACCCCTGGTCACGAACTGGTATTGGTCCATGGCCTGCTAGGAACTGGGCCACACAGCAGGAGATGAGTGGCGGGCGAATGAGCATTATTGCCTGAGCTCTGTCTCCTATCAGATCAGTGGCAGCATTACATTCTCATAGGAGCACAAACCCTACTGTGAACTGCACATGTGAGGGATTGAGGTTGCGTGCTGCTTGTGAGAATCTAATGCCTCTAATGATCTATCACTGTCTCCCATCACCCCTAGATGGGACTGTCTATTTGTAGGAAAACAAGCTCAGGGTTCCCGCTGTTTCTACATGATGGTGAGTTGTATAATCATCTCATTATATATTACAATGTAAGAGTAATAGAAATAAAATACACAATAAATATAATGTGCTTGAATCATCCTGAAACTATCCCTGTTGCCCTGGTCCATGGAAAAACTGTCTTCTATGAAACTGGTCCCTTGGTGCCAAAAAGGTTGGGGACCACTGTTCTATGTTCTCTCCTTGCTTGAGTTAGCCCAAATCAGTTTCTCTGGTTTGCCACTGAAGAATGGATACAAGAGGTCTTCCCAGAGGACTATTGCATCTTTCAGTCTTTGGTAGGAGTCACAAATAGAGAACTGTTTAAAGTTTAGGAAAAGACAAACTCATGTACTGACTGATCATTCATAGCATGATGAATGAACAAAAGTGAGTTGAGTATGACCATGCCTGTCCCTCGAGTTGGCTACACTCCTGCATGTGCTGGGATGCTGATAGCATGGACTCCTAGGGCATCCTCTGGGTTCTGTTTTTAAATTTGGCTCTCACTGAGTCTTGTCCATCATGGACAGACTCAAGAGAAAGACACATTTGGATGGTCTCTGTTTCTCTTGCTCCTCTCTTGGCTGGTTACAAGGTCATGGTCCTTCAAAACCACATACTTACTGGGAAGAAAATACCTGCCACTCTGGTAGTTTTCAGTAATGGCTCATTCATGCATTCATTCAACATACACTCATTGAGCACCTATTGTTTAGTCAGAACCATCGTATACTTCAGCAGTTATTTTCCCCAGCAGCTGGGCTTCTTTCTAGTTAGCCACTTCGTGTCCAAGCCTGACCTCAATTTCAGCTCACCTGAGAAGATGAATAGGCTCCTTCACCCTCAGCTGATGGCTGGACCCAACCTTTGCACCCAGGATGGAGCACACTAGAGGCACAGGCCAAGAAGCAGAAAAAGGCTGTCTGGGCACAGAGGCCAGATATGCAGCCTTGTTCATAATTGGCCAGGGACAAAACCAGCCATCTCACCTTTTTCTGAGCATCTCACCTTTTTCTGAGCATCTCACCTAGAGTAAGGCTTTCATTACCATTTGATGGTTTAAAAATCTTTTACATGAAATATATTAAAAACAATTTTTTTTTTCCTCCAAGACCTAACGTATGGGTCTTCTAGAGCTGCCATAAGAAAATACCACAGACTGGGCAGCTTAAACACCAGAACTTTGTTTTCTCACAGTTCTGGAGGCTGGACATCCAAGGTGAAGGTGTCAGCAGGTTTGGTTTCTCCCAAGGCCTCTCTCCATGGCTTGCATATGGCCGCCCTTCGCTGTGTCCTCACATGGTCTTTCCACTGTGCATGTGCACCCTGGGTGTCTCTTCCTCTTATCAAGGCAGCTGTCCTACCAGATTAGGGCCCCAACCTTATGACTTCACTTAACCTCAACTACTTCCTTACAGACCCTGTCTCCAAATGCAGTCACACTGGGGATTATGGCCTTGGCATCTGAGTTTGGGTGGGACACGAGACATGATTTATGCCATCACCTGGCCCTCACCCATGGTTCTCCTATGTGGTAAATGGCACCATAAGCCTCTTCATTGCTAAGGTGTTACTCAGAAGTTTTCTGTGACCCTTCTCTTCCCTGACACCAACAACCAAACTAGCACAAGTCCCATAGGCTTTGTCTCAGAAATCTAACCTTAACTACCCAATTCTTTCCATCTTCACTGCTAACCACTCTTTCCTAAGTGCCCATCTCTCACCTGGGCAAATTCACCAGCCTCCTGATTCTATGAATGTTCCACACAATCCAGTTTTCACATAGAGCCAGAGTAGTTATTTGACCTTGAAACACAAATCATGTCTCTTTCTGCCATCCTTGGGGGGCAGCCCATTTTACTTAGTCAAACCATCTGACTCCTCATGATCCCCTGCGTGACCCCACATGGATCTGGCTTCTCTCTACCTCTAGATTTTACCTCTTTCACTCTCCAGTCTGTACACTAACATCTGTTCTGTCTCAGGACACTTTTGTTTGCTGCTTCCTTTGTCTAGAAAATTGTTTCCCCCATCTCTGCCCCCACCTTCTTTCTGTATCCCTCTTCCCTTTTATTCTCCAGGTGCCATGCTAGTCAGGGTACCATGGTGAACAAGATGGATGCATTTATTTCTCAAGAGCTTGCAGTCTTATCGATCTAGCATGAGACAGCCAGTATCCAAATACACCTGTTGAAACCCACCACAACACAAACTGCCATTAATGCTACGTGGAAAAGTATCAATATGTACCAGAGCCTATAACACAGGGAGCTGGTCCATCCTGAGTAGTCAGGGTAGATTTTCTGAATAAGGAACGTTGGACTAGAGAACCGAAGAATGACTAAGAGCAAGACAGAAGAGGATATTCATTCAGGCACAAAGGAAAAATGAGACTGGTGACCCATCACTAGGAAAGAATAAAGACAATGTTGAGGGTCATTGCATGATTTGAAGCTGGGGCTAAGGATTTGGGTTGTAATTTTAAAAGCAGTGGGCAGCGATGCATAGATTCTGAGCAGGGAATGGATGAGATCAGAAATTAATAATTCCAGGCAATCTAGACTTTTATGTAAGGATATGAATCATCAGAGATCTATCAAGCATAAGATCTGGAAGAACCTTTTACTGTCAGTTCATTTCACAGATGAGCTGGGTTATGCCCAAGGCCAGGTAACTTATTAATGACAGTCAGGACACAATCCTTTGAGAATCCTACACAAAGGGCATAGTCTTCCCACGGCACCATCTTGATTCGATTTTACTCAACACCAGGCAGGAAAGAAGACTATTTAGCAAAATGCTGATAATTATGTTAAATAATGACACATGGTATATTTATCTAAAATGCTGAAGAGAGTGCATATTAGTAGCCCTTTACAAATCTTTGGTTTATAGAGGTGAGTTTGATTTCTAATGCCTGGGAGTTTGGGTGCCCTGTTGGAGAGTATATTACACCAACACAACAAAGAGGTGATGTGTCACTGCTGTGAATTCTGCAGAGCAATCTCCAGAGTCATGTCCCACCTTGGCTCTGTATAAAGCTCTTTCTTCATGCATCCATCATTCCTTCAAAATGTCCAAAAATCCAAATCCTGTGTTTTGTATTTGGACAACTAAAAAAGTGTCCATTTAACATTGGGTTTTTTCAATTATCCCATTAAGAAGTAGGCAAAATCAATGAATAGACATTTCTCAAAAGAAGACACACAAATGGCCAAAAAGCATAGAAAAAAATGCTTAACATCACTAACCATTTGAGAAATGCAAATTAAAACCCCATGAAATATCATCTTATACTAGTCAGAATGACTATCATTAAAAAGTCAAAAATAACAGATGTTGGCAAGATGCAGAGAAAAGTAGTGCTTATATGCTGTTGGTGAGAATTAAAATTAATGCAACCTCTATGGAAAACAGTATAGAAATTTCTCAACTAAAAATAGAACTTTACCATTCGATCTAACAATCCCACTATTGAGCATCCACCCAAAGGAAAAAAGTCATTATATAAAAAAAGATACTCACATTTGTATGTTTATCTCAGCACTATTCACAATAGCAGAAACACGGAATCAATGTAAGTCTCCATCAGCAGATAACTGGATAAAGAAAATGTGGTGTATATATACAATGGAATCCAGTCATAAAAAGGAATAAAATCATGTCTTTTGCAGCAAGGTGAATGGAACTGAAGGTCATTATCCTAAGTGAAACAACTCAGGAAGGCAAATACCCCATGTTCTCACTACATGTAGGAACTAAATAATATGTACAGGTGGACATAGAGAATAAAATAATAGTCTTTGGAAACTTGGATGGGTGCAGGGATGGAAGGAGAGTGAGGGATGAGAAATTACTTAATGAGTATGATATATATTATTCAGATGATAGATGCACTAAAAGCCCAAACTTCACCACTATGTAATATAGCCAGGTAACAAAATTGTAATTGTACCCCTTAAATTTATACCCCAAAATAGGTTTTCTAGGACAATGGCACAGTGGGCAGGAAGATAATGTTGCAGGGCAGATTCTCAGAGCCATCAGATGATTGCTGGTCACAGGGCTTGTCTCTGGCATTCACAGATACTTAGAAGAATGAGAAAATGAAAGGTGAAGAAAGTACTTATGAAAGACGCAAATCTGTACATCAAGATACACTCTCATCACATAGGCACAAAAGCTCTTTCTTCCTTTTATGAGGCAACAAGATTTGTCATACCTAAAATTCCATTTCATCCAAGTTGTCAAATGTATGTGTGTAGAGTTGTCTGCAGTGTTTTCTCATAACCCTTTTGATGTGTTCAGAATCTGTAGTTTTAGTCCCTGTTTTATTCCTGATATTGGTGAATTTTGTCTTCTCTCTCAGTTTTCCCTGCCAGTTTTCCTAGAAGTTTGTCACACTTATTGATTGTTTCAAAGAACCAGCTCTTAGTTTTATTGATTTTCACTATTGTTTTTTTAAATTTTAGTTTTGTTTTCCATTTCTTTTATTTTTCTCTTTATTATTTTATTCTGCATGATGTAGCTTTACATTGTTCTACTTTTTTTAGGATATCGAAGTGGAAACTTAGATTACAGATTTTAGAATTTTTCTCTTCTATAATGTAAAATATTTAGTGCTATAAATTTTATTCACAGCACTGCTTTAACTTCATGCCACACATTCTGATATGTTTGTTTTCACTTCATTCAGTCCAATGTGTTTTTTGATAGTCTTTGAGATTTTCTCAGTGTGTTTATTTTCAAGTGTGTAGAGAATTTCCCATTACCTTTCTGTTGTTGATTTCTAGTTTGATTCCACTGTTCTCAGAAAATGCAGTTGTATAATTTCAATTCTTTGAAATTTGTTGAGGTTTGTTTTATGTCCCAGAAAATGGCCTATCTCGGTATTCACTTGAAAACAACATGCTTTCTGCTGTTGTTTGGTGGTGTATCCTACAAATGTCACTTAGATCCAATTGGTTGATGAGGTTGTTGAGTTCTTCTACATCTTTTCTGGTTTTCTGCCTAGTTTTTCAATCAGTTATTTAGAGAAGTTGTTGAAGTCTCCAACTATAATTGTTGTTTTGTCTATTTCTCCTTTTAATTCTATTGGTTTTTGTTTCACTTGTATTGCAGCTGTGTTGTTTGATGCATGAACATTTAGGATTACCATATCTGCTTGGAGGGTTGATGATTTTATCATTATATAATGTCTCTCTCTGTCTCTTGAAAATTTCTTTTCCCCTGAGTCTACTTTATATGATATTAATATAGGCACACCTGCTTCCTTTTGATTAATGTTTCTTTAGAATATCATTTGTCATTCTTTATTTTCAACCTACCTATGTAGTTATAATTGCAATAAATTTCTTATAGACAGCGTATCATTGGGCCATTTTAATAAATCAATTCTGTTAATTTGTCTTTAATTGTTTTTCATTTCAATAGCTTTTAGGGTACAAGTGATTTTTGGTTACATGTATGAATTACATAATGGCAAATTCTGTGTGCCTGTCACCTGAGTAGTGCTCACTGTACCCAATAGGTAATTTTTTTATCCCGTACTCCAATCCCACTCTCCCCACCTTCTGAATCTCCAAAGTCCATTATATCAATTTGTATGCCTTTGAATACTCATCTGCTAACTCATCTTTTACTGATGTTAAGGCTTAAGTCTTTCATTTTATTTTTTGTTTTCTGTTTGTAATATCTGGGTTTTTTTGTTTGTTTCTCTCGTCTCCTTTTTACTGACTTCCTGTGAATTACCTCAATATGTTTTAGAATTCTGTTTTGATTTTTCTATAGTGTTTTTGAGTGTATTGCACTGTGTAGACTTTAGCAGTTGCTCCAGGTATTTTATTTTATATATATAACTTGCCAGTAAGTCTACTGGTTTTACCCATTCGAGTCAACCTTACTTCCCTTTATGTTCTTCATGTTCTTCATGTCCTTTACCCTCGCACATTCTTATATAATTATCTTAAATATTTCCTCTATATGCGGTGAGAACCATGTCAGTGTTACAATTTTTGCTTCATTTATCAAATATAATTTAGAAAACTCAGGAGAAGGAAAGCAAATTATACATACCCATTTTTTCTTCTTTCCATTGTTCTTTCTTCCTCTCTGATGTTCCAAGATCCCTTCTGTTATCACTTTCTGTTAAGATAACTTCCATTAGTCATTCTTTTAGGACACCTTTGCAGGCAACAGATTCACTTAGTTTTGCATCCTCTGTGAATGTCTTGATTTTCCTTCATTTGTGAAAGATATTTCAAATGGATAGAGAATCCTGAGTTGACAGTTACTTTCTTTCAGCCTTTGATAAAGGTTTTGCTACTTTCTTCTGGCCTCCATGGTTTCTAGTGAGAAATCTTCTTTTATTCAAATTGTTTTCTCCCTATATGTAAGGTATTATTTCTCTCTCACTGCTTTCTAGATTTTTTCTCTTTCATTTTCAGAAGTTTGACTATACTGCATTTGGGGATGAAATTCTTTAGATTGTCCTGTTTGGGGTCAACTGAGTTATGAACCTGTTGGTTTCCCTCCCTCTGTCCCTCCCTCCCTCCCTCCCTCCCTTCCTTCCTTCCTTCCTTTCTTCCACCAAATTTGGGAGCCTTTTGAGCCATTTTTTCTTAAAGTACCTTTTCACCCTCACCATTTTTCTTTTCCCCTCTGAGACTCCAAAGACACAAACGTTAAATCTCTTGGTATAGTCCCAGTGTGTCTCTGGTCTCACATTAAAGAAAATCAGTCTATTTTCTCTCTGAACAGGTTGAGCAATTTCTGTTGTTCTGTCTTATATAACAATTAATTGATTCTTTCCTCTGTCACCTCTATTTTGCTGTCGAGCCTATTCATTGAGCTGTTTATTTCAGTTATTTTTAAGTTCTGAAATTTCTATTTGGTTCTTCTTTATATCTTCTACTTATTTGCTGATATTTTATATTTCTTTGCTGAAGTTTCTACTTCTCATTTGCTTCAAGTGTGCTTTCAATCACTTATTAAAGTAATTTCAGGATAACTGTTTTAAAATCCTAGCCATATAATTCTGTGTATCATCTACATGTTGGCATCAATTAGTTGCTATTTCTCATTCAAGTTGATAGTTCCCTGATTCTTAGTATAATGAAGGACTTTCAAAATTGAAACCTGCTCACTTTAGACATTGTGCGACAGGACTCTGGATATTATTTTAATCTTGTTTCAGCAGCTTTCTCTGATGTCATTCTGGTTTGAGGGATGGAGGAGAACAGTGCTGCCTCATTCCTATCCAGGTTCCTCACCTTGTCTCCTTTGACCCCTGAGGGAGGGGCTCCTCATTGCTACTGGGTGAGGGTGGGGGTTCAGACTCTCTAGGGCTCCACTGACAGCACCACACTCGCTGGAAGGGGATAGTGGGCCTTGCTGCTGCTCCTCATCTGTGCCCCACTGACACCATGGGAAGGCCAGTCTCCTTCACCCTGACTAGTGGAGAAGGTCGAGGCTCAATCTTGACTGGCAGTGGTAGAATGGGCCATCATTTTTTCTGCGGTATGTGGCTGAAGCAGCATGATAATTATCTAAAACTTTTCTGTCTGGCTCGTCTGTTTCTTTTCTGATGTTTGGGATAAAAAGAGCAGGCTTAGGGCCTTTTTCGTCTGCATCCATTGGCGTTTCTGAAGCATCAGCATCTCTAGCACTCAATTTAGATTACATGAGGCAAAAATAAAACCAGATATCTCACCATCCTATTGTTCCTTGGGTCCTATTTGCTTTACAGGTAATGTAAAGCATGGATGTTAGCTCTACTTAGCAGGAGGAATAGGGAAAAGTACATCTACTCCAGCTTTCAGGTGTGGAAGTCTAGAATTCTAACATTCAGACAGTACCAGGTGGATTGAATGAAACTTTCTCATGGCCTGACTTGTCCACATTTCTCTGGCCTCAACCCTGATTATGTCATTATTATATTACCTATTAGCCTTCCTTCCTGCTCCATGACTTACTGTATCTAATTTAGGAAAAACAAAAACAAAAACAAATGCATAGTCTATATTCACTTTAATGGACTTGAGACGGTTAGATTATTTTCTCAAACCGTCCCTTCCAATCTCTCTTCCCAAGTTACCTGCTTATCTGAGGCCACTCTAATTTCTGCTCTTGTCTTTTTAGGCTGCTGGTGGTGGCGTTTGGAATTAGAACCCCATAGGCACAAAATGGAAACACTCTTCCCTCCCCCAGATCGCAGATAAGCTGCCAGTCCTGTCACCAGCCTCTGCAGGAGTTTGGGAGGCTGCAAATCTTGGAAACAGCTACCTCAGTGTTGCTGGTGCCTGTAAATATGGCAGAAGGCCTCCAGCTACCAAGTTTGTTTAAAGCCTTTTTATTTAACAAAGTTTATTTTAAAACCCAAGCATGTTCTTTTGTTGTGTGGAGCTGTCTGCTTCTTTGAGACAACTTTGAAATTAGATGCATCCAGGCAAAAGGGAGACATAAACCTTGTGCCCATAGCTGGACTCAACCCTGGGAAGCCTGGGGAGTGAGCTGTACTTTTTGATCTTTTCTAGGTTTACTCATGAATTTTGCATTCATCAGTGTCCTAGAAGAACATGGAAGGCATATGACATAGATAGCCACTGGGGTGGACAGGAGTCTAGATATCCACTGGGGTGGACAGGAGCAAGAGAAAACAAGGGCATGCATGATGCAGTACTCTGTGGGCCTTAACACTGGGGAGCCATTACTATCTTAGACCTGAAGAGGCAAAGAAGGAGGTGGTTGCCAGGGCCCAGAGAGTGGAGCTGTAGGGAGGGCCTCTCTCTGGCTACCACCGGCCAAGTCTGACAGGAAGCCAGAGGCCATAGGAGCCCTTGGGTGCAATTGGTAATGGTGTGGAGGAAGGCAGGGAAGAGTTGAGAGGAGACCTGGAGAGGCAGTGATGTCCAGCACTGCTCGCACCCTGACACAGACGAAGAGCCCCCAGTGGCTTCTTATCTCATGTGAAGTAGACCCCAGGGTCAGAATGGCCCCCAGCCCTCGTGCATGTGGCCTCCGTGGTCTTCCTGACCTCATCTCTCATGCATTTATCCTGCTCATTCTATTCCAGGCAAACCGGCCCCGTCGTTCCTGGAAAACATCGGCAGGTCTCCAACTGAGCGCCTTCTCATTTGCTATTTTTTCTAGCTCAGTGGTTCCCAACCACAGGCGATTTTGCCTCCCGGGGGACGTTCTGCAATGTCTGGAGATATTTTTGTCACAATGGGGGAGAGGTGCTATGGCACTTAGTGGGTAGAAGACAGGGACGCTGCTGGATATCTTACAGTACCCAGGACAGCTTCCTCACACAGTGCTGGGTTTGAAAAGCTCTGCATCTATCTGCAAGTCCATCCCTCCAATTTCTACATGCTGTCTTCTGCATCAATATATGGTTTTTGTTTGAATGTCTCCCTCTTAGTAGGCCCTTTCCTGACCATCCTATCTAAGGCCAGGATCCACCCTCATCTCAACACTCCTTGTCCCCCTTTTCCAATATATTTTTCTACATAACACTTACCACCTTCTAACATACTGGGACATCTTTTTGTTTAGTCTCATTTTATTTTTAATTGACACATAATAATTGTACCCCAGCCTCTGGTAAATACTACTCTGCTGTCTACTTCTATGAAATCAACTTTTTTAGATTCCATGTATGAGTGAAATCATGCGGTATTTGTCTTTCTGTGCCTGGCTTGTTCCACTTAACATAATGTCCTTCAGGCTCATCATCCATGTTGTTGCAAATGACGGGATTTCCTTTATCTTCATGGCTGAATAGTATTCCACAGGGTCCATAGAACACATTTTAAAACTTTTAAGTTTAGGGGTACATGTGCAGGTTTGTAAGTTGTGTCAAGCGGGTTTGTTGTACAGATTATTTCATCATCCAGGTATTAAGCCTAGTACCCATTAATTATTTTTCCTGATCCTCTCCCTCCTTCTACCCTCCACCTTCCAGTAGGCTCCAGTGTGTGCTGTTCCCCTCTATATGTCCATGTCTTCTAGCATTTAGCTCCCACTTGTAAGTGAGAACATGTGGTATTTGGTTTTCTGTTCCTGCATTAGTTTGCTCAGGATAATGGCCTCCAGCTCCATCCAAGTCCCTGCAAAGGAAACAATAGCAAAGACATGGAATCAACCTAAATGCTCATCCGTGATAGACTGGATAAAGAAAATGTGGTCCATATACACTATGGAATAGTACGCAGCTATACCACATTTTTAAAACCCATTCATCCATTGATGGGCGCTTAGGTTGATTTTATATCTTGGCTATTGTGAATAGTGCTGCAATAAACATGGGAGTGCAGACATCTCTTCAACATCCTAATTTCATTACCTTTGGGTATATACCTGGTAGTAGGATTGCTGGGTCATATGTTCTATTTTTAAGTCTTTTAGGAACCTCCGTAACGTTGGCCATAATGGCTGTACTAAGTTACATTCCCATCAACAGCGCAAAAGAGTTCACTTTCTCCACGTCCTTAGCAGCATTTGTCATTTTTTCTTTTGGATAATACCTATTCTAACTGGGATGAGCTGATATTTCATTGTGGTTTTGATCTACATTTCCCTGATGGTTAGCGGTGTTGAGCCTTTTTAAAGATGCTTGTTGGCCATTTGTAAATCTTCTTTTGAGAAATGTCTTTTCAGGTCTTTTGGCCATTTTTAACTAGCATGTTTGTTTTTGTTGTGGTTGAGTTGTTTGAGTTCCTTTTCTATTCTGTATATTAACTCCATGCCAGATGCAAAGGTTGCAAACGTTTTCTCCCTTCTGCAGGTTGACTTTTTACCCTGTTGTTTCCTTTGCTGTGCAGAAGCTTTTTAGTTTGATATAATACCATTTGTTTATTTTTGCTTTTGTTGACTGTGCTTTCAAGTTCTTATCCAAAAATTCTTTGCCTAGGCCAATGTATGGCATCTTTTTATTAATATTAGAAGAACATCTCCATGGGATGTAGACTTTTGTCCATTTTGTGCACTGCCATTTCCCTCGTGTGTGGAGAAGTGCCAGGTATATGGCAGGTACTTGATAAATATTTCTTGGATGATAAAATACATTTTTACACAGAAAAGTTTGTCACCTCTATCTTCACTTCTTATTTTTAGAATTGAATCTGGGCTTCACTTTCGCCTGTCCAAAGTGGCCAGCTGTTACCTGCAAACCAAGTAAAGAAACAGTGCATTCTACTGATGAGTTCTGTTTAGATCCATGGAGTGAATACGACAAAGTCCAGGTACCTTTCTTAAAGAACATCTTCTTTTTGCATCATCACTGTACTTTTTCAGAAAACAAAATGAAATGGAAACCCCTTTATGCCTGTTTTGTGGAAGCTATAGGACCTTGTCTAGCTCTGCAATATCTCCTTGAGGATCTCAGAGCAGAACTGCTTTGAATGTTCTAGGTGGTAGCACTCAGTTATTTTATAAGTAAGATGAGGCTCATGTTTCCCTTTTTATTTTAAAGTCTGAGGTTCATCTTCCTGAGGATATTCAGCCTCTGTGGTTCATTTAATTCACACAACACACTGACTGTATATCTTTAGAGAACATATAATAATATGCCAGTGCTACTGTTTTATTTCACCACTGTAATTCTCTTTTCTTCCATTTGTAAAAAAATGCACACATGAACACATTCCAAAGACGATGGAATTCCATTTATATCCAGCTCATCCATTATTGGCATAATTTATATTTCAGAAAGTAATTTATTGTTTCTCTGAAGAGAGTTCAATATTTGAAATCAGTTATCTTACGATGAATAAAATAAAAGTTTAAAGCCAATTTGACCTTTCCATTACCTGCAGTGCAGCCAAGGCAATTAAGAAGCTTCTTTCAGATTAAAGTTGAACTTACAATAATTGAATGGATTTCATTCTAAACCTACCTTCTTTGACATTACCTTAATGTTCAGTTTCGTATTACGTGGACATGGATCCCAGCCCATTTCCCCACAAGGCAGGGAGGTGTAGGCTTATTTCCAAGAGAAGCTCTAAATGTGACCATCTCAAGACAACAAAGTAACATGAGGAGCTCTGTTCTCTTGATATTTAGTAAAAACCACAGGGAAAATTAAAGCCAACTAATCCTGGCCTTGTTATCAATAGTCTCGCCAGCCCTGCTGCCTCACCATGCCCATCTTCTCAGCAATAAATCGACCCGTTCTCCCCAGGGGAGGTGGTGCTCATTTTCTTAGTCTGTGCTGGGCTCATAGGCTGACTTGAAAGGTATCATCAGTGGGGTCAGGACATCTAAATAACTAGATAGAATAATTTTATTCATTCACTAAATACCACCAGCCTCATGGTGCTATGGTGCACGCAGGGAGGCAGAGATCAAACAACCAATAACAAAAACATATGTACATTTGCAACTATGTTTTTCATACCATGAGTCATGAAACCATTGGACTGCAGCCAATATTTTAGAGGCAAATGAAAGAGAGTAAAATAGAATGCCAAATATCACCACATTGTTTGACATAAAACCAGCACGGATACATACCTATATCAGTCAGCATAAGATAGGTTATGCTGTGGTAACAAATAATCCCCATATCTCAGTAGCTTAAAAACACCTTTTCATGGCTGGTGTGTGCTGCATGTTTGTAACTGATCAGCAGGGCTTGCTCTCTTCATCAGTGTCACTCAGTACCCAGGTTGAGGGAGCCTGAGATACCACCTCAAAAGAGTTGCCAGTTGCCTGCAGAAAAACAGGACTGGAGAGTCTCACTGGCACCTGTGCTGGGTGAGAGCTAATCATGCTTGGATCCACTTGTACATGAAGAAGTTGCAAAATGCAATCCTACGATGTGCCTAAAAGGCACACCTTTCTGAGAGATGACTGTAAAATACATTTCTTTCATAGTTAGGAAAGTTTGGTGACGACCACTCAAGATAATTTTAATGTTTCATTCCAGCAAAGCAACAGAAAGTCATCTTTAATAATAAGCCCTGCCTTTCATACACTGCTCCTCAGGCTGATCCTGCCTGTAGGACCCATGCTGTCAGCATCACAGCACCCCTGACTGGAGCTCACTTTGGTCTCCACTCAACACCGGTGCATGTTCGTCGTGCCACTGCTGAGGCGGAATAGCCAACAAGATGCTCTCTGTGTCCAGTAATGTGCAAGTGACTATCCTTCAATGAGGAAGCAGCTGAGATACCTCCTGTGACATGACATGTGTCTCGGTGCTTTCTGACCACTAAAGATGCTGCCGGTGATAACAAAAATGAGTTTGCTTGAGGATGGACCTTTGACGCATTAATATCTCACCATAACCACCCAACTCAACTACCCCCAATATTGCTTAGAGAGGAACCATGAATTATTTCACCTCCTTAAAAAATCCTTCCAAGAGTGTGTAGAGAGGCTGCTGTGAAAGGTGAGAGGAGCTGACATTGAACGCTTATGGTGGAAGCAAAGCCAGTTATTCTCCAATACCTTTTAGGACACCATTACAAGCTTCAAGATGGTCCACCAAGCTCCACTAACCACTTCAGCTGGCTGCAGTGAAGTGAATGGTTTAATAGTGTGTCCAGAAGCCACTGTGAATTTCTCATCTGCCTACTTACCTGCTTGCAACTGACCCTGGAGAATACAAGCTTTTACTTCTTTTGTGCCTTCTACCTTTTGTGCAAATTCCCCTTTTTAGCACACCTGAACTGTGCCTGGAAAGGGATCCTGGGATATGAGGTTCTCAACCTTGGAAGGGTGGTGGGCTGAGTTGACAACAGACCCTCCAGCATGATGGTCCATTAGATAATGACTTATCTCATAGTAGATCACATTGTAAGTTTAACAACATGCAGAGTTCCCAGCTTCATAGAATCACCATTTTGACTTCCATAAATGTAAAAGACAAATGTTACTGCTACTTGACTGGACAGTCATTACAACGTTTTATAAATAGAAGCCAACCATAAGAAATAACTGCAATGAGCGCCAATTCCTTCTAGGTGTGTGCTGCTGTATGCCAAGGCTGTGAGTCGAACTCCTGGCCCTGCTGTGCTAGAAGGGAGGTGAGTGAGAGTGTGAGCATCACAACCATGCCAGTGCCCAAAGAGACTCTGACCTCGGAGGGTTTACAAAGGAGAAATGTTCTCACTGTGGGATCTAATTCCTCC
The DNA here is from genome assembly GCF_003255815.1 of Theropithecus gelada. Classification (NCBI taxonomy): domain Eukaryota; kingdom Metazoa; phylum Chordata; class Mammalia; order Primates; family Cercopithecidae; genus Theropithecus; species Theropithecus gelada. Next base: position 89,098,250 of record NC_037679.1, on the reverse strand, counting down.
ACAGAGAATCAGAGGACCATAGCTCCTGCTTTGGAGCAGCACTGTCACAATCTTTCCTGTGAAGTTCAGGGAGAAAAAGAAGCTGTCGGAAGCCAAAGAGAAGCCTTTCTGCATGACCTCCTGTGATCAGGAAGGGAAAGGGCTCTGAAGAAATATCGAGTGACGTGATGGGGGTCGGGGAGGAGTTCTCTTTTTGTTTCCTTACATAAGTAGAGCAGAGCTGGGTGGATCACCCTGAAACTCCTTGGAGTTGAGTTACTGTGTCAGGAATTCAGACTGGGATGAACGGCCTGGCTGGTTTCCAGCAGAGAGAACTCACCATCGTGACGGTGTTTCTACCACCCTCTCCCAGCCTTCCTGCCTTCCCTGCTCCCTGCTACCTCTCTTTCCTCTTGGAGCTTTCAGTGGACATTTACAATATTGAGTCTGTCTCCTCCTTCCTCTGTCAGCAGCCAGCCTGGCTGCTGCAGGCCTCCTGGGGCACAGTAAGTTGCTGAACAAAACCTCCTTTTCAACAACTCCATTAAAATCCTGGAAAACAGAGGGGATGCTTTCCATCCCCAGCTCATTCTAATGCTTCCCAGCGCCACTCTAGGGTGGGAGCACTCAGTTATTAAAGGAGATTAGAGCTGATGGGTCTGTCTGAATGGTGCTCCGGTGCCTCCCTGAGGCCCAAGATCTAAATGGAAAGGAGCCAGCAAAACCCTTTCTCTTTGCCTGGGCTTTCTTGGGAAAAAACAGAGAAAGGCCCTTTGGTGTAAAGTCAGTGGGAATTCTCTGGTTGACCTCTTGGTGTTGGTTTCTCTTACAACACTCAATAAAATAAGGGCTGGGCCTTTCTTCTCAGCTTTTATTCCAGTGAAATTTCATTCCTTTACTTTCTGTGAAGGGCTCAGATATTCAGAAATAACAAATGTCTTAAAGACACTTTCCTGCAACTTTCACATATCCATCTGTGTCTCAGGCTATCATTCTCCTTTCTCTTTCCAGCTTCCTTTTCTTCCCCCAAGATAGTTTTCTGCCTTTCTCACCGTGATCTCCATGCTGTTCCTGCTGATGTTCACACCCTTGTGTGGTCTCCTTCCCAGAGGGCAGGCAGGACCTGAGACTTGCTCTAACCAACAGAAGGTGGTAAAGGTGAAGGTGGTATAGGTGATGGGATATGCATGTACACATTGTGTGATATGGGGAGACACATGTTGCTAGGACTCTCTTCTTGACTTGATGAAGCAAGAGGCCATGTCAGGGATCTGTGAGGCCAGGAAGGAGGGCAGCCTGCAGGAACTTCTGGGTGAGCTTGGAAGCAGGTCCTTCCCCAGTCGCACATTTGGATGAGCTCTTCTCCCTGGGTGATACCTCGATCAGATGACACTTAGCAGACTCAGCAAAGCCATGCCCAGCACTCCTGGCCCACAGAAACCATGAGATAATAACTGTATGTAGTTTAGGGCCTTAAGCTTGTGGTCATCCATTCCACAGTAATAGATAATATTGATAGAGGAGGTAGAAAGAAATTATTTAGGTAGATAGAGTAAAAGAGTCCTCAGCAGAGCTTCCCTTCTAACACAAACCAGCCCAGGAAAACATTTCTTGTCTAACAAAGAGCAGCCTGAAGAATCAATCTGCAAACCTAGATAAGCAAGCTGGAAGCTTGCACAGGGGAATGCCGGCAGCTGTGCCAATAGAAAAGGGCTACCTGGGGGCCAGGTATGTCCAACATGGAGGCTCCATCTTCCTTTTTTTTTGTTACCAGGTGTACAGTAAAGGAATGGACAGCATGGCGCAGCTGAGGGAGAGGATCCATCTGCATCTGCATAGTAAAAGATTAGGGTGGGGGCTGCCAGAGACTCATGCCCTATGCAAATGGGACACCTGGTCTAACCAGTTTTTCCCACTCTATGCAAACGGCACATTTGGTCCAACCAGTTTTTCATGCCCTGTGTATACCAGACACTGCCTCCTCACCAGCTCATCTATAAAACTCCCTGTGTTTCACTGTGGATCCGGCAACCCACTTCTCCGGGACCCCTCTCTGCAGCAGAGAGCTGTTCTTTCTTTTACCAATTATACTTCCACTTTTAACCTCACTCTTCATATCTCCGTGTCCTTGTTCTCCACAGCCATGAGACCACAAACCCTGGGTGATACTCCAACATTCGGGTCGTTTCAATATACCCACTTTGCCTCTATTAAAAGAGAAAAATCAGTAGCCCCTGAAATACGTTTTTCGGATGGTAGACCATGCATGACGTCTCGCTGCTGCTGGGCGTATGTGGCCTCCGTTGGTGCTCCCCACTCCCCATCTTATTCGTGTGTTTCCATCCTGAAGTGCTGGAATAATGATCAAATACTGATATGGTCCCATCCTGTCAGTGACTAATACGTGGCCTACTTCCTGCTGACACTGCATTCCTCGTGAATAATTTGTTTCAGACCAAACTGGATAATTTTTAGGCCACCTTCCCTTTAAAGAGTGTTTCAAGTAGCTGCTGTCATCGGTGAAATAAGTTTGGTTTTTATAAATGAACTGTATTATAAATCAATGGACCCAACTCTGAAGTATACGGGGATAATTTATGGATGTTATGGAAGGTAGCAGAACCTGCTCTTGAGCTTCTGATTAAATAAAATCCTACCTGTGAGTAGAAAGCCCATTCCTCACACTCCTTCATACATTCTCGGAGCGCTGCCTCCTCCCCTCCTTTTCCGTTGCTGAGGGCAGCAGTAGCCATCACTGAATTGATTTTGGCTTTTCTACTGATGAAAAATTGTTCATCAGTCTATTTTTAGGTGGCAAGAGTCTGGGAGACAGGGAAGTTGGATTCCTGAGTCTGGTCCCTTGACTGTATAAATTGCATGAAATGTGGCAAAAACTCTCCTGCAGAGAAGACCCCAGCGTTCGCCAGTCTGGGTTAGAGCACAAGCTTGTTGCACTAGACACTTCCCATTTACGCCTTAGACTCTTCACTGCCCTATGCCTTGGGGGATGTTTTATAAATGCATTCATAGGCTTCATTGTCTTTGGTTGGATTTGGCATCCAACGAGTGAGATGCTCTGGCAGAAGACAGAGGGCAGGAGAAGAGAGGCTGTTGTATTCCTTCCACCGGCTTGTCCCGTGCAGGGCCTCCATGGGTTGGCTGCATCTCACTATGGATCCTCTCGGCTCCTGCACGGGCAGCTCCCCTGACCCTGCAGGTATTGGGGTGGCATCAGGCTTTACTGCTGCTAGTCTCATGTTGCCTCCACCCTTGACAATGGTGCCTTCACTAAACTCTCCTCCATCGTCCCTTTGGAATGTGACATCCCTGTCCTGCAAGACCCTGAGCAACATGCTATCGGCCCTGATAGCTGCCGAGGCACGTTTTCCCACATAGCTGGGATGTCCTTCTTGACATATTTCTCTACACCTATCTGTTCCCTCTGCCCTCTCACTCCCTTTCAAGCAGAAAGTCAGCCTCAGACATAGATATGATGGAGAAGAGAACAAAAGTAGTCTGGGAAACTTCTTGAATTTGTTCCAAACATCAATGTCCCAGAGAGGGTTTAGAGATCAATACTGTTTAATTCAGAAGCAGGAAGGGAAGCCAGGCATGGTGGCTTATGACTGTAATCCTAGCACTTCGGGAGGTGAAGATAGGAGGAATGCTTGATGCCAGGAGTTCAAGACCAGCCTAGACAACATAGCGAGATCCTTGTCTCTCCAAAAAAAAAAAAAAAAAAAAAAAAAAAAAACCCTAGGTATGAGGCATATACCTGTAGTCCTAGCTGCTCAGGAGACTGAGGTGGGAAGATCTCTTGAGCCCAGTGAGCTATGATTGCATCACTACCTTCCAGCCTGGGTGACAGACCCTGTCTCTAAAAAAAAATTAAAAAGCAGGAGGGATCATAGAGGGGCTTCTCTACAGGCCAAGTGCTGTGTGGGCATTTTGGCATCGTCATGAAGGTGACAGAACCCCAGAGAAGGATGTGCCTAAGGAGACCACACGACAGGCAGATTTGCATGTCAGGGATGGACCTGCAGGGAGATGCTCACCAACTGAATGATCACCTCTGAGGCAAGCTTCATGGACACAGAACCAAAGGCCAACTACCTGGGCCCTAAATCTTGCTGTGCCCCAAGGAAGCTGGGCACCATGCGGGACACAGAGGGAGGGTTGCCCTGGCAGGGGAACCAGCCTGTGTCAAGGTCTCACTGTGCGGCAGACAGCGGCGGACATCAAATGCCTTATGTATGCGAAGTAACCCACCATTCCCAAATCCAGGAGGACTTTGCAGAGGGGGAAACTGAGGCACGGGACAGCAGAGAAACTTTTCCTAGGTCTCATAGCTATGAGTGGCCGACAATCTACCCTCCAGGTCCTGCTACTCCACTGTCACTCAAAAACCGCAATCAAAGTGAACCACACCAACCTGGTGTAACACAGTGAAAGCTCTTTCCAGCTGGGCGCAGTGGCTCACGCCTGTAACCCCAGCGCTTTGGGAGGCTGAGGCGGGCAGATCACTTGAGGCCAGGAGCTCAAGAGCAGCCTGGCCAACATGGTGAAATCCCATCTGTACTAAAAATACAAAAAAATTAGCCAGGTGTGGTGGTGGGCACGTGTAATCCCAGCTACGCAGGAGGCTGAGACAGGAGAATCACCTGAACCCAGGAGGCGGAGGTTGTAGTGAGCCCAGATCACGCCATTGCACTCCGGCCTGGGAGACAAGAGTGAAACTCTGTCTAAAAAAAAAAAAGAAAGAAAGAGGAGAAAGAGAAAGAGGAAGGAAGGAAGGAAGGAAGGAGGGAGGGAGGGAGGGAGGGAGGGAGGGAGGGAAGGAAGGAAGGAAGGAAGGAAGGAAGGAAGGAAGGAAGGAAGGANAGGGAGGGAAGGAAGGAAGGAAGGAAGGAAGGAAGGAAGGAAGGAAGGAAGGAAGGAAGGAAGGAAGGAAGGGAGAGAGGAAGGAAGGAAAGCAAAGGAAGAAGGCTCTTTTCTTTGCATATGAGTTTCCCGTGATGGCCACAGTCGGGGTGAGGCTGGTGATACCAAGGGGCATTCCCTCAAATCACCACGGGAAGCTGTGGATGCCACTCACATCGTGGACTCCTGAGTCTGTGGGGAGAAAAGCTCAGATTTCAGATTTGCCAACATTTTAGAAAACTGTAGAATCTCGAATCTGGAAGGGATGCTAACATGATTCAGTCTGGTTTCCTATGTTCATCCCTAGCCCCCTTAGAGTGCATGCCCCTGACCATTATCCGTAGTAGGGAAATGTAATTTCAGATGAGCTCCTAGCTTCCTAACCTCCTTCTGCAGTCTGTCTCCATCAAGACAGCTTGCCTATCTCTCGCACGCACTTCCCAGTCTCTGAAATCATCTGGCAGGTGCGTTATCGTGCCGATGCCTGCCTGCCCGCCCTTAGGATGGAAGCCTCATGAAACCAGGTCCATGTGTCTCATTCCCTGATCCATCCCCACATCCTGAGCAGTGCTGAGCAGATGGCAGGAAATAAAGTCATGTTTTGTTGAATGAATTAGTCATTCTTATGATTGAGAATCACCAGTGAACCACAGGCAGAGAGGCTGTCCAAGTTGGAAAGGATTTTAAACTTCCACCAGTCCAATTTTCCACCCAACACACAAATCCAAAGTTCCATTTGTTGCAGAATCATGTCCCACAAATGCTTCTCTGACTTTAAGGCAGTTTCAAAAAGAATACTGTTTTTTTTTTTTTTTTTTTTTGTGGACAAAGAAGCAGCTGCTGTTCCATCAAGCACAGAAAGTGAAGCTCCTTAATGACATTTCGTTTGGGAGCTGAGTGTATATCATTTGGGAACAACTTACAAAGATGGTCAATTTTGCAATTAGCTGTTGGGACGAGCAAAAGGCTAAAATCCTGCAAATAGTAGATCATTTGATTTTCAAAGTCAGCTTTTGTTAATGACACGCTGTGCTTTACTCAAACTGTTTTCCCATCTTACAAGTACCAATTACCTGCCTGGAATGTACAAACCCAGTGTTCACAGATGGCCTTTCATGTCTCTAAACCACCATTTGAGAAAATTGTAATGAAAGTTAAAAGGACTGTTAGTATCGAGTGCTGACGAGTGTATCGGAAACGGATATCTCTTCACACTTCCACTCCTGGTAGGTGCAGGACTTGGAATTTTAAAAGCATATGCCAATTTCACTTCTCAGAAATTTCAACAAGAGAAATTTTCTCCTCCACACATGAGTATTTCAGCGCAGGTTAATAAGGAAAAACTGGAAACAACTGAAAATATCCATTAGTAGGGAAATGTAGTTTAAAATGAGCTAAACCTACATATAATAACTTAAAAAATATCCATGATATATTGTTGAATTTAAAAGTTGCACAAAGGTACCCAGAGTTTGCCGACTTTTCAAAGAAGACCCACACAACATACTTAAACCTCTCAGGTTCTAGGCTCCAATACATGTATGCAATTTTATAGAGCAGTCCAACGAGGTACAGAACAAACAGAAGTCAATGGTTGAGCCTGGGGAAAAGAGAAGAGGGTATGGGTTTGAGGGAATAGTTGATGAGAACTTCAGCATTATCCCTGAATTTCAAAGAGAATATACGCGTGTAGTCCTGGTGCAATTAAAATTTAATTAAACAATACTGCTGTTATAAATTACAAAAACAAATATAAGAGTGTCAGGATAGGGGGCAGAAAATGGCATAATACTCCCATTTTGACTTTATACATGAGATGAAGAGATTTATTTCTCCCTGTAACACAAGAGATGGCCAGCAGCTTTCTGGAAATTGTTCAGTCAATGCAAGCGACCAACACGTAGTGTGGCTTCTATGCCTTATGTCAGGAAGTTGATTTCACTCAGCATTGCCTGTGAGAATGGCCTGAAGGCAAACAGAAGCTGGAGAGGCATGAGGTAGAGAGACGCAGAATAGGGGAACAGTGGAACACACTCTCACCTTGCTCGTCTCGTGCCTTAGGGATGAAGCAGACCCTTCTGTTTGCTCGTCAGCCTCTCCTCTTACTCTGGAAACGTAGGCTCCTTCTGGGACCTGCTGAACAGTGTCCAGGGCAGCAGGCATGTTTTCACGTGCCCTGGCCTTCATGCCTCCTACATGTGAATGGTCCATGGGAGGCCGGTAAACCCAAAAGCACGTCAGAGAATTCCCTAGGATATTAATACCTGGAATTGGGAATGAGAGCTGGATTCCCAAAGGCAGTGGAACCACTGTCTACAAAACCTGGGCATTGTGGTCAGCCATATTTTCCACTCAACAAAGAATTCAGGTATGGGGCAGATGCAATGGCTCACACGCATAATCCCAGCACTTTGGGAGGCTGAGGTGGGTGGATTGTTGGAGTCCAGGGGTTCAAGACCAGTCTGGGCAAGCTAGTGACTCCTCATCTCTATAAAAATAAAAAAAAAAATTAGATGGGTATGGTGTTTTATACCTTTGGTCCCAGCTACTTAGAAGGCTGAGGTGGAAGGATTGCTTGAACCCGGGAGGTGGAGGTCACAGTGAGCTGAGATGGCACCACTGCACTCCAACCTGGGTGACAGAGTGAAACTCTGTCTCAAAAAAAAAAAAAAAAAAGAATTCAGATCCACAGTGCAAGAGGATAAAACTGATGTGCACAGAGAGAGGCGGGAGGTGGTGAGGAAGGGCCCAGCTGGCCTTCTAGCCCCTCTTCCAGTTCTGCTCACGTCACCCCCTTCCTGCTGGGTAATCGCACAGCCTTCTTCAGATTCCCTGAGCCAATAAATTCCCTGTTGTGCAAACAGGAGGGATCCCAGTTCAAAGGCAGGGACTCCTGTGAACCCATCTCAGCAGTGTGGACATGGACATGAGGAGCACTCCTCCTTAATAAAATCTCTCCACACCAGGACGACTTCCATCCTGTCTCTGGAATCTGCCCAAGGTGAACTGAAGGGGTCACTGGTGTCTTTGATATTTCCAGACATTTTTGGCAAGAAGAGATATAAGAGAAGCCAACTAACTCCTTTACCACATCCAAGGTTGCTGGGTCTCTACTAGGCACCAATATTATTCCATATTTATGAAAGATATACTGAGTCATGCATTAAATCCAAGATGTGTGTAAAAGAGTGGCTCTGTGTCTATAGTCTGTTATCCTAGTAACTGAATGTGATAGAAGAATCCCTACAGAAAGTTCTAGAATTCCTACAGAGCATTCTAGAAGAATCTCTACAGAATGTTGTAGAAGAATCACTGCGCGAGTAGAGATGTTGTAGAACTCTCTCCTTAGTTCAGCTAAAGACAGGGTCCAGGCCGGGCGCAGGGGCTCACGCCTGTAATCTCAGCACTTTGGGAGGCCAAGGCTGGTGGATCATGAGGTCAGGAGATTGAGACCATCCTGGCTAACATGGTGAAACCCTGTCTCTACTAAAAATATGAAAAATTAGCCGGGCGTGGTGGCAAGTGCCTGTAGTCCCAGCTACTCAGGAGGCTGAGGCAGGAGAATGGTGTGAACCCGGGAGGCGGAGCTTGCAGTGAGGCAAGATCGCGTCCCTGCACTCCAGCCTGGGCGACAGGACTCCATCTCAAAAAAAACAAAAACGAAAACAACAACAACAACAACGAAAGACAGGGTCCATGTCGCATGAAAAATTAGGCTCACAGATGATTTGAAGGGGAATAAAAATGGAATTTATTGGGTGAAAAGGAAAAAAAAAAAAAAAGGAAACAGGGACTCTCCGAAAAGCCAAAGCAATAATCCTGCTAGTATATGCTTCCTGCCTTGCAGACTGAATCCCAGGTTCCACCCAGGAAGAGGAGGGGCCAGGCTCTTCCCTGCTGCAAGTGACATGAACCTCTGTGGCTCTACCCCAGTGTGCAGGCCGGTAGGAGTTTCTCTGGGCACCCCTTCCCACCTGGCTGTCTCAAGGAGACCATCGCTTACACTTCCTTCAGCTGTAGTAAGCAGCACCAAGACCTCGTGGCACTGCTTCCTGGAGGGACTCTACAAAGTTCTGCTGCTTCTTTATTTTTAATTTTTAGAGATGAGGTTTCCCCATGTTGGCCAGGCTGGCCTGGAACTCCTGGCCTTATGTGGCCCGTCTGCCCGGCCTCCCAAAGTGCTGGGATTACAGGCGTGAGCCACTGCACCAGGCCATGCTTCTCAGCTTTGATGAGAAGCAGCTCATTCAGGGACGACCCAGCTGTGGGATGTGATCCCACACAGCCAGGCTCCAGGTACTTGAGAAAGCCAATTTGTGACTTCACAAAGGGGAGAGCCCTTTCCAGAGGCCCACACCCTTCTGCCTATACAGAATGGTTTTGAGTGGCCAGATGTGGTGGCTCACGCCTGTGATCCCAGCACTTTGGGAGCTGAGGTGGGCAGATCACCTGAGGTCGGGAGTTTGATATCAGCCTGGGCAATATGGTGAAACTCTGTCTACTAAAAATACAAAAATTAGCCAGGCATGATGGCATATGCCTGTAATCCCAGCTACTTGGGAGGCTGTGGCACAAGAATCACTTGAACCCAAGAAGTGGAGGTTACAGTGAGCCGAGATTGCACCACTGCACTCCAACTTGGGCAACAGAGTGAGACTCTGTCTCAAAGAAAGAAAGAATGGTTTCTAGTGAACTAAAGTTTTTCACCCAATGTGACATGACTCTGCTCTAAACAGGACTGGACAAATGCTCATATTTTTTTCTTTCCACTCATCTCTTTCCATAGAGTAGGGTACAAGTGTACAAACTCTGGATCCTGAGGCACCTGGACTAGGCACCGGCTTAGCTACTCACCAGCTTGGGAAAGCCACATAACCTCCCTGTGTCTCAGTTTCCTCCTCTGCAATACAGAGATGAGATGTGTGTTAATTAGAAACACACTAGTTGCTAATAGTTTATACAAGTGAGGAGTTATTTTTCTCACAATGAAGAAGTCCTCAGACATCGCTCCAGTGGCTCAGCCGTGTCCAAGGGCCTTATGCCTATGCATCCCTTCATCCTTTCCTCGTGCTCACAGGATGGCTGCCATAGCTCCTGTCATCGTATCAGTGTTTAAGGCAGGATTAATTGGGGATGGTGGTAGCCATTCTGTTCCTCTCTTTTTTTCTCCCCATTTGTTTAAATAAGAAAATAAATAAGAAATAAGAAAGCACAAGCATTACCAAACTTGCTGTATCTTTTTTTTTTTTTCCTTTGAGATGGAGTCTCACTGTGTTGCCCAGGCTGGAGTGCAGTGGCACAATCTCGTCTCACTGCAAGCTCTGCCTTCCGGGTACACGCCATTCTCCTGTCTCAGCCTCCCGAGTAGCTGGGACTACAGGTGCCTGCCACCATGTCCAGCTAAATTTTTTGTATTTTTAGTAGAGACAGGGTTTCACCATGTTAGCCAGGATGGTCTCGATCTCCTGACCTCGTGATCTATCCATGTCGGCCTCCCAAAGTGCTGGGATTACAGGTGTGAGCCACCGCTCCCAGCCCAAACTTGCTGTATGTTATTGACCAGTACTATGTCACAAGGCTTCCCTTTGCTGTAGGGAAAGAGGTATCTACTTTTTCATCCTTAGTTGAAGCAGCAGTAAAAGGGAGAATTAGAAATGGATTTTGAGTTAGCTAAATGGCCCTGGGAAGATTAAATAAAAGCATGTGTGAAATACCCAGATGCTCAATAATTTTTTTTTTTTTTTTTTTTTTTGAGACGGAGTCTTGCTCTGTCGCCCAGGCTGGATAATTATTGATGATTGTGTTTGTGATGGCCTAGCAACAGTTCATATTGGATATTACAGAAATGCCTCTCTTCATTTTAGTAGATATTAATAATATCATTGTATGAGTTTTATATACTTTCACAGAATCATAGCATTTTTGGCCTAATCAGTGTTTCAGCATCATGTTAGTTTAATGTTTTCTTGATGAGATCTTGATGAACTTCTTAATGTCTTAAATAACTTGTCTCTAAATATTATTACTACTGCTGGGATCTCTTTTCATCCCTTTAAAATTTTTATTAAAGTTTATTTTTTCCATTACAGTGGGCGATGGTGCCGGGAAGGTAGTCATTGCTTGATAACTGTTAGTCAATAGTAGTACCAGCAGTAGTCGTGGTACATCCACTCTTACAATTTTAGTGTGTTTTCTTCTAGGCAAGCCAGGTACTAGACAAATCAATTATTGATATCACATCCCTGTCTTCTCTGGAATTTTCCTGCCCACCCACAGCTCTTCCGAAGGGTGTGCTTTGGCAGCCAAAGGTCAGATTTTGCCTGCACAGGACACAGTAGACATCAAACCCAGAAGGAAACCACCTTCAAGTGAGACAGAGCCCATGAGGGCCTCTCTCTTGAGACTGGAAGCTGACACAGAGGTTGAGTCTCCCAGAGATTCGGCCCCTGTAGAGTCATGCAGACTTGGAGGTGGTGGAGGAGGAACCTCAAATATGAGTAGTGGAGACACACGGCAGCACATAGTCCTCGAGAGAGGAAGTGACGGGGGTTGGTGAGAAGTCTGGCTGACGGTTGGGCACAAGCGTGAAAGGCCACAGGCTCCTGCTGGGGAGGCCCTGGAGTTTTCCTGCTCTCTTTATTTATTTAACTTTAGGTTCTGCAAGGTGGTCCCTGCTTTTGACTAAATTCCTTTTGTTGAGCTCGTTCAAGCAGGATTCTGTTCCTCACAATCAAAACTACACAAAGATGGGCCAGGCACAGCGGCTCATGCCTGTAATCCCAGCACTTTGGGAGGCTGATGTGGGTGGATCATGAGGTCAGCAGTTCGAGACCAGCATGACCAACATGGTGAAACCCTATCTCTACTAAAAATACAAAAAAAATTAGCTAGATATGGTGTGGGCACCTGTAATCCCAGCGATTCCAGAGGCTGAGGCAGGAGAATCACTTGAAACCAGAAGGCGGAGGTTGCAGTGAGCCAAGATTACACCACTGCACTCTAGCCTGGGCAGTAAGAGCAAAACTCCATCAAAGAAAAAAAAAAAAACTACACAAAGATGAGTAACTTTCACAGACGCTTTACACAGCATGGGAACAGAGTTCATGTCATGCCTGTAGAAAGTCATGCATGGTGAAGGGGCTGCCATGTCATTACAAATCCTGTAGAAAGTCATGCATGGTGAAGTGGCTGCCACGTCATTGCAAATCCTGTAGAAAGTCATGCATGGTGAAAGGGCTGCCATGTCATTGCAAATCCTGTAGAAAGTCATGCATGGTGAAGGGGCTGCCATGTCATTGCAAATCCTGTAGAAAGTCATGCATGGTGAAGTGGCTGCCATGTGATTATAAATCCTTCATAGCCAACTTTATAAGAATACCTGTTTTATCTTACTTGAAAACATTTCCTTTATTAAAGATCTGAAAAACACAGAAAATCTCAGAAACAAGCATGGATGTCACTGGTAATCATACGACTAGAAAACTAAAAACCCCAAATCTTGACTATTTGGTATATTGATTGGATTATTTCTGATTAATGAAGACAAGTAATACTGGCTAGAAAAACAGATAAAGTCGAGTACCTCAGTGTCTTAACACAGTAAGTCTAGTTCTCCTTCATGTTACAACACAACATGATTTGGCAGAGAGTCTTTTCTCTGTTTAGACACTTAAAGACCCAGGCCTCTTCCACTCGCGGCTTGATCCTTCTCCGGATCCCTTTCACAAGCTAGTCTGTAAAGAGTAAGGGGACCAAGCATGAGTAGCTTTTAAAGGCCAGGCCTTCAGGTAACGTGCATCAGTTCTCTTCATTTCGTTGACCCATAATCTGTCAGGCAATTCTATCTGGCTGTAAGGAGAGGGGTTGGAAATGCAGTCTAGCTGTGTGCCCACGAAGAAGAGAAGAACATTGACAGGGGTGCAATTGCAGTGTCTGCACAATCTTCTATTCTCATTAGTCTTCTACCCAAGGGTTGGGGGGAGGTGGTTCTTAGCTAGTTGGGATTTATAAAATGCACTAATTATTCTTGCCTGTGGTATTAGTCAGCTGAGACTGCTATAACAAATATACTACAGACTGGGTAGCTTAAACAACACAGGTATATTTTCTCATCATCCTGGAAGCTAGAAATCCCAGATTTAGGTACCCACAGGTTTGGTTTCTAATGAGGGCTCTCTCCCTGGCTTGCAGATGGCCACCTTCTTGCTGTGTCCTCATACGGCCTTACCCCTGTGTGCACAGAGAGAGGGAGATCTGATGTCTCTTCCTCTTTTAAAGACATTAGTCCTATTGAACTAAGTCCTCATCCTTATGATCTTGTTTAACTTTAATTATCTCTTTAAAGACTCTAAACATGGTCACATTGGAGGGTAGGGATTCAACCTATGACGTTTGCGGGGGCACAATTCAGTCCACAACAGCTGTTGAGCATTGCTTTTCTCCACTTCTGTCAACAACGCTTTGCTTTTACTTTGGGGAACCACCTTACTTTCAAGCCAAATTCATGTCATTTGTTTAAGGCTAAAACACTCCCAGCATCTGGCTCCAGAAGACAGCACAAATCCCAGGCCTGGCCAGTCAGCCTGTCCTCCACCCCGGATTATTGGGCACTGGACGAGCTGCTCACCAGCTTGCGAAAGGCACATCATCCCTCGGTGTCTCCATTTCCTCCTGTGCATTATGGAGATGAGACTTGTATTAATTAGAAACACAGTCATTGCTAATAATTTATGTAACTGGTTATTGTTCTCACAGAGCAGAAGTGCTGAGGCATTACTTCAGTGGCTCAGCTCCATCCAGGGGCCATACGGAATTGGTCCAAGTTGGGCATGTTACCCTAGACAGGTCAATGAAATGCAATTTTGGAAATTTTGCAGGAGCCATTTAAGAAGTGTATTCGTTTCCTAGGTCTGCCTTAATAAATTACTACAAACTGGGTGCCTTGAGACAACAGTGATTTATCATCTCACAGTCTGAAATCAAGGTGCATAAGTGTTGGTTCCTCCTGGAGTGTTTTAAGGAGAATGTGTCCGTGCCTCTCTCCCAGCTCCTGGTGGGTAGCTGCTGTCAATCCTTAGCATTCTTCGGCATGTAGACGCATCACTCGAATCTCTGGTTCCATCTTCTCATGGCTTTCCTTCTATGTGGCCTCTCTTTTTTTTTTTTTTGCCTTCTCTTCTGACACTTTTCATTGCATTTAGGGCACATCTTAATCCAAGAGGATTGCATCTCAAGACCCTAAATTACATTGACAAAGACCCCTTTTTTTTCAAATAAGTTCATGTTCACAGATTCCAGATTGACATATCTTAGGCAGATGGGAGGGGTGGGGACCATTACATCTAATATAGGAAACAATGGTCTCTTTCATCTGGAATTACTCTAGAAAAAGAGGTAAACCAAGAGCTGGCTGGGGCCACCATGAGGAGAAGGCTCGCCTGGGAGTCCAGCTAGCACACTCAAAAGCAGATTGTGTGACTCTGGTCCAGAAGGTTTAAAATCTGGGCTCATCTCCATTCTGCTGTGGATCAGAGGGTGCACACCAGCAACCCGCAGGCAGGACTGCAACAGGAATCCACCTGCACAGCAGCTGGGACGTCACCTCGTTCTCACACCACATCCCCAACACCACCTCTGCCATGATTCTGTCTGTGTGGCTTTTAAATCTAGAGATTCTGTGAGTTGCCCAAGGTCCTCTGAATAAATCTCTTCTGCTTAAGTTAGCCAGACTTGGTTTCTGTTGTTTGCAGCTTACAGCCTAACAAATACAGCACATGTCAACAGAAACTCAAACCTGCTTGGAGCTCAATCCACTGTCTGCAGTCAGCGGCCTTCCCATTCAAAAGAGCTGCATCAAACTGTGTCCTGCAGAGCGGGAGGAGCTGAAAGCTCCTTCTCATTCTCACTGCACTACCGCCAACGCTCTGAAGTTTCTGGTCAAAGCTATTGATCATCTGCTTCCATTTAATCTGTTCTAGAGAAACCAGCAGTTTAAGAAGAGGACAAGTTATGCATCTTTAAGAACTTTTTTTTTTTTAATCTCTCTGTGTCTCAATTTCCTCATTGGCAAATGGGAGTAATATTAAGACCCCCTCTCCAGGGCTGTCATGTGTATCTGAAATAGCATATGAGAAGTTCTAACCAGAACATCTGCCACATAAGTGCTCAGTGAATCCTAGCTGATTCTGCTTTTCATTTTATCCACATACACACCCGCAGTAAAGTGAAAATCGGTTTTCCTTAACCTTTTTTTTTTAACAGACTGACCTAGGGGGGACCCAACCATCCTGATATTCCAGGACTGAGAGGTTTCCTAGGATGTGAGATTTTCCAGCACTAAACTTAGAGGATTCAGGAACAAACCAGCCCAGTTGATCATTCTAAATCTAAAGTTAGTATTGAGTTTTTTTGAAGTATTCCTATGTTAGTGAATAAAATCTTTTCACTTTCAAATGATAGAAAATGAACTCTAGTTTACTTAATAAATAATCATCCACTTGTTCACTTAATGGGGAGTGTAGACTTCAGAAAGTCCTGGCTTTAGGGAGGATGGGGATTGGAGGCTCAGATGATGTGGTTAGAAACCTGTGCTGCTATCTGTTCCTCGGTACTGCTTTCCTCGTGCGGGCTTCATTTTAAGACAGGCTGTCTCTCAGGAGAACAAATGGTGATTGCAACTTCTGGTTGGCTTTCTGCTGGCTCATTCACATCGGCATTGGGAAGGTAAGCTTGTCTCTCCCGTCACATCTTCAGCTCAAGGGCCAGGGCCGACACTCACTGACTTCATTTTGGTCCTAGGCTAATGCCTGACTCAGCTAATATTTTGTATTTTTTGTAGAGATGAGGTCTCACTATGTTGCCCATGCTGGTCTTGAACTCCTGGGCTCAAATGATCCTCCCTGCCTTGGCCTACCAAAGTGCTTGGATTACAGGCATGAGTTACTGTGCCTGGCCCCTTCTTTATCATTTTAACAAGTGTCAGAATAGTCTATTTTCTTTGACATTGGCCATAGTTTACTAATATCAAGATTTATTTTGCTTACTGTGGAATATTTTGAGCACTGTGTTGGTGAGGAGGACTTTTTCCATTGCATAGGAGACTTGACTCCAACTGGCATAAAAAAAAAGATTTTTGTGGTTCATACAGTTGGAAACTCCAGGAATTATCTTCATAATATGTATGGTTTGATCTAGGAGCATGGAAAAAATAGCATCAGAGTCTGTTTTCCCCTAAATGCTCCTCATTGTCACAAGGTGGCTGCTGCAGCTCCAGTCTCTACATGTTCTCCCCTTCAGGACAAAGAAAGAAAGAACCTCCCTCACTTTTAAAAGCCCAGCACGGGTCTCACTGCATCTGTTTAGCTCTCATTGGGTCATTCAACACGACTAAACCCACCATGGCTAAGGCAATGGGATGCTTTGATGGGCTGACACAAAAACCACCCCTAATGCAAGGGATGAAGAAAGCCACTTGTGTGGCCTGATGACGGTTGGTGTGAGCCTGCCAGAAAGAGACTGACACACTGTTTTGCCAGAAATACAGGCAATGAATATTGAACAGAAAAAAATACAATGGTCCATTTAGCAAGGTTCCCTCACTCATAGTTCATATTGATATTTCTTGCATTGAATGCAGGATAAATTAACAAATACCTCCAGAACAGTAGGGGCTTAGATAAACATTCACACAACAGACACAAAGCTCTAAATGGCCCCAGTGAGGGCTGGAAGGGCAATGACGTCCGGTGCAAAAGATCCCTTCATTTATGGAAGCAAAAACTGGCCACTGGAGTCATTCCTTAAAACGGAACTCCGGACAGAATCCAAAAGTTGTGTTTTAGATGCAACTGCATGGCAGTAACTATCTGTTGGTGGTGTTCACTGTTGCATCTCACATTTTAATTTTTATGGGCTGCTGTCCAGATTTTCAATAAACAGGCCCTGCCCGTAGCCTGGCTTACACATTATTTTTCTAAGTTGGTAAATAATGAAATGAGACGTGGAGTGTCACGCGTGCTGTTGGCACATACTGGTACAAACATGTGCCGCTTGGTTCCGTTGACGCTGCTCCCATCTGGCCTAAATATAGAGACATCGATTTTCCTCCAGATGGTGCCGCGGCTTTCAGTGGATTGCTCTTTTTCATACTAATAAGCATGGAGCTCGTCCCGCCTGACGATGGAACTCTGGGATGTGAACATCTGGGGGAAGCTCAAGGTGTCTTGTCAGCTGACTTGCAAGCTCCACGTGGAAGAGTTCAATGAATCTTTGGTGATGACAGATGCTCCCGCTGCTGAGTTAATTATCAGGGACCAGGGGAGTGAGACGGTGACCCGGGGAGAAGCCCTTTGGCCCTGGGTCCCCCTTTCTCCTCCACAGAAGGGAAGTGGTGAGCCTCGGGAGGTGAGAAGGCACTACTGCCTCTCTGGACCCAATGATTCAACTGCTCTGCTCTGGGGAGCCCTGGGACCTTCCCCAGGATGGAAAAATGCAACCATTACTTTCCAGGAAGAAAGGACTGTAGGGAGGAACTGGAACCTGGCTGTTTGCCATGGAAGCCGAGCAAAGCCACCCAAAGCAAGGTGAGGCACCAGTGAAGAGGAGCTGTGGGTTCTCCAACCCATTCTCACCTGGACAATTTTTTATTTTCATTTTTTTGAGATAAAGTCTGACTCTGTCACTCCACAGGCTGGAGTTCAGTGGTGCAATCAAGGCTAAGTGCAGCCTCAACCTCCCAGGCTCAAGTGATTCTCCCATCTGAGCCTCCCAGTCCCGTAGCTGGGACTATAGGTGTAAACCACCACACCCACTGATTTTTGTATTTTTGTAGAGATGGGGTTTCGTTCTGTTGCCCAGGCTGGCCTTGAACTCCTGGGCTCATGCAATCCACCCACCTTGGCCTCCCAAAGTGCTGGGGTTGCAAGTATGAGCCACCATGCCCTGGATCACATGGCCAATTTAAGCAAAAGACTTCTAAGACCACCTGCCTCACTTTTTTCTACTTTCTAATAGAGAGGGAACTGGATAATAAAAAAGAATGGAAGAGAAACAGTCCTAAGCTGTGTATTATTTGGTTGATGGGATGACCGCGGTCTCATGCACCTGGTTAGATACTACCAGATGGTTAGATACTACCAGATGGTTAGATACTACCAGATGGTTAGATACTACCAGATGATGCCCTGCAAGAGGCAGGATGACATCGCAGCTCGGAGCACAGGTTTGAGAGCTAGAAAGCCTGCTTGGGATTCCTGTCCTGACACTTTCTACTTACGTGACCCTGGGAAGTTACTTAAGCTTTCTGCCTTCAGTCTCCTTATCTTTACATGGGAAAAATAGCATTACCTACCTCACTGAATTGTAAAAACCAAATAAAGTATGTCAGATGATTGGAAAAATGCCCTTGGCTTAGTAAGGTGATATGGTTCAGCTGTGTCCCTGCCCAAATCTCATCTTGAACTCTCTTTCCCTTAATCCCCAAGTATCGCGGGAGAGACCCAGTGGGAGGTAATTGCATCATGGGATTGGTTACCTCTGTGCTGTTCTCATGATGGTGAGTGAGTTCTCACAAGATCTGATGGTTTTATAAGGGGCTTTTCCCCCTTCGCTCTGTACTTCTCCTTGCTGCCGCCATGAGAAGAAGGACATGTTTGCTTCCCCTTCCATCGTGATTGTAAGTTTCCTGAGGCCTCCCCAGCCCTGCTGAACTGTGAGTCAAACTTCTTTATAAATTACCCAGTCTCAAGTATGTTCTTATAGCAGCATGAGAATGGACTAATACAGTAAATTGGGAAGCAAATACATCCTTCTTCACATGGTGGCAGCAAGGAGAAGTGCAGAGTGAATGGGGGAAAAGCCCGTTATGAAACCGTCACATCTTGTGAGAACTCACTTACTACCATGAGAACAGCATGGAGGTAACCAACCCCATGATTCAATTACCTCCCACTGGGTCCCTCCCATGATACCTGGGGATTAAGGGACCTACAGTTCAAGGTGAGATTTGGGTGGGGAAAGAGCCAGACCATATCATAAGTGCTTATAAGCATTTGCCATGATTATGACCTAGGAATTTAAAAATAGCTCTATGCCTTTAGTTTATTATACTTAGATGTAAGAATATATTGTGCATCATTTAAATAACACAGAAACATATTGCCAAAAAATCTCACTGTGCAAGTGTATTTTGGGTATGAGGATATGAATCGTATATGCATCTGTTTGATTAACAAGGGTACATAAATGTGTCCCAGATGAATGAATGATAGATTGCTCCATCATTTGTCAGAAATTACAGGCCCAATAAGTAAGTGTACTTTAATACATATGACGACATTAGCCAAAACCTGATAGGAAAGTGAATTGATAATAATGAAACTAAATTAACATTAATTTGAGGTTGTCAAACAAAAAATATTAGAAATTGAACACTACAACCAACTTAAGACAGCACTGAAGATTTACTGACAGCAGTATCCCTTCCCTAAAATGGTAGAATTCCAGTTGTGTGAATCCATCTTATACTTAATGATTTGCAAACACTCTTTATATATTAAAAATATGATTTCTTTTTCATATGAAAATATTTTCTCCAGGTTTTCATTTTCCTCGTTAGTGTGTGTGTATATCCACGTGTGTGTGCATGTCTGTGCATATTAGTCTTCAGAAAAGTTAATTTTTATTTAGTCTAACCTGTCCATATTTTTATTTTATGATTCTTTCATTGGGGGTATTATTCAAAAAGTCCATTCCTATCAAATATTCGTATTAAATATAACTGTATCCTTTGCAACCCCTTATTACATTCATTTCTGTTCCTGAAACACAGACGGCTGTTGGAGGACAGACCTCACGACTGTTCTGAAGAAGTCAAACGACATTAAAATTGCATGGTTTTTGTTTATTGGTTTATGAAAGTTGTGATTGGCCGGGCATGGTGGCTCATGCCTGTAATCCCAGCACTTTGAGAGCCTAAAGCAGGTGCATCATTTGAGGTCAGGAGTTTGAGACCAGCCTGGCAAACATGGTGAAACCCCGTCTTTACTAAAAATACGAAAAAATTAGCCAGGTGTGGTGGTACAGACCTGTAATCTCAGCTATTTGGGAGACTGAGGCATGAGAATCACTTGAACCTGAGAGGCAGAGGTTGCAGTGAACTGAGATTTTGCCACCACACTCCAGCCTGGGCAACAGAGCGAGACTTCATCTTGTGCCTCCCTACCCAAAAAAAAAAGTTGTGATTGGCAAGCAATGGGGACTGATTTCTAAATGAATGTATCAGAAATAAACTGTGTAGCTAAATGACGGCTGTCCCTTTCAGAACAGTCACTTTGGGTGACTCGATAATAATCCCAATGACTCCTCCTGTGCTAAAAATAACAAATGAAGCAGCTGGGTTTTCAATGACGTTCAACAACCATCACTTCGTGAACTCTTTCCTTGAACTCTTGGTGCTACACCTTAATGTTCTCTATTTGAAAGTTACCCCTGAAATTTTCCTTGCCAGAATCATGTCAGATTTAATTACTATCCTAAATCTCCCCCGTCAGTTTTTTGGGTTGAGCTATTACAATCTTTCATTTGTGTCGAAAATGCCAGCAGTAAGAAATCAACCTCAGCAGATATGGGAGAATTCCGCCCTGTGGCCTGAATAATGCTCCCCAGAGACATCCAAGTCCCAACCCCAAGAGCCTGTGAATGACACCTTTCATGGCAAAAGGGACTTTGCAGGTGCGATTAAATTCAGAGTTTGAGAATGAGGAGATTTTCCTGGATTATCTGGGTGGGCCCAAAATGCAATCGCAAGTTCCTTAGTAGCAGGAAACAGAGCAATATTGACAACAGAACTGGAGGAGGTGAGGACGGAAGCAATGATTTGGAGTGACCGGAGGAAGGGGCCACACATCTCCGAATGCAGGCGGCCTCCAGGAACCAAAGAAGGCAGTTTCTCCCCCAGGACCCACGAAGGAACCAGCCTGCCCACACCTGCTGATACCCCATGAAGCTGGTTTTGAACTTTGGGCCTCCAATTTGTGTTATCAGCCCCCAGGTTTGTGGGGATCTGTTATAGCAGCCCTGGGAAACGCACATACTGACATCCTCAATTGTGTTAGGATTTACCCAAGAATGTACACCAAAAATCCACTCTAAAATGGGCAACTGTTAAAAACACGGAACTCTGAGTAAACTCCTCTGACGGAAACAATGCCCCATCTCTCTTTTTGGGAGGACAAGAGTCGTTTTTCTGCTTCTCTTGTAAGTTTCCTTTCTCAGGCCGAAAGAAAACTGTATCTGATCTCTTCTTTGCTGAAGTGTTAAGGAAGTAATGCGTTAAATAATGTGTTACTTCACACAGAGTATTCACATTTTAATTAAAGGCTAAAGGAGGAGGCAGCTGTTTATACAGAGGACGGCTCTGAGCGTCTGGAACTGCAGGCGCCACTTTGGGAGGTATTTGTGGCCCGGGGCCTCCCAAGATGTCCTCAAAAGATGCAAGGGTGGCAAGTGTCTGGTCAACCTGTGGAAAGTCCCATGTCATGGTGAGATGCTGTTTTTACGTCCTAGGAAGGTAGGAAAAAATAAAGCAGATGAAGTCCCTGGCCTCGTGGAAACTTGGAACCTACATTCAAGTGGAGGAAGGCAAGAGATGAATGAAGAAATAGCAGGTGGAATAACTGATCACCCTATGGAGAAAAATCAGGCAGGAAAAACTGGAGAGGCTGTACTAGGAGAGGTGGGCTTGGTTTACACAGGGCGGCCTTTGATCACAGAGCTGAAGGTAAGAGAGCAAGTCATTTGGGGGAGAGAGCTGCAGAGAGAGGAGCTAGATGCGAAGAGGTCAGTAAGGCTGCAGTTCAGGGTGGGAGGTGAGATCATAAACATAGAAGGGCCAGGTTTCGTAGGGTCATGTAGATTGTTGTAAGGAATTTGGATCCTATGCTGCACAAGATGGAAGGCATTAGGGCTCTTGGGGCAGACAAGGGCCAAGGTCTGACTCACGTTTTTTGAGGACCACTCTGGTTGCTATGCTGAGAATAGAATCTGGGACTGAAGGGCTGAATCAGAGAGAACCATGAGGATGTAACTGCAACCATCCAGGACGATGGTCCTGGACCAGGGTAGTGGAACAGTGGTGAGAAGTGGTGGGATTTTGAATATTGTCGAATCCTAGAGCCGATAGGATTAGCTGATGCTTGGGATCATGGTATGTGAGAGGCAGAGAAGAGTTGAGCATAATTGCAAAGATTCTGAGTAACTGAAAGGATGGAGCTGCCATGGATTGAGACGGAAAAGTCTGTGGGTGGAGAAGGCCACAGAAGGAAAACCAAAATATTAGTTTTGAAGATGCTAAGTTCAGGATTTTGACATTCAAGCATGGGGCATAGGCAACTGGATGTGAGAATCTGCAGCTGAGAGAGGAAGGCCCCGCAAAAGATCTCTATCTGGGAGTCACCAGCGCATAGATTTAAAACCATAAGAACCAAAAGAGATTACACAGGGGAGTGTGTGTGGATTAGGGAAAAAAAAAAGATGCCCAATAGCCAAATCCTCAGAGAATTTCCAGAAAGCAGGGATTTGGGGAAGAACCAACACAAATGACAAAGATGGAAATGCTAATCGGGAGGGAGCCTTACTGAGACGAAGGGTTGCAGGAGGTGTTGCTCTCCTTCCTTCTTTTCTTTTCTTTTCTCTTTTCTTTTCTTTCTTTCTTTTTTCCTTAGATGGAGTCTTGTTCTGTCTCCCAGGCTGGAGTGCAGTGGCGCAGTCTCGGCTCATTGCAACCTCTGCCTGCTGGGTTCATGTGATTCTCATACCTTGGTCTCCCAAGTAGCTGGGATTACAGGCATGTGCCCCCACTTCCAGCTAATTTTTGTCTTTTTAGTAGAGACGGGGTTTCATCATGTTGACCAGGCTGGTCTTGAATTGAATTCCCAACCGCAAGTGATCAGCCTGCCTCAGCCTTCCAAAGTGCTGGGATTACAGGTGTGAGCCCCCACACCCAGCCTAGATGCTTCAAGGAGGGAGGAGCCACCAGCCATGTCAAATGCTGCTTATAGCTCAGGCGAGGGTAGGACTGAACACTGACACATGAAAGTCTTGGTAGGAACAGTTTTGAGGGATTAGTGAGGCGGTAAATCTGAGTGAAGTTTGAGAAAGAGAGGAGAGAGAAAAGAGCAGAAAAACTATTATGAGCAATAATTACCAAAACTTGCCAAATTTAATTAAAAAAAATTAGCCTGCACATCCAACATGGAGTTTGCTGAGCTTCTTTAATTTTTAAAATATAAGGGCAAAACGAATAATCAATAATAATTGAGTTGTCCCTGATATGATCACTATGCATTCTATGCCTGTACGGAAATATCTCATGTACTTGATAAATATATACACCTACCATGTACCCATAAAAATTAAAAATAAAACATTAAAAATATATAAGGGAAGATACAATACACATTCTACGCTGTGGCATTTTTTCCAAGTAGTCACACATGGAGCATTAATTACAAGTATTCCCAGTATTGAATACTTCAAATCTTCCATCGTTTTTGTTGCTGTTGTTTTTATTTTTTGTGAGTTTTTTTTTTTTTTTTTTTTAGCTATTTCTCTATTGATTGACATTGAGATTGTCTTTGGGTTCTCATTATGGTAATCAATAGGCAATCAGCATCTTTGCATCTACCTGTGTAAATACCTGTTTCTCTAAGAAGTTCAATGTCTCAGTGGAATGACTTTTATAATAAAAAAATAATAAAGCAAATCTACCTCCCATTCCACTTTCTATCTCCTGTGCACTCTTACGGGCTCTCCTGGGTTCAGCCATCATCGTGTCTTTCTTGGATTTCTGCCATCTCCTCCAGCTGGTCTTCATGCTTCTGCCCTTCTCTTCCCGCCGTCTGCTCCACGAGACAGCCATGTCAGACCACGTTGCAACTCTGTTCAAAGCCCTCCAGTGACCTCTTAGGTCATTCAGGGAACAAGGCCCTTCCGTGGGCTGTGAGGCCCCTGTGTGCTGTGTACCCCACTCCCCTCCGCCTATCACTTCCCTCTCTCTGACCATGGCTCCCCCAGCTGTTTTCTCATTGACCTGGCTCTGTTTGCACGGACCTATTTGCTTTTTTAAGAAACAAAACAGGCCGGGTGTGTTGGTGCATGCCTGTAATCTCAGCACTTTGGGAGGCCGAGGAGGGCAGATCACGTGAGGTCAGGAGTTCGAGACCAGCCTGGGCAACATAATGAAACCCCATCTGTACTAAAAATGCAAAATTAGCTGGGTGTGGTGGCGTATACCGGCAATCCCAGCTACTCAGGAGGCTGAGGCATGAGAATCGCTTGACCCTGGAGGCAGAGTTTGCAGTGAACTGAGATCACGCCACTGCACTCTATGCTGGACAAGAGTAAGACTCAGTTTCAAAAAAAAAAAAAAAATCCATGTTTCATCTCAGCCTGTTTGCACATCCTATTCTTCTGCTGCCCTCGATTCCTCCCCCTAGATATCCACATGGCTTGCTCCCTCACTTCCTGTCGCCTTTTCAAAAACATCATCTTACCGCACGCTGATACAGTGGGTTCCTGTTTTTGTGTTTGTTGATTCTTTGCTGGCACCACAGAAGCTCTTCTACCTCTGGGCTGGAATTGTTGCTGGAGTCACTCAATAAGTGTTTGCTAAATGAATGGAAATGTGAACATGACTTTCCCCTCTCTGTGTCATCTCTGTTTAAATCTTGATGACCTGAGCAAAGTGGAAGGGAAGGCGTGACCTGCAGGCGGACGTGTCCCAGGTAGCCTCTCTGAACTTACGTGGATAGCAGCACCATCACCGTGTTTCACCAATACCTGGTCCTCCTCAATTTTGCATTGTACTTTCCCACCCTTACGAAGTTAGGAATGGCCCTGTGACTTCTTCGGCCAATGGAGCATGTGTATTTGCTGGTGCTGGACTCTGCCCCTTTTCCCTTACTTTGAAGTCTCAGTGATGTGCCTGCACCATCCTGGAGAAATGCTGACGGGGGAATGGAGAGATGCCCCTTTGTTGTTTCAGACACTCACGTCTGAGGGCTGTGAATTAGTGAAGCATGCGTGTTAGCCTGCCCTGCCCCACACATGTGAAACTTTGCAGAAAGAGGAAGGAGCTTCCCTGCGGTGGTCGCCGTGGGAGTCATCTCAGTGTTTTACATGGAAACAACAAAATGTCGCTGGGGCAGAGTCCACCCTGGAGTCTGCTGAACGGCTCACTCAGCCCGTCGGTGTGATTGGCCTTAGAGACCGAAGCAGCATTTGGTTCATGCGTGGGAGTGACAACTCAGGGCAGACAGAGCCCCCTTCCTGGATTAATCAAGTCCTCTAGGAGAACGTACAGACACACCACAGAGGGTCCTGCCTGTTTCATTTCCTACCTGTCTTGTTTTTAGAGACTGCAGCTCATTTTTATCACAGGGTCCAAATACCTTTATCGAAAACCTGTTATTCCAGAGAAGCTTTAACCAAGAGCCTCGTTTAGCCACTAGAAAGGTGACTCTAAACTGTTAACATTGCTCAGCAAAGCTGCTTAGGTAATTGCGCAGTAGGTGCTTAGTAAGTATTGTTGAGTTGATTTACAGAAGTCAATAAACCCCTACTCATAATTAAACAATACTTTTTCCATGATTGGATTTGATGAAGCAAAAATCGCCACTGCCTTTGATTCCAGTTTAATTCTTGAAGGCCAGAGCTGCAAGGGAATTTAAAGGTTGCATAACTGCCAGCAATATGTGAGAGAATTGTTCTTTTCTTTAATTTACAGTAATCTAATCTCTTTAAAAAAACAATGTCATTGTATATATTTAAGGTCTACAACATGACATTTCAGCTACATATATATAGTAAAATGGGGACTATACGCCAGGGGCGGTGGCTCACGCCTGTAATCCCCATACTTTGGGAAACTGAGACGGGTGGATCACCTGAGGTCAGGAGTTTGAGACCAGCCTGGCCAAATGGCAAAACCCTGTCTCTACTAAAAATACAAAAAATTAGCTGGGTGTGGTGGCATATGCCTGTAATTCCAGCTACTCGGGAGGCTGAGCCTGGAGAATTGCTTGAACCCTGGAGGCGGAGGTTGCAGTAAGCTGAGACTGAGCCACTGCACTCCAGCCTGGGGGACAGAGTGAGACTCCATCTCAAAAAAAAAAAAAAAAAAAGGTTACTATAGTGGAACAAATGGACACATCCATCATCTCACATAGTTGCCCATTCCCCCTTCCACCACTCCCTGTGGCATGAAGAGCTATAATCTACTTGCTCAGCAAAATTTTATTTCCTCCTGAAGAAAAAGACATTTCACACAATCACCATGATTATCTAACACCAGAATCTCCTAGATGAAAAGAATAATATTCACTTATATCAGGATTTACCACACATCTCACGGTTTCTTTGGGAGCCTTCACATCTACCTTTGCACAGACTTGAGGTTCAAATACATTTCAAGTACTTTTTCTTTTCTTTCTTTTTTTTTTTTTGAGACGGAATTTCGCTCTTGTCACCCAGACTGGAGTGCAGTGGTGTGATCTCGGCTCACTGTAACCTCTGCCTCCCGGGTTCAAGCAATTCTTCTGCCTCAGCTTCTGGAGTAGCTGGGACTACAGGTGTCCGCCACCACACCTGGCTAATGTTTATATTTTCAGTAGAGACAGGGTTTCGCCATGTTGTCCAGGCCGGTCTCAAATTCCTGACCTCAGGCGACCCGCTGGCCTCGGCCTCCCAAAGTGCTGGGATTACAGGCATGAACCACCACACGCGGACTTCATGTACTTTTAAAACTAAGATTAATTGATGATCTGTGTTGACAGGGATTCCGAAGTCTAAGCTGGGTTGAGCCTAATCATCCTTGTCACACACCTGACATTACAGGCAGTTTCGGATGGTTCGTTCCATCAGTTTGGCTTGCATACGGATATTTCACTGTGGACAGGAAGACTTCTCATTTATCAGTGCAAAATGCATCCTCGTTTAAAGATTAAAGCTTAGATTCATCCTAAACCCCAGAGGAGAGCTCTTATGCTTGTACCACGGTGCTGGTTTAAGAAGCTCTTGATTTAAATCATTTTCTAAAGCCTTCATTGATTCAATCTCTCATTTCTCTGAGCCTAAGCCTTAGTTTTTCCATAAAAATTAGCACAGTAATTCACAGGTAATCGATCCAAAGAATTACTTCTTTTTAAGACATAGTAAAAGGAGGGTAAATGGAAAGCAGAAACAAACCTGAAGCATTTGGAATATGGTTTATTCATCTAAACTAACATATAAATATCTAAACTATCATATAAATATCATACAAAGCCATCATGTAAATATTTAAACCAATATATGAATATCTAAACTATCATATAAATATCATAGAAAAACCATCATATAAATATAATAAACGATCATAAAAGTCTTTGTTTCTGGGTTTTTTTTTCTCCTGTCCTTTAGAATCTCAATCAGGGTTTTGTGGCACATTAGTGAGTGCTGAACTCAAGTTAATGTGGTCATCATTTAAAAATAAACGAGACAGCATAACATAGCATGATACAGCAAAGCATGGCAGAGTATAATTTAATATAGGAGAGGGTGGGATGATGATGTAATTTGGATATTTGTCCCCACCTAAATCTCATGTTGCATTATAATCCCCAGTGCTGAAGGTGGGGCCTGGTAGGAGGTGTTTGGATTACGTGGGTGGATCTCTCATGGCTTTGTGCTGTCTTCATGATAGTGAGTTCTCATGAGATCTGAGCATTTAAAAGTGGGTGGCACCTCCCGCCCCACCCCCAATAGTCCCCCTCTTGTGCCTGCTCTGGCCATGTGAGACCATACAGTCCCCTTTCACCTTCTGCCATGATGGTAAGCTTCCTGAGGCCTCCCTTGAAGCCGAGCAGATGCCAGCACCGTGCTTCCTGTACGCCCTGCAGAATGTCGAGGCAATTAAATCTCCTTTCTTTGTAAATTACCCAGTCTCAGGTATTTCTTTACAGCCATGCAAGAATGGGCGAACATAGATGGGGTGGGATGGGATGGCATGGTGTAGGGTGGGATGAGACGGAAAATGCTAGAATAAGTTACATGTCGTGAATGCAGCTGGGTAAGCATTGTTTTCTGAAGTTTAGCTTCGGTTCTACTGCCTTGCATGTGTGTGTGCACATGTGCATCTGTGTGCCTTTTAGGGAGTAATGTCAAATACTCTATCTCTTGCTGTGAATTGCAGTCGATAAGGTATAAAAGACAGTCGTCCAGATGGCCTGTGTCACATGGAAGGACTCCTCGCTCCTTCCTTAGCCTGGCCCCGGCCACAGCTGCAGAGCCAAAGAGATAACCGTCAGCAACATTCACTTGAGTGGGAAGGACAGTGATGAAAATTGTGTGGTCATCAGGCTGGCACTGTAGGCGTGTGGGCACGAGACACTTGCTATTTTGGCTTTGATGGCGCCAGGGCCCCTCCCTATGAAATGGAGATTCAGCAACATCTCTGTCCACCCACCCAGGGAAGGGAGCAAAGAGGGACACGCAGCACATTTCAGATGGCCACGTGGGAAGCTCACGAGGCACAGTCAACCTGGAGAGGCACACGCTGCACTCGCCAGCTCTGGGGAGCCAGCTGGAAGATCACTTCCAATGCCATTCTCCTAAGATGCAGGGTCCAGAAGCATTTCCAGCTCTGCTTGCGTTTCTGCCTGTGCTGTAGGTTTCTGAGGAATGTGCCTTTTAATTCACCTTGAGGATGCCTCTCTTCTCTTTACTTTTCTTCTTCTTCTTCTTTTTTTTCTGAGAGCATCTATCTTTAAGACATAACCTCTGCTCTCAACCTGTGGCTAACTTAGGGTAGAAGTAACTGTGTTTGTGGACCAAATGCTTACTGCAGATATTTGTGCATGTGTGTGGCTGAAGATGCCCTTTTTTAGCAACTGTTAAAGTGAAGAAATTCTCACCTCTAGACAATACTCTCCTTTGTAATATGCACTTCAGGAGAAGACAAACACCACTCACTCACTGTACTCAAGTGTAATTTAAAACCAACTCTCAAGCATAATGGGATGTTACAGCCAATATTTATTTTTTTCCTTTCATTAGATAAATAGTATTAAATTGGGATCCTTGAGAAAATTGTACCAACGGTATCATAGTTGAATGTATTTTGAGCTCAAGACTCACTCAGGCAAATTTTCCTCATATGCAAATCACCATCATTATGCAAATAAGGACATCCGCATTACCATGCAAGTGTAAAATGGATGTTTGTTTTTATGGTGATGAATTATCTTTCCCAGTAGCAGCCTGCAGCGTGCAGTTCGGAAACCTGCGTGGGGATTGTGTTTGTTTTTCAGGCATTTTTGTTGGCTCTAACATAAATCTATTGCCAATGCAGGCAATGTAGGGGTCTCTCTTTCATTCCAGGTCTGGGGTCTAAGTTTCTCTCTGGAAGTGCTCTGGGGTTCTTTATTATAAGTTAGTGTTTACATATAATAGCAAGTCTATGGAACACTTTTTACAGCTGAATTTCCAGTCAGATTTCAATCTATAACTCTACTTTGGGGTTAAACTGGGAAGTCCCCGGCTTACCTGTAAACTCTTCTGTGTTCTTTACTGGGAATCAAATGACTTATTAGAATAAGTGGAGAAAGTGATAAAGAGTGATGGATTATTTTATTGTTCTGCTGTATGGTAAAAGTAAACTGGATAATAGCATTACCAACATACATTATCAGCAACTAATGCTTCCTGTGAAAACACTGTGCTAAGTATTTAACTCATGGTTTCTCATTGGATCATCACGTAATCTTCCAAGGAAGTTACTGTTGTCAACCCTATTTCATCCATGAGGAAGCCTGGGCTTAGAGAAGTTTAATAACTTGCTCAAGGTCACAAGGCTAATTCCTGATAGAATCGGGACTCAGACCCAGGTTCCGACTTTTACAAAGCTCAAGCCCTTAGGCACCTTGCTTCTCTTGAGGGTGATCTGATGCCCCAAAGTTGGAGCCATGCATTTATGCATATTGAGCGAGGTAGGGTGCTTGTCAAGGGGGAGACGGTTGAAGGAGACACTGGTGGAAATATGTGTGGTTCACTCATACTTCATTGTCAAAGGGGAAAAGGAGAATCCCTCCACTGATGTGAGTTGGATGCAGTGACTTGGTGTTTGGGATAAAGGAGGAGAGTTGCTGTTGACCCGCCTGTGAGAAACTCTGCCCTCAGTATGAGAGAACTTGAGTCCAGGAGAGGAGACAGCGTCGTCAAGGCAAGAGGACACCCATGGTTTCTAGGAAGATACTGAGGCAAGCAAAATGGTCATGGCGACTTCCATTGCCCTACATTTTCTTATCCCTAAGATGCTCTCCTTTGCCCTTTTTCCGTCTGTCTCAGTCTTCTCTCTCCACCCACAGGTCTGGATCATCATTCATTTATTTTAGGCTTGAAAGGAACAGGGTTGTGGTGAGAATCCCAACCATTCTACAATGTTTCTTCGAGGGCTCTGGAAGTTCTCCTTCTTTAGGGAGCTTATTGCAGTGGGATATTTCATTCTGGCAGCTCAGCATCTCTTCACTCTCTTTTGGAAGTATCACACGAATTTCCTTGTTGAGAACAACTGATTTACTGAGGGATGCAGTTCAGGATCCCTATTAACCCAGTGGTTGTTAACCTGCTCTTTCCAAGTCTTTTGGGGGATGACCCATGCTCCTTCCCCAGAATCCAAATCCTGAACTCTGTGATAAAAAGACCAAGAGAGGCCAACGTTCATTCATTCCAGAAAGTCCCTGGAACGATAATCAAATATTCGCTGCTACCGGGTCCTCCGCAGGTGACTGTCTACACCATGTGTCCAGTCTTCCCGCTGGTCCTGCAGGCATCCCCTGATGCCTGTTTCCTGGACTCAATGTACTCTGCCTGGCACACTCTTCTTTATGGACAACAGGAGGAGGTAGGGAATGGAACAGGAGTGGGAGAAAGCCATGCTGAATGGGGTCTCATTAGACTTTCAGGTGTCGAGATGGGTGATTAGAAAATGAGCCCACTGTCAGTGACAAGCTTCCCTTATCAGGCACCGTGACAGTGCAGCAAAGAGGCAAAGGGAAAATCGTGCTGGCTGCTCAAAGGTCCATCCCCCACCGAAATGCACCTGCGACGCTCAGCTGGATCAGCCCAGGAGCCCCAAACAAAAGGCTCCCAACTATTTCATTTGGACCCAGGATATGAGGAGGGGGAGACAGGGAAGGGTTAGAAATGGAAAAAGACTGGATTCAAGGGAGAGAAAAGTGCTCAGCTGGTGGGAGGCCCCCGGATGCAGATGCATCTGTGAGCATGGCCAGCTCAGGGCCCAGCCCTCTACCACAGCTCCCTTCAGATGCTGCCATGCACTGGCTTTCATCTGGCTGGTGCAGTCGGGCCTGAGGGGCATGTGGAGGATTCTGGCCCAGAGACTGACACCTCATGCCTCATGCTGTGAAGGCCTATAGGGTCCCTTTTAGATGCAGCTCTTCAAAAGTAAAAGCCAGGAGTACTTTCCCACAGAAAGACAGGTTCTTCCTGATCTTTCTTTGACTTCATGCTTTCTAAAGCTGTTCCTTCCTTCCCTTTGAGTCTCCTGCTGTAAAATGCACAGAGGTGGTTTTGGTGCATGGAGGAACCCCCATGGCGTGAGTGGATTGGAAATATATCCATTTACACACAGCAGCCTACAAGCGGCTCTGCAGCTCAGCTTTCAATCCCACTCCTACAACTGGACTGCTTTTATTCTGGGTGTTAGCTCAGGTTTAATGACCCTATCACTGTTGGGCTCTATTTCCATTCTCAGGGCAAGAGGCCATCTTCAGTTCTCTTCTCTGGCACTTGAGGAGTAAATATCTCTCCCCAAGTCTATATTTCTCAGCTTCCATTTGACACCACAGCCAGGTATACCTGCCCCACCCATTCCACTCTCACCCTTGGCCCTGACCCTAGGTCGATTTACCTTTCTGTCAGCTCCTTTCCTTGGTGGATTAAAAGGGACAGGGGTGCAAGGATCAAGGTCCTGGTTCCTTCCGCTTGGATCTACTCCAACCACTTCCCATCTTTGTCCCTAGAGATTCATGTTGCTGGAAGAGATGACCTGGCAGCCTTGGCCTGTGTCACATGCACACCAAGACCATGTGCGACAGGAAAGAGGTTTTTCCAGGGACAGCAGGTGCTGTTCCCAGAAGGGACACTGGCCACACACTATGGCTGTCCATCCCAGGCCCTTGCCACATGGTTCCATATCCTGCCAAAGGGTACGTGTCTCTAAATCGGAATCCTCTTATGTCCTTTGCCATCAGCCTCGGGGAAGGGTAGTTAAAATATGTCCCCCTACTAAAGGCAAAAGCAATAATATGCTACTATAGAATTTTAAGCATGAATGAAATCCCATTTGCATTAGTCCATTTTCACCCTGCTGATAAAGACATACCCGAGACTGAGCAATTTACAAAAGAAAAAGGTTTAGTGGGACTTACAGTTCCACATGGCTGGGGAGGCCTCACAATCATGGTGGAAGGCAAAGAGGAGCAAGTCACATCTTACATGGATGGCAGCAGGCAAAGAGAGAGCTTGTGTAGGGAAACTCCTGTTTTTAAAACCGTCGGATCTTGTGAGACTTATCCTGAGAACAGCACAGGAAAGAACCACTGGCATGATTCAATTACCTCCCACCAGGTCCCTCCCACAACACTCGGGATTTCAAGATGAGATTTGGGTGGGGACACACCCAAACCCTATCACCATTTTCCTTTCTACAGGAAGGATACTGTTCTTAAGAGTACCAAGGCTAAGCCCTTATTATGTGCTGAATTATGGGTCCTTCCTCCAGCCCCACCCCTCCACGCAATTCATATGTTACAGCCTCTGATTTCACCTTGCTTCCTCTTCCAGGAAGCCCTCCGTGAACCCCAGGGTTGGGGCTTCTCCTCAGTGCTCCCACATCTCTCTGGACTGGGGTCGTCTCCACTAGCAGGCCAGGGGCTCCCTAAGGGTCTGCGTTTTGCTCACAGCTGTGCACCAGCTCTGAGTGCCGTCAGCGTTAGGCACACAACAGGTACTCAAAAAAATATTGGTGGAATCAGCAAATAATCACAGAGCGTGTTATCGCGGAAATGTGGGCTGAGCTTTAAGGGGAGCCTGAATTTAGGAGCCGAGAAAAGCATGGAAGAATCTGAGGCAGGAGGTCAGGGGTGCTGGAAGGGAGCGGGACACTCACTTGTTTGGGGAAACAGCAACCTGGTGTGAAGGCCTGGGCGGGTGCTGGGAGCCAGGAGGGCAGTGAGGTTGTCCAGGTTCATGGGGTCGGGGCCGTGGGGAGCCATGTCCAGGGGAGTTCTGGGGGTACTGTCTGGGCTGGGTCCTGAGCAAGTTCTCCAACTGTTGCAGGCTGTATTGGGTCCCCCAGATCCATCTGTGGAAGCCCAAACTTCCAGCCCCTCAGGCTGCGACTGCATTTGGAGATGTGGCCTTTAAAGTGGTGCTTAAGTTGAAATGAAGTCATTAGATGGGCTTGATTCCAGTCTGACCGATGTCCTCACAGGAAGGGGAGATCAGGTCACAGATGTGCACAGAGAAACCACACCCTGGAAGGACACAGGGAGACAGTGGTATCTGGAAGCCTAGGAGAGAGGCCTCAGGAGGAGCCAGCCCTGCCAGCACCTTGGTCTTGGACTTTCAGCTTCCAGAACCGAGGAAAACTAAATTTTGTTGTTTAAGCCACCCAGTGTCTTGTACTTTGTTACAGCAGCCCTAGCTGATGACGAATACTGCCCCCAGAGTTTCATATTCTTTAGGGAAAATGTGATGTATCCTATCCAAAAAATGGCTGAAATGTTATAGGTTATTTTAAAACCATTTTATTGAGGTGTTCTGTACATATTTAACAAATACAATTTGGTGAGTTTGGAGAACATATACACCCATGAAACTAAAGGTTAGTTTTGTTTATTTTTCAGAGATGCTTTTTCCTGCTGCAAGGTGACAGACTCTTGAACCAGTCTGTAAGATTAATTGTGTAGAAAATGGTCTGAATTAATTGCTTACATTGTCAAAAGGTCAGTAGAAAACAGGTGATGCTTTTTGAAAATGTGGTTTGCGTGCAGGTTTTATTGGCTGCTTTGTGTGCTCTGAGCTCAGAGCTGCAGAGGGGCAAACAGAGCCCATTCCCTGAACGAAGGCTCAGTGGCAGTGGCCACCTATGGTGACAAGGAGCACAGTGACTGATAGAAGTAGGGCCTCCTGCTTAACTAGTGACTTTTTACTTTTCTAGAGATTAAGAACTTCATAGAAGTAAGGGTGAAAATTTCTACCTTCAAGAGTTTTTTTGGTTTTTTTGTTTCTTGTTTTTTGCTTTATTTTAGATAGAATCTCACTCTGTCACCCAGGCTAGAATGTAGTGGCACAATCTCAGTTCACTACAACCTCCACCTTCTACGTTCATGCAATTTTCCTGTCTCAGTCTCCTGAGTAGCTGGGATTACAGGTGCCCACCACTATGCCTGGCTAATTTTAGTATTTCTGGTAGAGACAGGGTTTCACCATGGTCTCGAACTCCTGACCTCAGGTGATCTGCCCACCTCAGGCTCCCAAAATGTGGGAATCGCAGCAGTGAGCCACCATGCCGAACCCGAGAGTTTTGTTTTGTTTTGTTTTTGAGGTTAGGTAGGTAATTTTGGTTTGCCCTCCCAGGATCTAAACTGCCAAATTTCAGCAACGGCCACCAAATTTTTCTTGTGGATCTAGCCTGGTATCAGTTTCAGTAGATGTGGTCTAGGGATAAAAGACCAAGGCCTGGCTGAAAAGCACAGTGTCTTCCTGGCCACAGGGACAAGTGCAGGAACGGGCATGAGTCCTATGCTGGTCCAATCAGAGCGAGGCTCAGGGCTTTGCAAGAACCTCCAGGGAAGATAGCCCTGGACATAAAGATGGGAGCACACAGGGCTGAGGCTTCTGTGGTCACTGTGCGTCGGGAAAGAGAGGGCCTGTTTGAGCGTGGAGTCTGTGCAGAAGAACAGCTAAGACGGGGAGAGAGGCAGCCGCTGTCCATGACATTGTTTGAGCTCAGGTGAAGCCAGTCCTACAGACGGAGCTGAGCCTTCTCAGTTCCATGGTTTAACAAATTATCTTTTTCCTTACACAGTTTGTGTAGGATGATGAAAGTTTCATTTGTGAGTGAAACATTAAATGGCGAAAGTTAACGTTTGATGTTTGGCTTGAATAATTTTCTTGATGCTAAGAGGAAGGATGACCCACTTATTTTTTTTTAAATTTTAAAAATTGCCTTTGTGTCAATCATTATGAAAGAACTCTTCCCTCTGCCATTTGCAGTCCTGCCCCTTGGGTTCACAGAGAGAATTAACGATGGATATTAGGTTAAAGGGGGTTATTTGTTTGTTTGTTTGTTTAGAGATCCACCAAATTCAGCCATTAGGCAGCAATACACAGAACTGAGTTTCTCACCTTCAATAATAAGTGACAAAAAGCTTTAATGTTTTAAGATATAAGGGAGAATATGGTGGCTTCAGAAGAAAAACATCTTCTTTCTCCTGTGATATGTTCCTGTATTTCTCTCTGGTATTTATTCTTACAACAATAATTGAATAATTAATAGCATCATAAGTCTGGCTAATTATGACTACTTATCTAGCTCGCTAGAATATTAACTGCTTTGAGACACAATTTGTGTCATCTCATGGGCTACTCTTTCCTTTCTACATTGTAGGAAGTCAGGAACAATTTGGTGCAAGGATGAGGAAACCAAGCTCAGAGCTTCCAAGTAATATGTCCAAGATCACAAACCTGGTATTTAAGCTGGAACGAAAGTCCCCTGTTCATAACCTCTAAGGGGCAAGGATACAAGGGAAAGAAGAGGACCTGGCATCCTGAGTCATCCTGTTGGAGGCTGATCCAAAGCTAGCGTGGAGAGGTTGGCAGAGAGGAGGTACATTGAAGCAGCGCTCAAAACACTGATGGGTTGTCTTTCAGGTGAAAATGTAAGAGGCTCCACAAGTGTGAGCTTCCGCAGATGAAGTTTTGTGTCTGAGTGCAGAAAAGCAGCGACCTGAAGGAGATCTCCACGACCCAGGAGATGGAAGACAACCTTGAGCACCATGAAGTGGCCTGGGGTCAGGATGGGCAAGAGAGCAACACCCAGGCTACAGGGCTGCTCTGGAAGGGGTTTGTTCAGAGACAAAAAGAAGTTCATTGAGCACCTGAATCCAGCCATGCCTGAAGCTCGTATTTCCTATCACCTTATGGTGATATGAACCAAACTGCTTTTTTTCCTTCAGTCACTTTGAGTTGAGTGACACAGTTAAGGGGAAACACAGATTTCATGAGAGCAGGAAGTAGAGAGGCCTCCTATCAGGCATTTGGAGGCACTGGGGAATGAGTGCATTGGAAAGAGGAAGGTGAATCAGCACCTTAGTCTGAGTCTGACCTGGAAAACAGAGTCCACGCCTGGTGCCTTCAGGGGTAACACAACTGGGGCACTAGTGAGAATTATTGGAAGAGCCAAAATGCCAGAGGTGGTGAGGAAACCCAGGGAGCCTGTGCCACCCAAGGGCTGGAGGGACAACAGGGAGAGGACAATGTGAGGTCAGAGAGTGACACTCCTTAACAAGAACTGCCACCCATGAGGCGTCCCTCCTCCTGCCTTCCAGTCTCCTACCCAAGCCCTCGCTGGCCAACCTAGTTGGAGACCAGTAGGCCAGGCATCCTGGAGAAAGCAAGCTTCAAGGCTCAGGATCGCTGAGGCAGAGCAGAGCCTGGAGGGACAGGGGACTGTCCCAGGCAACCGCAGTGGTGGTGCGGGATGGCGGGAGGCAGGAAGAAGAGAATTCATTCACCATGTGGGGGCCTGGGAAGGCCTGAGTTCAGTTCCCTGCTTGAAACTCAGAGGCCTGCATGGAATGGACATGATGAAAGAAAAATTACTTTTAAAAACCTCATTAGCACCTAGATGTTTTCTTATTAGATAATAATTTAATATAAAAAGGAAATGAAATGATTATAGTCATACACTATCATAATATAAACAATACCCCCATGAGATCTGAATTTCTTTCATTTCTTACTTCTCTGAAGGCCCCTAAGCTTTTGGGATGCAAACGCTCTTTCCTCAACACATTAGCCAAAGCAATTAAATTATTTATTAATGGTGCTTATTTAATTTGATATCTTGGGAGCTTTCTGTGCATGTCTGATGTCATTTGGGAAACAGGCCTTTGTTTTTCATTTTTGTTTCTAGAAAACAGATTTGAGAGTAAATTATTCATGGGTTTGTTTAATTTGGGGCTGGGGAGTTTAATTATTTTGAGGCTGTGTGTCATTTTCACTTCCTTTAAAGACTGCCAGGAGTCAAGCAGCCATCCCTAAATGAAATAGAACACTTTGCTCATTACTTTTTGGCTCAATATTTTTTTTTCTGGATTACTTTTCATTTGTGATAACAGTTTTTATTAAGGTAAATGATTTTATACATGTTTTGCAATCCACATGTGGCCTTTGTAGTCGATGAAAAATGGCGATGTCATCGTTTCTTCAAAAATGTTTCCTAGACTCTAAGCTGTCTGAGAGCGGGAACCACACTTTAATCCTCTTTTTAAGAATGTGGATTCACATTTAAAGGGTATAGACCACATGTAAAATACTGTGCAGTGCAAGTTAGAAATATGACCTGATTTCATTCTCACAGCAAGATTGCAAATGAAGGATTGAGAGACGTTTGAGGTCATAAATGAATCCATTGGCTATGGCCACTCCAGCCTCTGGCTTTTTTTTTTTTTTTTTTTTTCCCGAGACAGGGTTTCACTCTTGTTGGCCAGGCTGGAGTGCAGTGGCGTGATCACGGCAATCTCCGCCTCCCGGGTTCAAATGATTCTTCTGCCTCAGCCTCCCGAGTAGCTGGGATTATAGGTGTGTGCCACCATGCCCGGTTAATTTTGTATTTTTCGTAGAGATGGGGTTTCATTATGTTGGCTGGGATGGTCTCGAACTCCTGACCTCAGGTGATCCACCCGCCTCAGCCTCCCAAACTGCTGAGATTACAGGCATGAGCCACTGGGCCCAGCCGCACCTTAATAACCTCCCCTAAACCTAGCATACTGACAATCATAATGACTGGATAAAATTCTACTTTAAGAATGAATGAAAAAATACAATGGTAAAGACACATTTCAGAATTACTGCTGAGAAAGGATACAGTGTCAACTGATGGTCATGCAGTGAGTTTGCTTTTAATCCCCCATGGGTAATCTGTTGGTTTATTGGTTAGGACAATTGGTTGCAAATGACAGAAACTTAACGCAAAGTGACTTAAGAAAAAAAAAAAAAAGCATTTTGGTTCATATCATCATACGGTGTATAGGAAATAAGAGTTGCAGGCATGGCTGGATTCAGGTGCTCAGACAATGGACCTCTTTTCATGTGAAAGCTCCACATTCCTCCATTTGCAACCATTGTTTCCCCTGGTGATGCTGAGATGCCAAACTGTGCTGCTCAAATCCACCTCCCAGTCTCTTAGCAGCTCCAGCAACCAGCGTGTCTTCTGATGCCTCCAGAAAAGACCGGGAGAAGGTTTGATGGGCTCTGATTGTGTGTCTGTCTTCCAACCATTCCTGGGCCCTGTGCCCATCCAAGGGCTGGAAGTGAGGTCAGCAGCACTGAAACTGCTCGGCTTTCGGGGAAAGTGTGTTGTCTTAAAGGAACGTTAAGATTCTTGGGAGGATGAATCTAGTGAAGCCGAAACACGTTCATGTTCATTTGTTGAATTTTGAGAAATGTGTTTAAATGCTTGTCATTTCTGATGATATCTTAAGCTTTCAATGTTTGACTCACTCTTCCAGAAGATTCCAGCACGCTCCATTGTCTCTGTGTCACGCTCCGTGGGGGAGGCTGGGATGTGGGCGGAGGACTGTCTTCTTTCTGGTGGCTGTGCTCTGTTGTCACTGGGGCCCCCGTTCTTAAAGTGGTTGCCTAGGATCTGTGAGGAAAGCACAGACTTGAGGTGCTCGTTTTGTATTTGACTTGTCATTTCTGTAACTGTCACCTAGAGACTCGAAGGGTCTTGGAGGAGAGCAGAGGACTCTGGAGCCAAGACCCTTTCTCTATCCCGTGCATCCGTCTCCCAGGGTGCAAGATGCCA
This sequence comes from Theropithecus gelada, assembly GCF_003255815.1. Taxonomy (NCBI): domain Eukaryota; kingdom Metazoa; phylum Chordata; class Mammalia; order Primates; family Cercopithecidae; genus Theropithecus; species Theropithecus gelada. The sequence goes on along the minus strand of NC_037679.1, from coordinate 89,059,198 downwards.
ACAGTAGCCCATTCCCTAGTCAAATGGCTGCAGTGCACAGAGACGCCTGCAGCAGGCGTTCCAGGTGATAAGGAAGCCACTGGTTGCAAGTATGCGGTATTTAACAGGGAGGGCTTCCTTAGTCTTGGATACTCTGGCTTTCTTCCAGTCCTGGTTTCTTCCCTACTTCAGGGTCTGGCTGGGTCTGTGGGAAGTCCATTTTCATTTTTCCGTGTACCGTGTTTTCTCCGTGGCCAACCCAAAGAACCTGGGCTTTCTGGGGCTTCACCTCTGATGGCCAAGTAAACATGCTCTTCCTGTCTGCCTCTGCCATCTTGTCTTCCTATTTTGCACAACCAATTTCGCTGTCCTCGGAGTGACTACACTTGTGGATCTCAGTCGGAGAATCAGTTGGGCGGCAAAAAAAAAAAGGCCATGTCCTGGCTTTTGCATTGTGCTGGCGGGTTCTGAAACCCAAGACACGCTTCTCACCTCAAGGCGCTCAGGGTCCGGCTCTGGCAGGAGGCAGATTTGCACAGGAGGGCCTGGACACAGAGACTGAGGCCTCCAGGAGGAAGGAAGGGCCCTGAGCAGGGAGGGACGTGGGGCTCAGCCCAATGAGCAAGCAGCACTTACTCTTCCTTCCTGGTTCCTTTATTTGTCTTACTCTTTTTACATGATTAAGACATGATTTAGACAAAATAAAAGTCACCCCTCCCTTTTTTTGAGACGGGGTCTCACTGTCACCCAAGCTGGAGTGCAGTGGTGAGATCTTGGCTCACTGCAGCCTCCACCTCCTGGACTCAAGTGATCCTCCCACCTTGGCCTCCTAGGTAGCTGGGACTACAGGCACACACCACTACACTAAGCTAATTTTTTTTTTTTTTTGGAGAGATGGTCTCAGTATGCCCCCAGGCCTGTCTGGAACTCCTGGGCTCAAGCGATCCACCTGTCTGGACCTCCCAAAGTGCTGGGATTACAGGCATGAGCCACCAAACCTGGACAAAAGTCACCCTTTTAAGGTGTTCAATTCAGTGCTTTTGAGTTTATTCAGAGGGTTATATGATCACTATGATGTAATTCTAGAACATTTTCATCATTGCTAAAAAGAAAACTCATACCCTTTAGCAGTCATCCCCACTTTTCCCATCCCCTCAATCCCTGGCAACCACGAAGCCACTTCTTATTTCTACAGATTTAGCCATTCTGGGAATTTGATGTAAATGGAATCACATGGTTCATGACCTTTGGAGCCTGGCTGTGCACTCAGAGAGTTTTCCTGGCTCATCCACACTGTAGCTGGTGTCCCTGTTTCATTCTTTTTTGTTGACTGAGTGGCTTCACCATTTTAAAAGCCCACCATGAGTGTAGGAGAGTCCGAATTGCTCCACATCCTGGTCTGGCTCCTTTTTTTTTTGTTCTCCTTGCTAACTGGTTATTTCTTGTTATTTAAAACTTTTATTTTAACCTATTAGGCAGTAGGCTTAATTTTCAATCTATTATTTAGTTTCATGTCTCTCAGTCTCCTGTGCCACCATTTATCCAATTCAAATAAACATCTACATACATATACACATAGATCACAATGGAATATTCTCTTTGTATAGCAATAAAATATGTTTATGATTTTATAATAGAGATTGGATGATGATGTCAATCAGTATTTCTCTGGCAATCCTAATATCATCACTATAGACAAGAAAGCCAAATTAGTCATTTTATCATGGGAAGAGTTTTGTGGGAAATTTTGTGGGGAATTTTTGTATGTTTGGTTGGAAATAGCAGAAACCTCAAGAAAACTTAAGCAGAGCTATCTCTATCTCTGTCTCTGTCTCTATGTCTATCTCTGTCTCTGTCTCTATCTCTGTCTGTATCTCTACTACAATCTACAGAAATTTCTCATGGAATGCAACTAGAAAGGCCCTGCTTTGTTACAGGGACTGGAAACTGGAGGCCAGTGTGCTCACTGCTCTCTGCCCACTGGTTCTTTACTTCTTTCTCTGTGGTTTCTCTTCCTTTGCTGCTCAGTTCATGTAGCCAACAGAAGACACCTGTCTGCAGCTCTTCAGACAGGCAGCCTGCCTCCTTCCTCCTGCCTTGCTTCCACAACGTGGGGAGGCCAGCTCTCTGAGCGGCCCAGCTTGGGACAGCTGCCTACCAAGAGTCCGGTCTCATGTGGGCAAAGGCAGTCTTACGCGTGCACAGGTGCCTTCCAGGAGCCCCGTCTCACGTGGACAAAGGCAGTCTCATGCGTGCACAGGTGCCTTCCAGGAGCCCAGTCTCACGTGGACAAAGGCAGTCTCATGCGTGCACAGGTGCCTTCCAGGAACCCGGCACTGCAGACGCATTTACAAGGATCTTCGGACCTATATGGTTGCCTCAAAAGATGTCGGTTACAGCAAGCCATGTAGGTGGCAATATGCGGAAGGGAGGGGCAGGGTGAAGGCTGAGGACAGATGGTCTAAGAGAGGAAGAAACTGAGCATGTTTGGGGTTGAGGGGTTTCAGGGGAAAGCATCATTCTGAGTGGAGGGGAGCAGCATAGAGCACCTCACGCATCCATTAGCTGAAGGCAGTGGTTGTGAGAAGGCAATCTGAATTATTCCTGAGACTCCATGACCAGCTTGTAAATGCTGAGGCTCCAAAACACCCTGTCCACAAGGCCACCCTCCTTATGGATTAAGAGCTCCTGGGATGAAAGACCACTTTTCTCTGAAGCAAATATCACCTCAGTCCAACTTGCCAAGGAATGAGGAATACATAAATGCATCTGGAAACATAAATACATAATAAATAAAATTAAAATGGCAATAGGACCCGGTTTACCTTGCAAGTCACCTCCTTATTTTAATGAGAGCTATTTTATTGCACCACTTACCAACCATGTGTCCAAACAATATAAAACCTTAATACCGCAACAAGATCTCACAGTGCTTTCTGATGGCAATTGTAAATTTGGGGGGATTACTACTTGTTAAACTAAGATTAAATATGGCTATTAAAATTCTGTAATGAGGATCTAGAAGAAAAAGCTTTATTTCTGCCATTGCACATGAAATGGCTTTGATTAAAGCTCCGTGAAATACAAAAATATTCTATTGTTATGGGTTCAGTCTGTGTAGTAGCAAAGAATGAGTTACTCGAAATGAAGCAATTACTTTTTCTACATCTAAGGATAATAGGTTAGAAAAGTAAAACAAATTGGTTTGGGGTTGGCTGCCAAATATTAAACTCTGAATCATTCATGTGGAGTAAAATTTCAGATGAAATACACTCATCATATCTCTATAATTTTGATTTCTTGTGATTAAGATGAGGTTAATGCATAATGAAAATTGTGACTTACTGCCTCATAATGCCCACAATCTAATAAATGCTGTTTTAAGTCTCTTCTGAAGTTTAAACACACTGTTTATATTTCAGTTCAGATGGCAGAAATAAATGATTTAATCTTTGGCAAGGGAACAATTGGTTATTTGTGTAAGAAAAGAGAATTACATCCTCACCTCACACCATACAGCACAATAAATTCCAGAAAGATTGAAAAGTTAAATCTAAGAAAATGAAACCAAGTAAATAGAGGTGGTTAATGATCATCTTTCAATATGAAATCAGCTTTCCCAAACCTAAAAGCAAAGAAAGAAACCACAAAGGATAAGGTTTACGGTTTTCACTACATATAAAACAATAACAAAAGCAAATTTCTATATGTCCCAAATACCTAAATACAATTTAAAAGGCATTTAGCTACTGGGGGAGAATATTTGCTGTGTACGACAAAGCATTAACATCTTATTAAGGATGTTACCTTAAAAGCCTAGTGCACCACCTTGAAAGACTAGTGCATTATTGAAGAAATAGGGAAAAGTCATGAGCAGTCAATGGATATAGCAGGATTAAAAACTATTTATGTTCCCTAGTAGCAAAAACAAAAAATAAAAGGAAAAGCACAATTTAAAACAATAATGAGATATGACTTTTCACCTGTCACATTGGCAAATCCCCTTTACAACATTAACACCCTGTTATCTTTGGCACTATTAATATTTTGGAATAATTTTTTGTTGTGGGAAGGGCTATCCTGCATCTCAGGTCTCTGTCCTGTCCCTCAATGCCAGGGCACCTTCCCCCTCTAGCTGGGACAAAGAGACATATCTGCAGACATTACCAAATATACCCTGGGGCAAAATTGCCCCCTGTTGAGAACCACTTTGTTAGAATATGGGGAAATAGGTAGTCTTGTACATTTCTGGCTCAAATTTTCTGGAAGACACATTGGACATATTTATCAAAAAACAGTAATGTGCATCCTCTTTTATCTAGTAATTGCACTCTTAGTATTATCTTAAGGAAAATATATCTATTATAATATCCAAAGCCTGTTTATAACTGAAAACAATGATAAATCATCTAATCTCCAAGAGTAGAGAGTGAGTAGTTTGGTCTAGAAAGGTAACATCATAAGCTGGAATTTCTATAACTATGATAAACCACAGCAAACGGGCACAAAAAGTCTAGCCACAAAATAATACTTAGTGTGGGATCTCATGTGGGGGAGGTTAGGGGCAGGGGCAAGTGTAAATGCGCATAGACAATGACTGCCAGGACAATTATCAACATATTCTGCTGGGTGGCAGATTATGGCTCTATCTATTATCTATTGCTATAAAACAAGCCACACATTGAGTGGCTTAAAGCCACATTTCTCATCTCCCTGTTTCTGTGGTTCAGGAATCCTAGAGCAGCTTAGCTGGGTAATCTCAACCCAGAATCTCTCATGAGGCTGTGGTCAGCATGGTGGCTGGGGCTGCAGTCTCATCTGAAGGCTCACCTGGGGCTGGAGGATCCAATTTCCAAATGGCTCACTCATGCTGTTGTGGCAACAGGCCTTCATTTCTTGTCACATGATCCTCTCTATGGGACTATTTTATGATTCCCATGACAGGGCACCTGACTTCTCTCAAAGCACATGCTCCAATAAAGTGAGAACAAGGAGGAAGATATGGTACTTTTTATGTCTGACCTTGGAAATCATCCACTGTCACTTCTGCTGCATTCTATAGATTAGGAGTGAGTCAGTGTTTGGCCCAGACTGACTCAGAGGGGAATTAGGTTTCATTGAGGGGATGATGATCAGACACTTTTTGGAAATATTTTGTAACTACAACAATGGGTGATTTTAGTTTTGCTTCTTGGTGTTTCATTGTGTTTTTCAAATTTCCTATCATGATGGCATATTTATAATCAGAAAGAAAAATGTTTAAAATATTTTGAGATGATTTGGCACTGAGTTGTGGTTGGTAGTGGGGAGAGGATTCATATTACATGCATGTAAGTATTCCATTTCCATACCAGAAGAAGGTACCACCTCGTGATGATAGCAAGACTCACCATTGTTAACTAAAAAATGACAAAATACGCCAAAGGGCAGGAAAGTGGCGTGATAAATAACATATACCTGAGTTAGCCCACTGGGCTGATTGCATCATCTGGGAGAAGCATAAAATATTAGCTGTGACTTTTTGTTGGGCACCAGATTCATGCACTTAAGATATGGAGGACTTCACCCTTGGATGACTCATGGGCACCTCAGACACATGTCCCAAACTGAGCATAGCATCTTTACAGACACAACAGACAATCTGGACTCCCTGGAGGCTCCTCTTAGTTTTGCAAAGAGTTGGCTCAGCCAGTCTGAGGTAGCTCAACAGAAAAGCATGCTGACATCAGCATCTGAGTCCTGGAGGTCTCCTTTCAACAAGACCACCTCAATGTTACATGATCCCTTAGCTGCTCCTGCCCCTTTCCCTCTTTCCAGTAAAAGAAAAAACAATCAGAGCATGTCAGAGGTAGCATACGCCTACTGGAGTGCATTCCTGGTGCATCCAGTCCAGCAAAGATTGTCCTACTCAGTACCCTTTCTGGAAAAATGAGAGCTCTGGGGATCATATGCACCGTGTTATTTCTTTGCTTCTCAGTTTTCATCTACAAAACTTCTTTTATATTCATACTGTCAATATTCTCACAAATAGAAAATACCAAGATTAAGTAATTAATGATGCATTAGTCCATTTAACATGCATTTATTAGGGAGTTGTGAGGTGACACTGACAATGGAAAGTAGTGAGGGTGCAAAGATGAGGAAGACATGTACCCTGCACACCACATTTTTTCATAAGAAGCACTGCAACATGACACACGAGCGAGGGTGTGTCCAGAGTTTGACAGCACAGAGGTGGAGAGTGTGGCTTCCTGGGAAGGCACAGCAGGCTTGTGGGGAAGGAGGGCATCTCATCTAAGTCTTTAAGGGAGAGTGCACCCAGTAGACAGAAGAAATGCTTTCTTTCCAAAAAAAAGAAAAAGGAATCGTATATGCACAGGAGTGGAGTTGAGAAAGACCACAGTAACTCCAAGGGGTGTCCACCGGGAAAGTCTGAAATCCTGAATATGTGGAAGAGAGGTGCGGGGTGAGGTCTGAGAGGAGATAGGGCTCATGTGATAGGTCCAGGCATTATCCAGAGGGCATTGCAAAGTCATAAAGGAGTTTAGGCAGGAAGAGAACATGACTATGTTTGTGTTGTTGTAACATCATTTTGGTGATTGTGTGGAGGCTTCAGGAGAATGAGCAGGGCAAAAAGAATCAAGAGAATACTATCACACCCTACATGAGAAATCGCGGTGGTCTGACGGAGGGCAGTGTGGTGCAGAGGCACTGGGAAATGACAGGGTTTGATGATTAATTATCCACAGTGGCCAGGGGCATGAACCCCTGAAGGAGATATTCAAATGCAGTGAGCTGTGCAGAACATGTAAGACAATTTAGAGATATAGGAAATAGAAAAATGGGAGGGAGGGCATATTTTTGGAGATATTATAGAAAATCTAAGTTTTCATTATCTAAAAAAGATATCCCATAGGCAGGTTTCAATTCACTTCTGATCTCAGGAGCAACCTCCTGGATAGATACAGAGGCCACCTCTTCATGGTTTGTGTTTCAAGCTGTGGTGTCAAAAAGATGACAAAGACAGCATGTAGAACTGAAGAAAGAATATATTCCCGGGGGACACATAAGAAGCAGGTGGAGAAAAAGAAAACCACAAACAAATACTGGGGAGGAATCACAAAGAGAGAAAAAGCAAGAAATATTGTTACAAAACTAGGGGATCACAGCCTCAGGAAGAAACAAGTAGATAGTGTTAAGGTTATAGAAAAATAAGACAAATGAGAAATTAAACACGTCCTTGAGGTGTACAATTAGCAGGTCACTTGCAACACTGTTGGAAATGGTTTCCATAGACTAAGGGGAAAAAGATAAATTGCACTGGGCTTAAGAGTGAAAAATCTATTTAGAATTGGCAGATGAAATATATTTTCAACAGAAAACTCAGATCTGACAATGGAGGACAAATAATTATTTGTACTCTATGGCCAATTAATGAGTAAGTCTTCTACTCTTCAGAAGATTTAACATGAGCCAGACTTACAGATTAATGACAAAATTAATAATCAAAATGTAATGTCCATTGTAGTTGAAACTGCAACTGCAAAGCCAGTGGAATGTCAATGCCCTTTGAAAGAGGCCTATTACTGATGCAAAATGATACCACTTATGCATGTGATTAGTATAATAAAAGAGAGAGAATATTCTTGAATAACTCTTAGGAGCCGGAAACTTTATATCGTCTCCAATTTAATTCATTCTTGTAACTCCAGGCTGCACTAGTCCCCAAGAACAAATGAAAGCCTAAACGTTGATGCTCAAATTACACTGCGTTTAGTTCTTCTCTTACTTGCTGCTACCTCATTCCCTAGGACTCATCTCTTGGGTAGGCTTGGGGAAGTCACTGTGCTATTTGCCATCCCGTGATGGAGTCTTATTTCTAAGTGGCTTAAGCTAAGTGGTAATTCACTGGCTCACATTGAAAAACTGCTTAGAGAGCAGGTACAGACTTGGTGTCAAGAACAGGAATCAAGCCCTCAAATTCTCAGGGTTTGCTCCCTTTTCCCCACTAAATGTTGACAATCTCTGGGCTATGCGTTTGATCAGGTGGGAGCCTAGTTACTGGTGCCTCTAGACCTTACATCCTTTTAGCCTTTCCCCAGGGAGAAATAAAGGCTTCTGTCTTCATGTTCTAGTTTGAAAATTATCAGGGAAAGACTGCTTGGCCCTCCCGAGTTATACCTCCACTCCCTAGACCAGCCACTGTTGCCCAGGGCAGGCAGATGACCTCATTGGATAGGTCCAGTGCAGGCCACATACCCAATCCCACAGCAGGGGCAGGCAATTATGGGACAATTACCAAGGAGGTGCTGGGAGGATACACCTGCTAAGATCCACTGCAATCCATTCCCTACTTCTACCATCAGAGGCTGCACAGAAAACATTCCTGGCCAGCTTCACCTCACTGTGCAAATCAACCCATGAATATAAATGCTTGTGTCTCATACACCCCATTAACCCCAAAATACTTCCTGGCTAACGGTTCAGGAGCCACATTCCCACCCTCAAGTTCTGTTTGCAGGTACAGAAACTGAGGCTTGGATCATATCTCCTCTAATAAAGGCAGAGATTTGAACCATCTCGATGAGTTAGGCCCCTCTGCCCCTCACATTATACCTTGCAAGTTTTGGGGGCTTTCAGCATTTGAATTGGGAGAGGTAAAATTCAGCAGGCATTCGCAGAATTAGTTTCTGGTTTATTATCCCATTTATCCAGAGTTGGAGTCAACAGTCCTGAGTCTCCATCTCCACTTGGAGATCAGAACACAAGGCTGTGTCTGAAGTATGCAGAACCCAAAGCCTGGGCAGAGCAGCAGGATGAGCTGGACACTGGGGTCAGGAGACCTGCTTCTGGGCCTGGCTTTGCCACGATGCAAACCTGTGGCCTTGACCTGACATTAAAATGTTTGTGTCTTGGTTTCTTCATCTGCAAAATGAACAGGTATCCCTAAGACTTTTCAGGGATTCTATTGTGGGACATGGTTGACTACCCTTGGGCACACCAACACTCTGCTCCTGGTAGCTCAGGCACATACAAGACTTTGTTACTGGATGCCCATAAACCATCTGTTCCCATAACCACATCATGGTTCTTCCCAATGAAGCTGCTCTCCCTACCCATGGTACATGTGGTGTGGTGGGTTAATGCCCGTGACTTAAATCTAATCCAACCAGATGATTCCAAAACTCTGGCCTCAAGGACTGATTAAGCAATGGGACTATGGTCCTTCCTATTTAGGGTGAAGAGAGTCAGGCTGATCTGACTTAATGGCATAAAAAAACCTTTTTTCAATGATCGCATATTTTGTGGGTCAGAAATTCACAACGTAGGGATGGGCTGTTTCTCCTCCGCATTGATGGGGACCATGATTGGGAAGACTTGAAAGCAGGGGTAACCAGTTGGCTGGTGCCTGTGGTTTCTGAAGGCTCAGGTACTCACCTGTTTGGGGCTGCAGCCAGGAATCATTTCTTATTCATTTTAGCATCAGTCCACATAGTCTTGTCTTCCCTCACCCAGCACGAAGGCAGAGCTACTTGGGGAAGCACGCTTTGGAGGAGGAAAAGGAAGGGGGCACCTTCGCTGGTCTTGGAAGGGAAAAAGGGGGACCTCTATCTTTAGCTCCAGAGTCACTTGGAGCTAAAGGCTCCAAGCTAAAGTGACAGGGCTGGCGTCCAGCTGGTCAGGAACGGGCACCACCACCCCCCCGCCCATGTGAGCAGTCGCGTTTTCCTGCTGCTGCATGTGTTACATAAACGCCCCAGCAACACCATTGAAAATGGTAAGTCTGACACTCAGCTTGAACTCAGAGGTGCAACAACTCAAGTACAAAACCTGAAAATGTCACACCACAGACTGGTCTATATCCCAGTCAGCATTTTTTCCCAACTGTGAACACTGCAACGAAAAATCAACAAACAGAACTTAGACCTGCAGACTCCTCATCGTGGAAATTTTGCAATTGCATAAAGGTGTGTGTGTGTGTGTGTGTGTGTGTGTGTGTGTGTTAACTTTCCAAGCCTTGGAGGTTTTTAATGCAGAATAACAAAACTGTAGCCAAAAGATCAAAGTTCTTATTTTCAAACTCCGGGATGAGTAAAGTTGATTTATAGGAATTGTTCCTCTTCTTGTTCATTGATGTTTTCAGAGATCGAATGTCAGCATAAAACCAGTAAGACTTTCACTGAGGAGTTCGAGCCCCATGGAGACAATTTAACATCATGCTAAGAAAATCTGTGCCTGGCCTTGCCCCTGCAGAAACCCAATAAGTTATGTGATAGCCAAATAGAAAACTGAAAAGGAAAAACAAAACATTTTGAAAAACACATGCCTATTTCTGTAGCAAACAGTAACTATCAATAGCTTTCTTTTTGAAGGCTAACTATATGCGGGGTGCCATGCAGCTGTTTTCTATGATATCTTCAGTTAATTGTATAACAGCCCAACGACTTAGGTGAAGGTGTAGTCTACATTTTTTAAGATAAGGAAACTAGAGCTCAGAAAGGGGAAGTAACTCGGCAAAGTCACATAGCTGCTAATTCTATCCCCAGCAGGGGCTCCACTCCAACCACCCTGCAGCACTGCCTCAAAATGGCATTGAGTGGGGAGGCTGAGGCAGTCAGATCACCAGAGGTCAGGAGTTCGAGACCAGCCTGGCCAACATGGCAAAACCCCGTCTCTACTAAAAATACAAAAATTAGCTGGGTGTGGTGGCACATGCCTGTAGTCCCAGCTACTCAGGAGACTGAGACAGGACAATTGCTTTAGCCCAGGAGGCAGAGGTTGCAGTGAGCTGAGACTGTACCACTGTGCTCCAGCCTGGGTGACTGAGCGGGACTCCGTCTCGGAAAAAAAAAAAAAATGAGTTGAGTGAAAGAAGAACTGGTAAATAATAAGTAACCGTGAGTTTCATGGGGACTCCCCATCCATGGGAAAAAATACAACCAGGGGCAAGTCATTTGCTTCTTTCAGTCTCAGCTTCCTCATTAGTGAAATGGGTGATCTGATGAAGTGAACGTCACACTTGAGTTTATTGAATGTTCACTAAGCTGAATGACTGTTCCATCAAAAAACAGTAGGTAAATAGTCTCCTTTTCAGATAGGAGGAAGAGCACATTTCATTTCAGGCTGGGTAACGTAAGGAGGTGGGAGAAGAAAAGCCATTGATTGATGAATTGATTTTAACACTCTTACAGGGGGTCTGCAAGATTCTCCAGTGCCCTGAGCCATAGAACAGAGCAGTAGATAAAACAGCCAAAGCGATGGCTCTCAGAGAGCTTAGATTCTAGCTCTGGGGGAGTGGGGAGTAAGACATTGAGCAAATAGACTATTTAGGTGTTGATTAATGTCATGAAACATAGCACAGGAGAAGATAGAAAGAGATGGGTGTTGCCAAGCAAATGTCAGGTCCAGGGAAGGCATCTGTAAGAAAGTGGTATCGGCCAGGTGTGGTGGCTCACACCTGTAATCTCAGCACTTTGGGAGCCCAATGCAGGTGGATCACTTGACATCAGGAGTTTGAGACCAGCCTGGACAACCTGGTAAAATCCCATCTCTACTAAAAGTACAAAAATTAGCTAGGCGTGGTGGTGGGTGCCTGTAATCCTAGCTACTTGGGAGGCTGAGGCAGGAGAATCTCTTGAACCCGGGAGGCGGAGGTTGCAGCGAGCGGAGACAGAACCACTGCACTCCAGCCTTGGGGGTGACAGAGTGAGACTCTGTCTCTAAATAAATAAATAAATAAATAGATAGATAAATAGTGATATTCAGCAGAGACCAGAATGACAGGAGAAAAGAGAATCTTACAGGTATCTGATGGAAGGCTGTTCCCAGCAGAGGGAGCAGTCTCTGCAGAGGTGTCTGTCAAGGACAATGCTGGTGTCGGATGGAGGAGGAGCCTGGCTGACTGAAACAGGAGGCAGCTCACGCACAGCCTCGCAGGGCATTGCAGGGCCTTCAGCTTTGCACTGAGTAGGCTGGGAGCGAGGGGATGATTTTGAGCAAGAATGACAAGATCTGACTTATATTTCTCCAGTATTTCTTAAAGCAGGATGGAAGCAGGAGCCCAGCAAGGAGGTTGAGTTAGAGGAGAGATGACAGGTGAGAGATGATCTTTTGGTAATGAGAGGATAACTCAGTCTAGACCAGTTTAAGCGAAAAGTGGCATTTATGGGCCAGACGCTTTGGCTCGTGCCTGTAATCCCAGCACTTTGGGATCCCAATGCAGGTGGATCACTTGAGGTCAGGAGTTTCAGACCAGCCTGGACAACCTGGTAAAACCCTGTCTCTATTAAAAATACAAAAAAATTAGCTGGGCGTGGTGGTGTGCGCCTGTAATCCCAGCTACTCAGGAGGCTGAGACAGGAGAATCACTTGAACCCAGGAGGCGGAGGTTGCAGTGAGCTGAGATGGCACCACTGCACTCCAGCCTGGACGACAGAGTGAGACTTCAGCTCAAAAACAAACAAACAAAAAAAGTGGGGTTTGTGTGGAAACTGAAGCGCTTCATGGAACATGAGTAATGATGAGAACTAGGCACTACAATGGCAGCCAAACTTTCTCTGTCTCTTAAATATCCTTCTTCAGGTGTTTCTTCCTCTAGTTCTCCATGCTGGGGCAGGAAATTTGAGCAGCAACGTCCCTGTTCCACATCATATATTCCAGATATCCAAAGCGAGATTCTCACTCCTTCCAGGTTCAAAGGTCCTCAGACAGTGCTGTACTTGGTCCGGTTTAGGTGCCACCTCTAGATTAATCTTCAGCTACCACACCGTCTTGTGTTTGAAACACAGTGGGTTTCATCCAGCACGAGGAGGTAGATGATCTGAGCATCTGCCATTTATTAATAGGCATCCACTCAAGGTAGGCACATATGTGATTAACACTAGTTTTGCTAACAAAGAATGTTTAGCTAAACTGTCATTTTTTGAAGGCTAATTTTAGAAAGCATTTTGAAATATCTGATAAATACATATGTTTTAAGCACAGATTTTTCATAATGGATTTTATAGAAGTTATTTCCAAAGTGGTCCCAGTTCAGGAATGCCAGATTAAAAGGAAAAGACAAGAGACGAGAAAAACAAACCTAAACAGCTTGGAGTTTAGTTCACTTGAAACAGTCCCTGAAAAACAGCTGCAGACATTCCTGAATAGCCATTTTCAGATCACACTGAAAATAATGACAAGGAGGGGCCAGTTTTGGCAATGAGAAGTGTTTTTTTGCTAGTTTTTTTTTTTTTTTTGAGACAGGGTCTCACTCTGTCACCCAGGATGGAGTGTAGTAAATCATTGTTCACTGCAACCTTGAACTACTGGGCTCAAGCAATGCTTCTGCCTCAGCCTCTCAAGTAGCTAGGACTACAGGAATGTACCACCACACACAGCTACTTTTGCTTATTATTATTATTATTATTGTTTTAGACATGGGGTCTCACTATGTTGGCTAGGCTGGTCTTGAACTTTTGGACTCAAGTGATCCACCTGCCTCGGCCTCCAGGGTAGCTCGGACTGCAGGCGTGTGCCACCACACCCAGATAATTTTCCTTACTACTTTTGTGTGGAGATAGGGTCTCACTAGGTTGTCCAGGCTGGTCTTAACATCCTGGGCTCAAGCAATTCTCCCACCTTGGCCTCCCGAAGTGCTGGGATGACAGGTATGGCCACCATGCCTGGCTAGATTTTAATTTTCTAAATTATTGTATCCTTATGGCAGTGTTTTTAAAAGGCAACGATAACTGTGTCTATGACTTTCCTCTTTCTGTTTTTTTTTTTTTTTTTTTTCCCTCAGATCTAATGTGAGAAGATTATATTAGGTGATGGCTGGGATGCTCCAACACTAAGATTCTCCACAATACTGACATGATTCTGAACTTCTTACAAACCCCCTTGTCTCTAACTCACAGGCAAAACCATGTTCTTCCAGGGCAAGATGCAGCATGCTCCCTGACCGACCCTTCCTTCCTTCCTTCCTTCCTTCCTTCCTTCCTTCCTTCCTTCCTTCCTTCCTTCCTTCCTTCCTTCCCTCCCTCTCTCCCTCCCTCCTTCCCTTCCCTCCATCCTTCCCTTCCTTCCTTCTTCCTCTCTCTCTCTCTTTTTCTTTTTTCTTATGCCACACTGAAGGAACCAGCATTTTTGCTTTTCTTTGAGTGACTCATTGTATCTTGGAGAGCCGTTGCTATAAACTATGTGTCCCCAGAATTCATCTATGGGAATCTTAAGCCCCAGTGTGATGGTGTCAGGAAGATGGGGCTTTGGGAGGTGATTAGGTCAGGAAAGCAGAGGTCTGGGAGTCCCCACCTCTCCTCTCCCACCGTGTGAGGTTATGGCAAGGAGAAGGTGCCATCGACGGGCCAGGAAGCAGGTCCTCCCCAACCACTGCATCTTCTGGCACTTTGATCTCGGACTTCTAGGCTCCAGAAGTGAGAAAATTAAGGTCTGTTTTTTTTTTTTTTTTTTTTTTTAAGCCATCCAGCCATGGTATTTTTGTTATAGAAGCCTGAGCAGCCTAAGACAGTAGGGTGATGAAGAAGGACAAGGAAAAAGTGGAGGATCCTGCTGGCAGCCTCTTATTTGGAAATGATCCATTTGAACAACCAACATCATAAAACCTCAGTGCTGAGTGGCTGAACCCACTTGACAGCGATCAGTTGTTTGGCAGATTTTAGAGAATGACTAAAGTTCGACTCAAGTAAGAATGCATATGATATAAATTCTCATGTTTCAATTTTTAAATCAATTGCAAGATAATTTAATCTACATTCTAGGCAGCATGGAGGGTGAAAGGTAATAGCTGTGGACACCGAATTGCAGGATTTCCTGAATGAAAGCGTGGGAGCTTGGCCATGTTCTTTATTAACTTGAGATAATAAGAATCACTGCCAGTTTTAAAAAATATAATGTGACTCATGAAAACATGACAACGTGTGCATGTTGGGTGTAAAGGGAGAAGTCAACGCGTTTGTTCTTGGAGGAAGAAATAGTTGTCCTGAGCTGCCGCCTCTGGAGCACTAGGGGTCACTGCAAGTCCACTGATGCCATGAGCAGGGTGCCCGAGTGCACCACGTTAGCCAGCTGCGCGTCCGTCCCACCGCCGGGCACGACCGCTCTCCCTGGCTGTGCACAAGAAAATGTTTGAGGGTCCAATCTCCAGGTGCCCCCCTCAACCTCTTTGACCTGTTAAAATAATAATCTAGTGTCAAATACCATCTATGTGGTGTCACATATTCTACGATTGGGGGTAATTGAAAATTATCTTGTAAGCCAAATACAGAAGAGTACCCTCCTGCTGCTGCGTTTATTTCCAGACCCAGAGAGCTCACTATTGTCCTCAGTCACTTTTTTCAAGACTGGAATCTCTCCCGTGATGAGTCAAACATTCGCTGACAAAGAACTGGTCATATTTCATCCCAAGGGAGTAATCCCAAGTGAATCCATTTCAACACCATTCAACACAGAAAGCCAACGCAGGCTTTCTGACAAAATCAAACACTGGCATGTAAGAATTGTTAGATGCAGGCCGGGCGCGGTGGTTCATGCCTGTAATCCCAGTACTTTGGGAGGCTGAGGCAAGCAGATCACTTGAGGTCAGGAGTTCGAGACCAGCCTGGCCAAGATGGTGAAACCCCGTCTCTACTAAAAATACAAAAATTAGCTGGGCATGGTGGTGGGCACCTGTAGTCCCAGCTACTGGGGAACCTAAGGCAGGAGAATCGCTGGAACCTGGGAGGCAGAGGTTGCAGTGAGCTGAGATCACACCACTGCACTCCAACCTGGGTGACAGAGCGAGACTCCGAATAAATAATAATAATAATGATAATAAAAAGATTGTTAGAGTCAGTCTTCAGAAAGACGTATGTGCTATGTGGAGGTGGGGTCTTTTCGTTCCGACTTGGACTGGCTCATCTGTGGGGAGGGAAGACGACAAAAATGGTCCTTTACTCTTCTACCATGGAAATCTCACACGAAGAAAGGCATACCGCTCAGCGAAGTTAGTTTTCACAAAGAAATTGGAGTGAACATCAAGTTAATTACTTGGGGAACTTAGGGGGCTTTTATTAAGAGAAAAAATTGAGTTAGTCTAAACCAGAAGTAGCCACAACCCTGTTATTTCAACTCATGTACTCACTCCCCAAAGCATCCTTTAATAACGTCTAAACTGGGCCATTGACAGTATCCTCAGACTTCAGCTTTGAAGCTGGTGTATACATTGACAAGCAACAACATCTTGCGTGTTTACGTTCTCTTTGATGTTGGCAAACTCACCAAATTGCTGGATAAACCCTTTCACTTGTTGGCCACTAAGAGCTCCTCTAGGGCGGGATTAACTCCCTGTGTATCCATTTCATAGACACTTTTTAATTTTCCTTTTTGGTGCAGTAGCAGAAGGGCTATTTTCTTTCTTTCTTTTTTTTTTTTTTTTTTGAGACGGAGTCTCGCTCTGTCGCCCAGGCTGGAGTGCAGTGCCTGGATCTCAGCTCACTGCAAGCTCCGCCTCCCAGGTTCACGCCATTCTCCTGCCTCAGCTTCCCGAGTAGCTGGGACTACAGGTGCCCGCCACCACGCCCGGCTAGTTTTTTTTTGTATTTCTTAGTAGAGACGGGGTTTCACCGTGTTAGCCAGGATGGTCTCGATCTCCTGACCTCGTGATCCGCCCGTCTCGGCCTCCCAAAGTGCTGGGATTACAGGCTTGAGCCACCGTGCCCGGCCTATTTTCTTCAATAATAATCGTGGGATGTGTACCTCTGATCTGAAGATCTCTGCAATGGGTTAATTGATTCCCCGACAAAGGCCTCTGTAATCTAAGAACCCAGCCCTTCAAGTCCATTAGACACATTGATTTTAAGCGGACAAAAGAAATCAAATCATTTGGATGCTTAGTTCCGAGAAGTAAATTGATCTTTCTGACGCATGTCAAATGGACTCATTCTGGGCTCGTGCTGCAGGCCACATCCATGCCAGTTTTCTCTTTTGTTTGAGGTCAAGTCCTCTTGGAGGGATGGGCAGGGACTGAGTCTGTTCCTGGGGAGGCTGATCTCTGGGGGGGCACCCCTCTTCCTTCTTACCGTGTGCTGTTAGCTGAGCCCCCACAAACGGAAGGCCCACACCCTGCAAGTGGGCTGCCGAGTGCCAGCTCTCAGCGATCACAGAGGGAGGCACCCTAAACAGACCTCACAGCTGCCCACACAAACCACGTGCTGGCAGATGGCTTTCCAAGTCCGGCCTGGACCTCAGTGTCAGTCAACCCCACCACTCATTTTCTCCACCCTAGCAAACACCACCAGCCCAGCACAGGGCGTGTTCTGAAACGGCAGGGCTGGGACTTGCTAGATGAGAAGTTAATACAGGTGTTCTTGAGAAAGAAGAGAGACACCAAAAATCAGAGAAGAAAGTAGACACAGGTTCAGCATTCCAGGGGCCAGTACACACTCACAGCTCTGAACGCGGACACAACGCCCGGGCATGTTGCGCTGTCTCTGAGCTGTGCGGCTCCTGTCCGGCCGGCCTCCCTGGGCTGGGCCTGAGATTGTTCCTGCAGCCACCTGCCTGGCACATGCAGAGGCCTCTGGATTGGGCCCAGTGGGAGGCAGAACAGGGGCCCCGTGGAAGGGATGGGAGTCTGGCAAGGTACATTTTTCCAGACGCACCTGTGCCTAGCCCCGGCCTCTGTGGCACTATTGGAACATCAAGAGATCTTTCGAAAATGTGAATAGGCTCCTACAACTTCCCTGCTTGAAGCTTCACTCTGGCTTCCTGAGTCCCAGCGAGGCCCCTGCATCCTCTGTCTCCTGCCGCTCCCCTGCAGCTCCTCTCCCACCATGCTCTCCCTGGCTCACTAAGCTTCAACCACATAGGGCTTTCTGCTCCTCCATCCTTTGCGATGCCTCGTGGCCTTTGCAGCTGCTGTCCCCGCCGCCAGACAGTTGTATGACCCAGATCTGCACTCTGAGGATCATTCTGGTGAGAGAGATCGTGCTGCTCCAAGAAGCCTTTCCCGACCTCTCCAAAGGGCAGGTAATTGTGCTACCTGAGTTCTTCACAGGTTCTTCTTGAAAGAATCTTGTTCTTCAGTGTGCTTGTTTCCTATCTGTCCCCATGGGAATAAAATTTCATGATGGGCTTGTTCACTATGAAGCCTCCAGGGCCTGACCAGCAGTACACCCTGAATAAATATGTGTTGAATGGAAGGAGGAATCCATATAAAACCCACTCCTCAGGGTGCCCCAGCCCAGGAAGACCCTCTCTTGGAACTGATGATACTTGTTCTCTGCAATATTCTTTAAAGACCCCAACAGATCAAATACCAGCTCTCCGAGGGCATCCTTTGCCTTATTCCTGGTGCCTGGTAGAGGGGACGGAACACCTCATGTGTTCATTAGCTGGTGGTGGTTGCTGGTTCCTCCCTCCTTTGGACTCTCTTCATATCGTAAAATGAGCCAAAGCTTCATCGTAGTCTCAGGAGCTGATAGAGGTGTTTCCTTGTGTCCCACTCCTGCTTCTG
Organism: Theropithecus gelada; assembly: GCF_003255815.1. Taxonomy (NCBI): domain Eukaryota; kingdom Metazoa; phylum Chordata; class Mammalia; order Primates; family Cercopithecidae; genus Theropithecus; species Theropithecus gelada. The sequence continues at coordinate 89,040,726 of NC_037679.1, read as the reverse complement.
TTGGCAGTGACGAGATCAATACGCCCTGTATTGCCTGGAATGGTTCATTCTAACAAACAAAACCCTGAACCTCCATGACTTAACACCATGCCATCTTATTTCTTGCTCACCCAAAATTCCATGTAAGAGAAGTGGCATTCCACATTTCAGGACCCAGACTCATTCCATCTTGCAGCTCTGCCATCGCCGAAGGCTTGGGGGTTCTCCCTTGAATTTCTGCATTCAACTTGAAAAGGCGGGAAGAGACTTTGGGGGTTTCACAGGCTCCCAAACGCTCCCCCTGAAAGGGAGGCACATCCCTTCCTCCCAGATTCTTTTGGACATAACCGTAGCCACAATTAACCTTACGAAGGCGAGGGCATGTGGTCTGGCTATGTCTCCAACAGGCAGAGGAAGCAGGGGTGAGGGAACAGGCTTCTGTCACAGGCTCCAGTGCATAGATGCATGCAGAATCCAGGCAGTCTTTTCAACAAAGGATTTCCTGCAGGTGTGGCCTTGCAGCTTCTCCTTGACCTCACCCCTGACCGAGGAACACTCAGGGACTGATCAGGTTACAGGTACAAAGACATAATTAGTGCCAAGAAGTCCAGCATGTGACTTCAAAGAAGACTATTCAAGGCCTGCTGACCTTTCGGTATTGATCCATAAATCGGTAACTTAAGGCAAATGCAGCACCATCCTGTTGGTCTTTGCAGAAGAGGCTGCTCTGCGAGGTTCACCTGAGAGTTACCTGGTGAAGACATGGGTCACCTGGGGAGTGCGAATATTTTGACCTTTTAACATCTGCTTGTGGAGCTCCAGGAAGAGATGAGAAAGGGGGAAGGACAGAGAGAGGAGAGTAAAAGTGGGTCTGAATTTTAGTATGGTTAACCTGGAAGAACTTAGAAGTTTGATGATTCACACAATAAACATCAGTTTCTCCTACCATACTTCTTAATGTGGATTGGTGGGGGACTTTGCTCTCCCATTGACTTGCTGGGCTGCTGGCTGGGAGGCCCACCTTGTAGCAGCTGCACCATCTCGAATGGTCCACTCTGCTCCCAGGGCAGGGCAGGGCAGGTACAGAGTGAGGAGTCACAGGTGAGCTTTTCACTGCCCCACCAGAGAAAAGACTCCCATGACTTCTGCTCACATTTAGTTGGTCAACTGCCAGGGGCTGAGAAGTGTAGTCATCCATGTGCTGGGAAGGAGAGAATGACAGGTCTTGGCGAACATGGACTGTCCTCAAAGGCACAGCATGGATTCCGCAGAGGTGCTGCTTCTGGAAGGATGATCTCTTGCTGGCCTTACCAGGAAGGGTGTGCGGTGTTCCCAGTACTTACCGTGCACTCAGCATCAGAAGGCTTTCCCCACTCTTGAAAGAGACCATTGATTGGATCAGGCCTTTCTACTTCCCAGCCATTTCACGAATTTCGGAGAATTGGGAAGAAAGGGAGTTTCAAAAATTTCTTCGGCATCTTCAGGAGGGATTGATCTGGTGGCTCTCGCTTCACGCTAAGGTTTCCCAAACTTCATTTCTCACCATCTTCCTGGGTATTGTCATAGAGAGAGAAGATGATGCCTGCACCCATATCAGTAGAGATTGCTAAATTCACTACTCATTTCCCATCTGCATAAACATACATAACTTGATATTTTTTAAATGAAATGCATCACCAAGTAAAAGGAGAGCGAGAAAACAAAAATAATAATCAAAATAAAAACAAATCGATGTTAATAGCTTGAGCTAGATGTTGTCATTGTGCAGAATGAGCTTCCCATTTTGTTTAAAAAACATTTGCAATTACTAAGAAGTTGTTTCAGAGTAGCTCAGGCCTGAACTTTTCTCCTGGATGCAATCAGAAGGACTGGAAGAGAATGGCTTCAGTTTTACAGGATGCCCCATCTTTAGAGGGCCCGCCAGCATCCTCTCATCCACCAGTGGCATAACCCCTGCAGTACTTGAATTCCAGCTGCTTTCTGCCATTATCAACCCTCAAACAAAGTTGGCATTTCTCAAAAACTGCTACAGGGAATGTTTTTGTTTTATTGAAAAACAACAACAAGAACTGATTAGTGTAAAAGCCTTATCCACACAGCATGAACAATTAGTGCAATGTAATTACCGACAAAATTAGGCTTACAAATTGATTTATGGCCCTGCAGATGACACACATATTCTTGGAGGAAAGCAGATTCTTACAACTAACTTGAGAGAGACAAGGTGGGAAGTTGTCCCGGGGCAGGGGCTGGAGTTAGGGACCTACGAGCCCTCAGCATCCATCTCCAAGTCTTTCTAAGTTTTGCTTCCCCACAATTAGCTGTGCTAATTACCCAAAGAAGATTAGATGTACCAGGGAGAATGGCATACTGGAGAGAGAAAAAGTACCAAGCCATTCTTGCATCTTATTTTAGCCACTGATTAGGTATCTGAAGTTGCAGCTTCCCAAAAAAGCTTCCATATCAAAGAGTTGAAAAAACTTTCGTTTAGCCAACTACGCATAATGAAGAAAACATTTAACATTTTAGGCAGCAGCTGGAACTTGACAGTCACCTTTTGTCTTCACACTACAGATAGAGAAACCTTTTGCAATGGCAAAAAGTTGTTGGATGATTGCAATTCAGGGGAAAAACTCAATTTGATTTAGAAAAACATGATTGTTTTTAATGAAGAACAGGGACCACTTGTTTCTAGTCAATATGTTTGAGAAATGTTTTACAAATAGACTCAGTGTCACAAATAGATGATTTACAGATAGACGCACTGTAGCGTTAAGGATGGAACCTGGGTTATGCATTCGGTGCGGGCCTCAATTTTGACACTCAGAGACCAGGTGAAGGTGTCCAAGAGACGAAAGCTCAGCTCTCTCATCACTCAGGTGAAGAAGAAAGGGGACCAGTGGTTCCAGCAGGTGTTCTGCAGGTGGGCAGGATCAGCATCACCTGAACTTTTTAGAAATGGAGATCTGAAGTCCCACCTTGACCTGCCGAGTTAGCTCTGGGGTGGGCCCAGCAACCCAGGTCTAACAAATTTTCCGATGACTCTCCAGCTGGTTCAAACTTCAGAAACAGTGAGAGAGACCATCTCTTAGGGTCTTTGCAGCATTGACTCTCAGGAATTTTATAGGTGAGCAATACAAACAGAAAAGGCAACAAGTTTAAGAAACAAACAAAAGATATTCAGATAAGCAGATATAGAATAAAAGAAAAGAGCACATCTCAAAGGGCATGAACTCAGAAAGACAATCTTCTATAGAACAGCAGTTGCTTTTTTGATCTTCCTTGAAACTTTGAAAGCTAAAAACTCTTAAAGCATTGGTATATTTCTGCAACTACAGGCATACAGGATAAAAAGTCCATTGCCCCCTCAGTCAGATGATAACGACCCATTTTTATCTACTGAGGCGAATTCACCTCGTTAGATTCAGGGGTTGTTGGTTTACAATATTCCTTAAAAATTCTGAATGCTTTTCCTCCCTCTGAGCTTTGATGGGGTTAATTTAAAGGCTGTCGTGGAGCAGAGCAGTCCTTGGTCTAACATTTACAGGACGGTGCTTAGGGATCTTGATGTGGGGATGTCTTAGTTGGAGATTCCGGGAGGTGTGAGTGAGAATCATGTCTTTTATCTTCTCAAAGCAATGTTGTCTTCTAATGGATCCATTTCCTGTTCCCAGTGAGCCCTGGGGAGTATACATGAAATGTTTCTAGGGACGCTAATTTGGGGGATCGTTCTGGGACGGGGCTTGAGGCCAGCATGACCTCAGTGTGGCGTGTGACTTCCTCACTCCGATTCCTGGGAGATGCGCAGGGCGGGGCGAGGGCCCCTCTCCAGCCATCCATGCGCTCTCCCTGGCGAAGAGCCTCAGGTGCCCCCGGGCTGGAGGACCTCCCCTGGGCCTGAGGTTTTGATGACGAGGGGAGGCCGTTGGCCAGCTGGACACCTGTTGGGAGAGTGGGTGGCTCCGTCCTCGGGGTGCCCCAGCGCTGGGAGCCCTCGCCCGCCGCCACCGCGCGTCCGCACTCTCAGGGAGGGTGGCAGGGAGGGTGGCAGGGAGGCTGGGCGTGGGGTGGCCAGGGGGAGGTGGGATTTACTTTGCGGATTGGGGCTCACAGCTGTCACTCCGAAAGGGTGGGGCTTTTTAAAAGCAGACAAATTTTTAAGGCGAAAGCCCTAGCCGGCTCCGGGCACCGTGGCGATCGCCTCCGTTCCGTTCCGGATGCGGTCCTTGCGGAGCCGAGCCCCCGCGCCGCCTGGCAGGAGGCAGCTGCGTTGCTCGGCCGCGTCCCCGAGCCGGCGGGCCCTCCTCCGCGCACATCTGGCCCGCCTCCCCCGGGCGCAGGGGGGAGCCCCGCGTCTTCGGAGCCAGCCGTGCGCTCGGCGCGCGTAGAGCCCCGCGAGCCCCAGCCGGGCCCGGGGCCGGGCGGGCCGAGGCGGCGGCCGGGGAGCAGCCGCACCCGCCAAACTTTGGGTGCCGGAGCGCGCGCGCGCCCGAGGCCCGAGGCGCAGCGGCCGGCCCGGGATGGGGGCTGCGGGCCAGGGAGCCCCGGGCCGCCCAGCCAGCCCGGCTACCCGCCTGGGGGGCTCCGCGCCTCCTCTGCCCGCGCCCCGGGCGCCGCAGCCCCGTCACCCCGGCGCCGCCCGCGCCAGCGCCCGCTAGCCAGCCCCGGAGTCGCCGGAGCCCTGCGCCTGCAGGCGCCCCTGCCTGGGCCACCGGGGGCCACTCTTCGCTCGGGTAAACAGGAAAGGAAATACCCCTCGTGGATTAAAATAAAAAAAAAATCTGTTGGGGGCGAAGGAGGGAGGTGGGGTTTGCCTGCGCGCGTGTTGGACTCCAGAGAGCAACTCAGGAGCCCGCGCGCGGTCGTCGCCTCCCGGCCCGGCCATGGACTGGCGGGAGGAGGGCGCAGGGCGCCTGGGCTGCTCAGGCCCCTAGCCGGGCGCTCCCTCGCCACCGGCCCCGCTCCGGGCCTCTAGGGAACTGAGACGGTCTCTTCTTCGCCTGGACGGCGCCGGGGAGCGGAGGATCTGCGCACCGGGTCTCCAGGATGTGCCCGTCTGAGATGGGGACGCTGTGGCACCACTGGTCGCCTGTGCTCATCAGCCTGGCCGCCCTGTTCTCCAAAGGTGAGGACGCCGCGGCCGCCCCGCGGCCCGGGAACTAACTTCGCCTGGAGTGAGTGTGTGGGAGTGTGTGGAGGATGGGGGCGGCCGGGAGAGAGGGCTCGTGTGCATGTGTGTGTGCTTGTGTGCATGTGTGTGTGTGTGCGCGCGTGGGAACGTGCGCTCCTGCAGCAGCCAAGCTCCTCAGACGCCCCTTGGCCGAAGGTGCTTGGCCTGGAGCTCTTGGGTGGGAGGCCGTAGGTGAGACTGCTAAGGAGCCGAAAGGAAAGGAAGGCCGTTTCCTGAAAGCCTTTTCTGTAAAGGGAGGGGGCGGGAGGACTGTTGAAGGGAAAGGTGGCCTCTGGAGGGCTCAGCCGGCTGTCGGGGGAGGGGATTGAGATGACCAGGAAGATTTCTGGCATTTGAGTTTGACTTTCCCTGGTGGCACTGACCTATTTGGAAATAATTTTGGAGCACTCCTGTTGTATGGGAATACTATTTCGTGTATTACAAGCTGCCAAAAATATAGCCTGGGGGGTAGCTCTGAAGAAGGGGGCTGGGTTTCTCCAGGTCTGCCGCTGTGGAGGTTTGGGCACAGGGTCTGGCTCTCACCCTTCTGTAGGGTGCTGGGAGCAGCGGCCCCGCAGGGTGCACGTGGAGTTTCAGCTACAAGTTGTGACCCGAGTTATCCCAGCGGGGCCCTGACTTGAAGCCCTGTGTCAAGGCAGGAATTCTTCAATGCTGCCTCTTCTCTTCTGCCAGCATCCCTGTCTGTCATGGGAAGAGCAAGTTTGGAAGCTCTGGACAGTCATTCTAACTTGAAGAGAAATGGTGTGATTTGTGCGGGCGATTCTTTCTCATGATTGACCTGGGCTGTTCGGGTGTGGTTCCCCCACCCGGTGCCCCTTTCCTGCAGATAAACACACGCGGAGGAGAGTGAAGCGTCTCAGCCCTCTCTAATACGTGCTGCAAGAACACTGTACCCATATTTTTCTGCGAAGATTTTTGAGATGAGATCGCTCTCAGAAACTTCAAAGCCAATTGTCATGCACAAAGTCTTTTAATTACATGAATTGTCTGTTTCTGAGTTCCTCCAGAATCACTGAGGTTATGTTGCTTTGGATCTGATAATAGATGAAGACAGTTCAATGCTGAGTTTCTGTGCTGGTTCGATTTAGAAAGAGGAATTTACGTTCACCCTACTTCCCTGTCTTTGAAGTGTGGTTGAGATGGGCTCCTGTTTCCTAATTATGAGTGAGAACAGTCCCTGGGATCAGAGCTTTCTGGATTTATAATGTGCACAGGAAACCAAAGAAAAGGTTGATGAATTCAATGAACCTGACTCAGGCAGACGTGAGATTAAAAAAACCAAAATCCACAGCAACAACAGCCCAGCATTTTTTATTTTTTTTGGTTGGTTCTCACTTGGTTTTATAATAGATCTAGACTCCTTTGTGTTTATGCTGCAATAACAAGGTTGTATTAAGAAAGGTACAGAATAGCTTTGGAAATAAGACCTCACTATTGTGTTTTTTCACTTAGGTACATAGATCTGTTACTGATTTCTTTATTAGACTGAGCAGTGTTGAAGAGAATTGTATTTCCCCTGATACTTGTGAACTTTTTCAACTGGGAACACTGAACATGTCCTTAAATGAGGTACTCTGTGGTGTGGAAGCCTCTTTACTAGGTGGCCAAAAATTAACATGTAAAATGTTATGATAAGCTTAGCATATGACATATTTTGTGTGTTGAACTTAAGTCAGCCAGACAGTTCAAAAGTGAATCGGTTCTGTGTGGAGACTTTGTAAGCAATTAGCAGAGTCTGAGCACATGGTAGATGATTCAGGATTAGTCACAATATGTCAAAGAACAAGAAAAAAAATTAACACCCCTATTAGCAAATTGTGTAAAATGGAATTTCATGATGCAGATATGATTTATAAATTCAGGGACAGGCCCATTCTTTTCCCAGTGTATTCATATCACCTCCTCTAAGATTCTCTGATCACTTGAAAGTTGTCACCAGCTTGCAATCAAGTATGGACTGTATTTAAAAGGATTTTAATTGGAAGTAAACCCACACACACACACACACACCCCCCCCAAAGTGCCTCATTTGTGTGGGGCTGATTGAAAAAGAATATTATCAAGTATTAAATACCTGTTTCCACATAGTGTCATTCTTACTGTATTGTCTTTCCAAATGGGAATTTTTGAATGAAACAAAATGCAGATTTTAATACCAGGTTAATATGCTCGAGCCTGACACGTTTATATTTCATGAGCAGAAAATGATTAGTCGTAGAACAAACCCACCGTCTTGTAGATATTTTTTTAAAAACAAATAAAAATAAGATTCTATTGCTTGTACTTCTATGCCCCTAGGACCTAGAAAGTGTGGTATGACACACAAAGTTTCCCCAGTAGCCTTGTCCTATGGCCCCTAACTTTTCTGGAGAATGGCCTTAAATGTTTAAGGTCTGGCTTTGCTGGTACCTTGATGTAGTTTGCAGTGGTGCCAGCCTGCGGATGAGTTTTAATGCATTACTGTGAACTTTGTGGGAGGGGGCAGGTGTATGGAGGGTGGGCTGAGAAGAAAAATTAGTGAGGAGATTAGAGATGGGCAGAGGGCAAGGTGATTTTTAAATACAAAGTCAAGAGGGTTGCCACATTTAGGTTGCTTGTTACAATCCTCACCTGCATCCTTCCCAGTTATGTTCCCTTGCACGTGCTGGTAAGAAAGAAGCAGAGGCAAGAAAGAAGCAGAGGCTGAGAGATGTGCGATTGCTAGCGGGGCTGTGGCACTGTCGTGGTCCCTGTGCCTATGGCGGTGCTGGGCACGTGCTCTGCCTGCTTCCAGCTGAGCGTGGCCAATGGCCTGGGCAGTGGGCTTCTTGGAGCGCCTTCCTGAAGCTGCTTCTATGTGTAGAGCTTCTAGCCTCTAATAATATGCTGAAATGGATGTTTAATACTTGGTAATATTCTTTTTCAATCAGCCCCAGACAGTTCAGGCACTTTGCGTTGTGTGTGTGTGGTGTGTTTGTGTGTTTACTTCCAATTAGAATCCTGTTAAATATAGTTCATATTTGATTTCCAACTGGGTGACAACTTTCAAGGGATCAGAGAATCTTAGAGGAGAGGTGATATGAATATATTGGGACATGAACTGAACTGTCCCTCGGCTTATAAATCGTATCTGCATCAGGAAATTCCATTTGACACAATTTGATGACACTGAGGTGTTAACTGGGTCAGAGTGAAGCTTCTGGGTAGGAGAGTACCACCCCTTATTTAAGGAAGCTGTGGACCAAAAAGAGCTTCAAAATATAGTGATAACTTCTTTAAGGGTCAAGGACTTTTTGGGAGAAGAAAGAATGTCAGAAGGGAGCCAGTTATGGGGAAGAGAGTGACTTTTTGCTTACATTCAAATTCTGTCAAATTAAAAGGCCAAAGAATGAAGAGACCACTAAGTTTTGTTTTGTATGAATTAAAGAGTTAAAATATGATTTTATTAAAAATACTTATGTGCATAGAAAGGTAGAATTCCAAGTTTGAGGATCTGTTTAACTTAGTTATATTCTAAGAGCCAAGAAAAAATGAGTAAACAAAAATTTCAAAAATATTTTATTATAGAGGCTGTGCTACACAATATTTAGAATTTATCTATCATTTTTCTGTTACTCCAGGCGTTATCCATCTTCCCAACCATGCATTCACCCATCATTCCATCCGCCCATACATCCACCAGTCCATCCATTCATATCCATCCATCCATCCATCATCCACCCGTCTATCTATCTGTCCATCCACCAGTCCATCCATTCATATCCATCCATCCATCCATCCATCATCCACCCGTCTATCTAATCTGTCCATCCACCAGTCCATCTATTCATATCCATCCATCCATCCATCCATCATCCACTCGTCTATCTATCTGTCCATCCACCAGTCCATCCATTCATATCCATCCATCCATCCATCCATCATCCACCCGTCTATCTGTCCATCCACCAGTCCATCCATCCATATCCATCCATCCATCCATCCATCCATCATCCACCCATCTATCTGTCTGTTCATCCACCAGTCCATCCATTCATATCCATCCATCCATCCATCCATCATCCACCCGTCTATCTGTCCATCCACCAGTCCATCCATCCATATCCATCCATCCATCCATCCATCCATCCATCATCCACCTATCTATCTGTCTGTCCATCCACCAGTCCATCCATCCATCCATCCATGCATGCATCCATCCATCCATCCATTATCCATCCATCCATCCATCCCGCCATCCTTCCATCCATCCTTCCATCCATCTGTCCATCCATCCATCCAATCATCATTCCATCCTTCTATCCACCCATCCTTCCATCTATCCATCTATCATTTCACCCATCCATTCATCATTCCATCCATCTGTATATTCATTCAACAAATATCAAAGGCCACATGCCTTCAGTGAACACAGAGCTCAGCAGGAACTATTTCCAAGTGCTGTGAGGACACAAGGCAGGTACTAAAGCGTCCTTAGGTAGGGATGTTTAGTGCCAGTCATTCTTCTAGATGTCAAAGTGCCTCACACCATCACTCCGTTGCTTGAAATTGTAAGCTGAAACCTGGGCAGTTTTATATTCATCAGTCCCCTCTTCGTTCCCTCCTCTTTCCTATCTCATAACTGTAACTGCCTTCTGAGCACCAATGATGTACCCCATACCGTGCTGGGCACAGGGAGTACCGTAGTAAGGAAAAGCCCAGGTTGATATGGTTACCGTTCCCAGAGAACTTGCCATTTATAGGAGAGATAGGGGCACGTGTGAATTACACAGAAAAACGTAAAGTTAGCACTGTGGGTGTGCTGTGGAGGAGGGGGTGAGAGTCTCTGGATCTAGATACTGTGGCAGTTGACTTAGAGTAGCTGGGAAGACTCCCCTTGTCCGAAGGATAGGCTGGCATTACCGGGTGGACTGGGAGGAGTCAGGACTACCCAGGTGATCCACATAATCTCCCATCTTGAGTCCACCAAGAGACTGGGACACTGGGGACTCACGAGGACAGTGTGGCCAGGAAGGTTGGGGAGAGAGCCCTGCGGATTTCGGGACTGTGTGAAGGGAGAGGAGAGAAAGTGCTGGGTAGAGCTGGGGGTGGGCAGAGGTCAGCACCCTCTTTCACTCCCAAAATTCTCCAGGTGGATGACAGATCCCACAGTCACTGTTTCATAGGCCATGTTGAGGCAGTTTGTCATTCTTTAAAGGTAGAAGGAGGGCAGGATGGATTTTAACTTCTATACAAAGTATGTATACGTTCCCTGTGGCTGCTGTAAAAAGTTGCCACAAACATGTAACTTAACAGAAGGGCATTCCCTGCAGTTCTGGAGGCCAGAAGTCCAAAAGCAGCATCACTGGGCTGAAACTGAGGTGTCTGCATGAGGCGCTGGGGGAATCCTTCCTTGCCTCTTCCAGCTCCTGGCAGTGGCTGCAGTCCTTGACTCGTGTGCAAGTGGCTTCAGATCTCTCCCTGCCCCTCCTCACATCACCTTCTCTTCTGTGTATCTGTGTACAAAACCTCCCACTGCCTCCCTCTTAGGAGGGTACTTTGCATTTCAGGACCACCCTAGTGACCCACATAATCTCCCGTCTTGACTTAGTCACGTCCCCTTTTAAAATTTCCAAAGAAGGTAACCAACATGTGCAGATTTCAGGGATTTGGATGTGAATATCTTTTGGGGGAGTGCACTTCTGCCTTTCACAAGGTTGACATTCTACAACTATTTTCTGTCTCCTCTCCTAAATTTTAACTTCTTTTAGGGGACAAAAAATAGGTATTTTTCTATCTGATTTCTCTCCAGTATTTTTAGCTTAGTGCTTTGGACATTGCAGGGCCTCCATACAATTTTTAACTGTGCTCCTAAGACTGTGAAATATTGCTGGAGAACATGTACCTAACAGTGCAGTGGCTTGATGCTGCCTTTTCCAGTAATTCAGAGCACTGCAGGGAAAATTTTGGTCAATAATACCAGCTAATTTTTGAATAATTGCTGTATGGCAGGCACTGTGTGGAGTGACTTATTAAGATAATTTTTTGTAAATTTGCAGATAAACTCAATGAGGTAGATATGTGCTGTACCAGAAGTTGAAGTTCAGAGACGTTAAGTAACTTCTCCAAGTCATAACAACATAAAAGACGGGCAGAGTCTGAATTCTGATGCCGGAACCCATACCCCTGGCCATTCTGCCGATGTCTGATAATTATACGGAATAACTAAAAACTAGGCAATTTGTCAGACAGAATTGTTACATGGTGCCAGGCTTGCTAGGGGCTGAGTGCAGAGAGGTGTTGAGACCATTTTAGTTTTTAGCTCAGAGCCTGGTATACAGTTGACCCTTGATATTTGTCGAGCAAATGAATAAATGAACATCATGTTATTTAGTTTTCTCAGCCTTAATTTTTCCAGCAGCAACCAGAAATAACACCTGAAAGGGATTAAAATAGAGATTTACTTCCAAAACCACCAGGGAGGTTGAAGAGATTCTCTGATGGTGTGGAATGGTTTGGTTATCTCCTAGGTCAGCTTCTTTTTTGTTTTTTATTTTTGTTTTCCTCCTCCCCCATCTCCATAGGTCAAGCTTCTTAAAGAACTTGCAGACATGCCCAGTGGACTGTATTCATGATCTATTTATTCATCTACGTCACTAACATATGTGTAGGGTCCTGGGCAGGGAAGACTAGACAAGGCCTCTGGTCTTCCAGGACCAAAAGCGTAGGTGACACATTAGTGGTCTCTGGGGAATTATAAAGAATGAGGAAGAAGCATGCAGAATGAAGACACAGACCCTTCCTGTTTGCAGAAGGAGGATGCTTGATGCTGTGAACATATGCATTGTTGATTTTGATATTTGATGCCACACAGCACGCTTGAATGAATTGTGGAAATGATATGGTAGGGCCTCTCACAAAAGGAAGAGGAAACCAGCATGGATTTGTTGTGACATGGGACCAAAGACTCAGAATATTTTCAGATGACTTTGTCATTTATTTAAAAAAAAATCTGCTGTAGGAAGAATTAAGGGGTACATGCAACAGTCAGAGGCCAGGTGCTTCCTTTACCCCCGTCCTTAAACATTGGTTTTAGGAGTCACCCAAGGTGCACCCCCTCCAGAAATTAAGAATTGGTAGAGAAGGAAGGCCCTTGACCTTAAAAGTAAACAAACCTGTGGCATGCACCTGAAAAGTGACTGAAGTACATAGTTTTAGAACAGATCAGTCAACAGTTATAAAGGTAAAAAAGATGTCTTTGAAAGAGAATTCAAATAGCCACTTCTCCTCCCTTAGGAAGTAAGTAAAGTACATAAATAAAGGGAGATTCAGATGTACATTTGAAAAGACAAGAGGTTCCAAAAAAGCGTTTAACTTTTAGTAACATTAAGTTATTCTTTTCACGAGAGTGACATTAAATGTTTATGTTTATGGGAATCTCCCTCTGCAGATTCACTAAGAAGATGTCTGTCAGGTTTCATTGTTGTTATTTGTTTGTTTGCGTTTTGGTCAGGAAAGCTATAGTGGTAGATGGGAAGATGCTTCAGTGATAAAATAGTCTGCTGAGACTCAGTGTTTCACACCTCTCAGGATACTGTGGCAATAAAGTATTTTGATATCAAAACAGATGGCGACATTGCCCTGCCTACTCACATTCCCTGCTGCCCTGGCCTCTCCTCTCTTGTGCAGATGAACACCTGGCAGCCACTGCCTCTTGGAACAGCAGAAGGCACGAGACAGGAAAGTCAAGCACGATGGCTCATGTCTGTAATCCTAGCTCTTTGGGAGGCCCAGAGGGGAGGATCACTTGAGGAGTCCAGGAGTTCAAGACCAGCCTGGGCAGCAAAGCAAGACTCCATCTCTACAAAAAACAAAATGAAACAAAATGAGCCGGGTGCAGTGGTGTGTGCCTATAGTCCCAGCTACTCTGGAGGCTAAGGTGGGAGGATTGCTTGAGCCTGGATGTTGGAGGTTGCATTGAGCTGTGATCATGTAATACACTCTAACCTAAGTGACAGAGGGAGACCCTGTCTCCAAACAAGCAAGCAAACAAACAACAAACAAAAAAGAGACAGAAAAATCAGATTCCTGACTTTTGATTTCAAAAGCTGGTATCTAGTAATAGAGAACAGATTTGGAAGAACCTATCCTCCCAGGCATATGGTTTCTCAGCCTTTCTCTTCCTCCTTCACTAAGTAAATTTTTTTTTACTAGGGGAAAGGGCAGGAGAATTTGGAGGAGATGCTGGCGGGCTTTTGAGCTGCTCTGTGCCACGTCACTCCAATGACAAATTAAAAATATACTAGATTGACTTCGTGGATATACTGGGAGAGCCACAAATGAAGACACCCTGTCCTAAATCGCCTGGAGAGGAAGCAGAAGGAATGTTTGCATGAGGTGACCAGGCAGCATGCCTGAGCATGGCTCAAGTAGCAGAATCTTTTCCTGGCAGCCAGGGCTGTGCAGATGTGGCTGAGGAAGCCCAGTTGGCCCGAGGAGGGCTTGTGGTCAAGACCAGGGAGGCCCACACCGCAGTCTGTGTGGACTGACCGCAGGAGACCAGATGCCATTTGTACCAATCACAAAGCCCTCCTGGTTGTGGTGGTCACTCTGAACCTCTCAACACTTAGAAGTGATCCGTGAAATCATTGGGTGGGGTGGGAGTGTGGCAGTATCTACAGAGCGTTGTTTTGCTACTGGATGGAATGTGGAATGAAGATAGAGATTTAAGTAATGTTACAAAGAAATGATTCAGTGCTGTATTCAGTGCTTACTGATGCTGGGCACTGGGACTGGCGCTCACCCCAGCGCTGTTGTCCACACAATGGTAACGTGTACCTGGGTGGTGCTATGCTTTGGTGGATTCCCAGCAGCTCAGATGGTAGCAGATGGCGTGGTGTCAACCTTGAGCACGTTCCAAGGAGACGCCAGGACTCTGTCCCCAGCCCCTCCCAGGTGAACAAATTGCATCAGAGGCTGGCTGTCCAAACAGATGAGCTACTTCATGCAAACCTCAGAAGAGCAGCTACACAGAAGGGGTGGAGTGGTAAGGACGTTGCATAGCAGAATTGTGACCAAAAGCTCTCCCGAGGACAACCTAACATGTGAGACAAAGGGGATATTGCCACATGCTGAACCTAGGTCACACACGCTGACTTGGGAGGTACGGGAGAGAGGAGTTTGAGAGGAACACATGTAAAAAGATTTGAAGATTTGTATGAAAATAAGCTTAGTAAGTGTTGACAGTCATGAAACTGCCAGAGAAGAAAAACGAGAAACTACACCAACAAGGAAAGTGTGAGCTCTGTGGGGTGTCTTGTCAACGTGTCTTATGGAAGCGGAGGCCTGGAAGGCCAGGAGCACTCATGAATAATCACAGTTTTATCATTATGGATGTGGAATGTCCTCGTGCTTTATCTTGACTCCACACCGTCAGGACTGTGTTACGTGAAGCTTCAAGTTATCTTAAGAGACTTAGGAGTCCAGGGTTGTGCTGATTTTAGATGAGGCTGACCCAGGGCCTTTAAGGATCCTACCAGAACCTGCTTCATCGCTCTGCACCTTTCAACCCCTGTCTGTTTCTGCTCTACTGGTGGATAGGCCTTGATATGGCTTGGCTGAGTCGCCACCCAAATCTCACCTTGAATTGTAATAATCCCCACAGGTCAAGGGTGGGATCCTGTGGAGATCATTGAGTCATGGGGACGGTTTCCCCCATATGCTCCCATGGTAGTGAATAAGACTCACAAGATCTAATGGTTTTGTAAATTGGAGTTGCCCTGCACAAGTCTTCTGCCTGCCACCATGTAAGATGTGCCTTTGCTTCTCCTTTGCCTTTTGCCATGATTGTGAGGCCTTCCCAGCCATGTGGAACTGTGAGTCCATTAAACCTCTTTCCTTTATAAATTACCCAGTCTTGGGTATGTCTCTATTGGCAGCATGAGAACAGGATAATACAGGCCTGGACAGTGTGATGGACAAATGACTTCACGCCCAGCCTCATCTGACATTGGTGGGGCTTAGAGAAGGCTTCCTTCTCATTGCTGTGGGCGAGCCTCGGAATTAGCTCTGTGGAGCCTGGAAATCATGCTCCCCTTCGATCCATCCACTGAGGGATGGGAAAGTCTGCAGCAAGGGTCAAGTGCCCCATGGCAGGAGGGCTGGACCCAGGGCAGGACCAGGTGTGGCTTCCAGATGTGTGAGTGAAGGCTGAACAGAAAACAGGGCTGCTGTCTCAGCTGGCTCAGTTCACACAATTATAATTTATAGGACGAATAAAGTATGGTCACCATATTGCATTGGCAATGGATGGATGATATCAAATCCAGAGAATTGTGCTACATTGGTCTCCTTATGCTGAAGGGGAGAAATAGAAAATTTTAACTCATTCAGAAAATGAGACACCTAGACCCGTTATCATGGCTAGTAATATTGAAGACACTCCATGAGTTTGACTTGGAAAAGGGGTGACTTCTTTTAACTACAGAGATGTCTCTCTTTTGAAAGAAGGATGTGCCTGTCTCTGTGGCTTCAGATGGCAGAAGCAGATCCAGCAAGAACACCAGAGGAAGGTCCTGTGAATGAACCGAAGCCGAGCAGGGTGGGGAGGGAGGGGAGAGCTTCTCACTCAAAATAAATCATAATTGTGATTTTTATTATCATTGATTGAATGCTCGTTTTAGGCAAGGCAGGGTTCTAAATGTACTTTCATTCACTCATGAAATCCTCACCACCATCCTTTGAGTAGTGGCATCTCCATTTTACAGAGGCAAAAATTCAGGCACAGGAACTTGAAATAACTAGCCCAAGTCAACAAAAAGGAGTCCTTAGGCCAGTCATGGTGGCTCACGCCTGTAATCCCAGCACTTTGGGAGGCTGAGCCAGGCAAATCACGAGGTCAGGAGTTCAAGACCAGCCTGGCCAACATGATGAAACCCCGTCTCTAGTAAAAGTACAAAAATTTAGCACGTGCCTGTAGTCCCAGCTACTCAGAAGGCTGAGGCAGGAGAATCGCTTGAACCCAGGTGGTGGAGGTTGCAGTGAGCTGAGATCGTGCCGCAGCACTCCAGCCTGGATGACAGTGTGAGAGCCTGTCACAAACCAACCAACCAACAAACAGACAGAGTCCTGAAAACAGGCGCCGTTATATGAACATAAATCAGGCCACTTCGTGAGTGTGTCCATTTTGAATGTCTCCAAGCAAAGACTACAAAGGCATGGACGGCCCAGGGTTCTGGGCTCCTAGTAACAAATTGTAGCATCTCCAACACAGCTGCTTGTAGCCATAAATGATGGGGGGATGATGTGGCCTGCGTGTATAGAGATTGTGTTTGAGTTAAGTAATTCCTATGGTCAGGGGAAAAAAATCCAAGTTTTACAGTTATGCAAGTGCATTTATGAAAGATATGGAATGTCCATAAAGGTAGTAAGAAAAAATGAGGAGGAGGAGAGGGAGGAGAAGGGAAGAGGGGAGGAGAAAAAGAAGAAGAAATATCCTTTGGCCCATCTGTTCACTCAGATCAAGCCAGAAAAGCAGAAAGCTAAGCAATTTGACTCGCATAACATTCTTTAAATTGAATTATACTTTGGCATGAGGTTATTAGATGGTATTGAGCAATAGTCAAGAAAGATTGGTAGAGATGGTTTAAGAATATTGTCTATTAAACACAGATTTTTCCTCTTCTAGGACATGTTGGAAAAAATTTTCTTGGGCCTTAGTATCAGGAGAAAAACAGCTGCTTTAATCCTTGGAAATAGTTTATACTTTATCCAGTGAGCACTGTGAATTTTATAAGTGGTCACATGTTTGGCTTTCTTTAACTTCTAGGACCCTCAGAGCTAAATTTGCTGTTTGTAAGGATGGGCATTTAAGACATGCCTCCTGTGAATAAGTTTTTTCCTTGGCTTTATTTTATTTTTCTATGCTTGTTCTGTCTGTTTTCTTGCCTACTTAATTTATCCCATTGCATTTAGTTTTTTGTGAGCTACTTCAAATTATTTTTGAAATGAAGTAAAAAGAAACAATTTTACTACCCGAAGATGACTGCTTCCCATTTTGATATATTTCATTCTAGTTGTTTTTCTATGAACTTTTAAGCCAGTTTTGTTCACTCTGTATACGGTACCTGTAATTTGTTTTCAACTTTTTTCAGTTCATGTGTTTATGTAAGTATTTCCTCGTGTTTAAAAATGTATCGTGAATATAAATTTAATGTCTGTATCATGGCTTCAAAGTTTCTATGTTTGCTGGACAATTACATAATTTGTACTTTTCTACTATTATAAGAAATAATTATCTTTGTGCATAATTTAAGTTTTGAGTTACTTCCTTAGATAGACTCACAGTTACTTAATCTCTGGGCCAAAAAAGTATGAGGAGAGCTTTTGCTGCCAAGTTCTTTCCTGAAAGGGCTGCACAATTTTGCACAGATATTAGCCAGATTTGAAAGTATCCAGTCTGCTGAACCTGATGCTCTTAGCAATGGCGAGTGTCAATTTCTGCTACACCCAACAGCATTTTTACTCAGTGCTTCCGTATGCCTAGAAAACTTCAGAAGTCTTCATGAATAGAGTTCTTGCTCTTTGATGATGTTGCTCTCAAGGCTCCAGAACCCTGTTTTGGTCAGAGTGTGGTCCTTTGCCCTGAGATGAGTTGGCTCTTGAGGGGTGAGGGATTCGAGTGGATGAGGTCACTGAGTCTGATCAGTGGGGAGGACCCAGAATTGTGTGCAGCAGTTTCTTCCAGGTTTGCTTTCTGAAGTGGGCCTCAGTGAGAGGACGTCAGTGGACAGATGACGTGGAGGTAAAGAGACTTTGGCTTCAAGGTTATGAGGAAGAAGGAAATGCATTTAAAGATGGAATGACAAGGGTGCCACCGAGTCACGGGGGAAGAGGAAACTCCTCTAGGACCTGCTGTTTGGGCATCGCTGTTATCAAGCAGTCAGAACAGCAGGTTTCTCTATATTTTCATCTGGAATGAAAGTTCCCTGATTCGGTGACCTCCATGGAATTTGGGAGGCCCCTGCTGCCTTATAACTTTCACGTTCAGTCCTAGGATCTATTTGATTTGAGTATTTTATCTTCAACAGGAAACATCAGAGGTATGAGGAACCAAGCACATGAATCTATTTATTCAATCATTTTTGAGGACAAATTATAAACACAATATGATAGTCTCTGAGGATATAGACGTGAAGATGAGATTAACTCTGCCCTCATGAGATTACAGTCTAGTAGGGGGAAATGAGGCAAGGACAGTGGTAAGTATCTCTGGCAAGCTGTATAATACAGCTGCAGAAGAATTGGCTGATTGCATGATGCGAGGAAGGACTGACATTTTTGGCTTTCATGTAACTCTTTAGAAATCTCTTTTCCACGATTGTGCTTCTTCTGTGTTGGCCATGGTCTTCACTGCTGACAGCAGATCCCACTGTGGTAGAGACAGGTTTATTAGAGCATAGGAGGTAGCAGCTAGACTTCTTGTGCACCGGGGCGCCAGGGTTGGGTGTCAGGAACACCAACAGCCAGTGGGAACTCCCAGCCACAGTGTGTTCCTATCCTGGCCCCAATCCCAATAGTACCATTGCCTTCCTTTCAGCACCTATGGTAGTAGGGCCTGGCAGGACTACCCATAAATAACCAAAGACAGCACTCTAGAATATGTAAGCAGGGCTGATCCCATGTGAAACCATGGCCTCATGTCACTCACTGCCCTGCTCCAAGTTCCAGATGGATGCACCTGCTCAACAGGACCTAGGCCAGGCCAAGAACCCAAGCTCTGAGAGATCCCTGCACATCCAATGCATAGGACTGGAGCTTCTTGGATTCAAGGAGTCACTCCAGAAGGGACCTAGAACTGGTGTTCTGTGTGCCAACTTTCATACTCACAGAAATACTCATCTTATTAAAGTTGATTTTTGATACTATTGACCTTGCAAAAAGCTACGTTAGAATATCTCATATGTGTCATGTTTCTCTTTTCATGAGCCTTCTAGGAAAGGATGTGAGGATCCTAATTTTGTGTTTCTAGCATTCCCTTTCATGATATTGACAGATGCATACTCAATAAATGGCTGATTTGGTTTTGATTTTTCTAGATAGGTTCTCACTTTTCTAGCATTTCAAAGTATTCTTTGTGTTTCTTTGAACTGGAGGCCCTCAAGAGGAAGAACTGTTCCTTTTTTTGTCATCCCAAAGGCCTCTGGACTACTGTCCTGGTCAGCATTGAACAGATACTATAAAGAAAAAAATCAAAGCGGATCTTCCGTTACAAGGATCTTTCTTTAGAATCTGAAGCAAACTATAAGATAATGTTCAAGAAACTGTGGATTAAATGGAAGAGTTCCAGCTCATTTCATGGATTTAAGGAATACTTTTCTAATAATATTTTAGTAGCAGGTAAAAAGGAAATTCTGAAGTTGCCTAAGGGGTACATTAGTTAGGCAGGTTGGCTGTGCTGCAGGAACAGGTAATGCCCATGTCTCAGTGGCTTAATATGAGAAAGATTCATCTGTTGTTCACTCAGAGTCCAGGTCAGCACAACCCTGGGGAAAGGAGGGTTCGAGGACCGTGGAAGATGCATTTAACATCCAGATTTGGAAATGGCTCCATTACTTCTGCCCACATCCCATTGGTTGGCACTTGGAAACGTGACTTCCATCCCACTGCTGAGAGGACTGGGGAATGCAGAAGAACACATAGGTATCTGGCCAACACTAACAGTAAAAGGAAACGTATTTGTTCATGTAACTGAGATTCTGAGGACAAAAATGGCATCAGGCAAGGCTTGATCCAGGTGATCGAGGCCCTATGGACCTAGAATCTCTTAGCTGTCCTTCCTGTGTTCTACTCAGACACTCTCCCTCATTTAGACAAAATGGCTTCCTAGCTCAGAATTGCATCTTATCCTAATTTTAATTAAAAGAAAGAACGT
Source organism: Theropithecus gelada (assembly GCF_003255815.1). Lineage (NCBI taxonomy): Eukaryota > Metazoa > Chordata > Mammalia > Primates > Cercopithecidae > Theropithecus > Theropithecus gelada. Next base: position 89,020,666 of record NC_037679.1, on the reverse strand, counting down.
TTCTCTTAGTTCTGTCAAAGCTCTGGGCCTGCCTCTTTACAGACCCACAATGCTCCTTCGGACCTCCCTGAATCAGTCACTGTGGCCAGAAGGATGGGCTACTTATGATGACTGGCTCAAGCATAGGCAATAAATAAAAAGAACTGGCTCACGTTAGAGCCTGGAGGGAGAACCTACCTGAATCACGTGGTATCAAAGTGGGGAAGAGTTAGATTATAGAAAACGGTATGAAAGTGGGGAAGAGTTAGATTATAGAAAACGAGTTGGGACACTGTTACCAAAGGGAGGGTGGTGGGTACTGCGTGGTTAACAGGACAGCAACAGTCCACCCTTAGGGCTGTTAGCATTTTTTTTTTTTTTTTTGGAAACAGAGTCTTGCTCTGTTGCCCAAGCTGCAGTGCAATGGTGTGATCTTGGCTCACTGCAACCTCTGCCTCCTGGGTTCAAATGATTCTCCTGCCTCAGCCTCCTGAGTAGCTGGGACTACAGGCACATGCCACCGTGCCCAGCTATTTTTTTTTTTTTTTTGTATTTTTAGTAGAGATGGGGTTTCACCATGTTGTTCAGGCTGGTCTTGAACTCCTGACCTCAGGCGATCCTCCCGCCTCGGTCTCCCAAAGTGCTGGTGTTACAGGCATGAACCACTATGCCCAGCCAGGGCTGTTATGATTTTTAATCTAAGATTCAAATCTTCAAATTTTCTCTAATATTTAACCAAAAAGAGGGCTTTATGTTGTTGCCTCGATGGTGACTTGAGTAGAATTTTACCCTCCTGGAGAAGTTACTCTATCCTTTGGGTGTTTGTGTAAATGTAATGTAAGCTTTTGTTTTTAATGACTGTAATTTTTTTCAGAGTCCTTAATTAGATGTAAAAACTATGCACAATGGAAATTACTGTTGTGATTAAATATTTGCATTATGTGCTGTTAAAAGCAAGCATCAAAACAGACAATTGCTTGTTTTACAAGCATTCAATATTTTGAAATGTGAGATCAGTAAAACTACTGAGAATTCTATTGAAAGAGAGAGAACAGCTCAAATAATATTATTTACATTTTCAGGGGAACAGTGTCAACAATAGGAGGGAAAACAGTGATTTTGAGTACAGCTATGTTAAAAAAAAATCCCAGCTTACAAATGAGCTCTGCCTTATCTTGTTAGGTTCTACATGTCTGCTTCCAATAAAGAGTTTTTGCTTGATTTCCTTAATTAGGGAGAACACATTAGGGAGTTGTTTGTTGCCTGTAGTTTGGATATATGCAACCAGTGGATAAAACAATGAGGAAAATGATTTCCTAGATATTCTGATGTCATAGATAGCCTGATATTTAAACTTTGGAAAGGACAAAAGCTTGCAGCTTGCATTTGGACCAAATGTCACATTTTTACTATCTTAAAGTAATTTTCCCTGAATTGTTTGCATGTGTTAAAGAGATTTTTGATAGGAAAAGGAAACTATTATTAATATTATTATTTTACAATTTAAAATTAAAGTGGTGCCATGTGAATCAAAAGGGTAGGAACCAAAGCTTCACAGCAATGGAGGCTATGGGGCAATATGTGTTCAACAAATAGAGAAGAAAATTTTATCTTGTCATCCAGTTTCTTTATGTACTTTGATGTCAGAGGTGTGGTTTGTGATTGACAGACAGTGTCAAATGTTATACCATGGCTTGCAAATATGTTTAATGTGGCTGCACTGTGAATGTCTTGTCAATATTTTGAAACCAGGGGATTTTCATAAAAGTGGATTTTCCTGCTTCTCTGGAGGTAGGAGCAGCACTAGCCTGGGATTGCCACGTGTGAGTAATTCACTCCAGCTGAGCAGCTGCCTCCACCGTAGACAGGGAGGGGCAGGCGGTCTGCACAGGCTCCACTCTTCCTGCCAAGGCTGCTTTTATGTTTTCCCCCTGGTTACTGATCACTGAGTTTTAACTCACGTGTTTCTTAGAGTGGAGAAATAATTCTCTATACCCAGATCTCTTTCAAAAGTAGGGAAATGAAATACAAGAGTGTATTAGTCTGTTCTCACAGTGCTATGAGGCCGTACCGAGACTGGGTAATTTACAAAGGAAAGAGGTTTAATTGACTCACAGTTCAGCCTGGCTGGGGAGGCCTCAGGAAACTTACAGTCATGGCGAAAGGCGAAGCAAACTTGTTCTTCATATGGCAGCAGCAAGGAGAAGTGCCCAGCAAAAGGGGGAAAAGCCTCAATAAAACCATCAGATCTTGTGAGGACTCACTATCAGGAGAACAGCAGCATGCAGGTAACCACCCTCATGATTCAATTACCTCCCACCGGGTCCCTCCCACGACATGTGGAGGTTATGGGAATTACAGTTGAAGATGAGACGTGGGTGGGGACGCAGCCAAACCATATCAAAGAGTGCCCTGTGCTTCTTGACTCCTAAGAGCTTCCCTCATTTGTGTGGTCTCCCTGGCCCTGGCGATGCATGACAGTACCAAGTTGTTTACCTTTAGTGTGAAGGAACAGCTCGATTTTGTTTAATGATAGGTTGTTTATGTAGATCAGTGCTGTTTAAACTACATTATGTGAATGGAGAGGTGATGCAAAGACCTTCCAAGGAGTTTGGGAATGGGGATGTTTTAAAGGAAATTTGTTTTACATCCTTAACTTCTGTATATTTTCTGGTATTCTATTTTATGATCTGTCCAGGTTAATTCAAAATCACCTGTTCATCCTCTCTTTCTGTCTCTCTCACACAGTTCTTTGATTTTACAATAGGAAGACACTTCTCTTCCATCTCGTGTCTAACTATGATTCACTCCCCTCAGACGTAAAAGCCTCCACAGTTCCAAAAGTACAATTAGACAATTCCTTTAATCAAGGAGCTTAACACTCCCATCCCATAGCCCATTAAGAGATGCATTTGCAATCAAAAATACTTTTTATCTTAAAAGGTATTTATTAAAATGTGTTACCTATGTATTTACCTTTCATTGTTTTGATTGTGTAACAATCTTAATTGTAATGGCACCAATTCAAAGAAATTTTTGAATAATGAGAATCTGACAGTGAGAAGAAACTTTAGAAAGTTTAAGTTCAATATATAACCATACATTTTTGTTGTAAAAAGACATAATACGGTAATGGACAGCTTACATTCAAGGTTATTACATTAGGTTAAAATTCTGTGAAATAACTGGAATGAAAACATGATTTCAAGAAGAAAATGCAGCAAAGTAACATTTCTTATTAGTGAAGAGTTTTTCATGGGTTTTGTAAGTGGATGGTGGTGGGTGTCAAGTCATTCTGTTATTTATATTCCAATGGATACATTTAAAACAGTGATGTAACAGTTTCATTTAAAAATGTCAAGATTTACAATACACTAGAAACTTCATCCTTAGCAACTGTTGAAACTGGATGAAAAATATTAGATATCACTTTTGAAATGTGCAAGTGGGTACATAGTTTTAAAAATTTTCTGTTAGGAGTTGCAGGGGCAGTAATGTGGGAAGACCGTTGTTTTTAGAAGAGTAGTTCTCAGCCTTGGGTACACATTAGAATCACTTGTAGAACTTTGCAACAGTCCAGTGCCAGAGTCACAGTGTAGACCAATGACATCAGAATATGCCAGGATCAGATCCAAGCATTGGTAGTTTTTAAAGCTCCCAAAGTGATTCTGATATGCAATCAAGTTTGAGAACCCTGGAGCAGGTCCTTCAAAGGAAGCCATCTGTCTGTGTGTACAAGGGTTGAAGCAGTGATTCTGAGCTCTGGCTATACATTAGGCTCACATAAGAAGAGACGATGAGTGGAGAGGGTCAGGCTAATTGAAGTATAATTTGCATAGAGTAAAATTCCCCCTACTATTGAACAGTTCTATGAATTTTGACAAATACATATAGTCCGGCAACCATTACCACAAGCAAGATACAGAACATTTCTGTAACACCCAAAAGTTTCCTCTTGCCCTTTGATAATGGGCCCCTCTCTTTTTCCTCATCCCCTGGGAACCACTCATCTGATTCTCTCCCTATAGCTTTTTTTTTTCCAGAATGTTGAATAAACTGTCATACACTGTGTAGCCTTTTGGATTAGGCTTACTTCACATTGCCTAATGCATTTAATATTGTTACAGGTTGTTGGTATGCTGGTAGTTCATTTCTTTTTATTACCGAGTAATATGCCATGGTATGGTTATATCATAGTTTATCCATTAGCTATATGAAAGATACCAGAGTGGTTAGTATTGGTTGTTATGAATGAAACCGCTATAAGCACTTGTGTGCAAATTTTGGTGTAAACATATGCTTTCATTTCTTCGTAGGTAAATACCCAAGGATGGCATTGCTGGGGTCACATGAGATGTGTGTGTTTAACATGATAAAAAACTGCCAAACTATTTTGCAAAATGGTTGAATCATTTGGCATTTCTACCAGCAATGTGTAAGGTTCCAGCTGTTCTACATTCTTGCCAACACTTGATATTTTCATATTGTAATTTTATTTTAGCCATTCTAATACATGTGTAATGGTACTTCATTGTGGTTTTAATTTGCATTCCCCTAATTACTAATGATGTTGAGCAGAGTTTAGTGTGATTATTTGCCATCTGTAGATGTTTTTTGGTAAAATATCTGTTCAGATCCTTTGCTATTTTAAAATGGGCAAATAATTTGGGTCGTTTTACTATTCAGTTTTTAGAATTGTTTGTTTATTTTGTAGAGAAGTCTTTAAACCATATACATGATTTGAAAATATTTTTTCTCAGTCTATAGCATGTCTCAGTCTATAGCATATTTTAACATGTCTTTTGTAGAGAAGACTTTTTATTTAGAAGAAATCCAGTTTATCTTCTTTTCTGTTATGTAATTGATATTGCCATATCTTAGAAGTCTTTGCCAAACCAAGTGTCATAAAACATTTCCCTTATGTGCTTTTTCTATAAGTTTAATAGTTGTGTTATTTTGGGCAACATAGTGAGACCCTGTCTCTACAAAAAAAGTTAAGAAATTAGCCAGGCATGGTGGTGTATGCCCGTAGTCCTAGCTACTTGGGAGGCGGAGGTGGGAGGATCACTTTAGCTCAGGAGGTTGAGATTGCAGTAAGCTGCGATTGAGCCACTGTGCTCCTGCGTGGGTGACAGAGGGAGATCCTGTCTCTAATTTTATAAATGTCGTTATAGATGTTATTACATTGAAGTCTATAATCCAATCTTGGTTACTTTTTGTGTATGGTGCAATGTGTATGTGTGTAGGTCAGTATTCACTTTTATTGCATTCGAGTAACCCGTTGCTATGGCATAATTTATTGTAAAGTTTGTTATTTCTCTTTTAAATCGACTTCACATTTTTTCAAGGTTGTCTGGCCAGATATGGTAGATAGACTCTGAACTCTCTTTTGTTCCCCTGATGTATGTTTCTATCTTTTCACCAATACAACATTGTCTTGATTAGTTTTCTTTACAAGACATCTTGAAATCAGATATGTGAAACTTTTAACTTTATTCTTATTCAGAAATGTTTTGCCTATTCTAAATCTTTTGATTTGAAATGAAATTTTGGAACTAGCTTATGAATTTCTAAAGCAAATAAACACAAATATCTTGCTGGGTTTTTGATTGCAATTGTATTGAACCTGCAGAAAATCCACCTTAATGATAATGAGAACTGCCATCTTATTAATGAGTTCTGTAGTTCATAAACATGGTATATCTGAGCATTTATTTAGGTTTTCTTTGACTTTTATCAGCACTGTTTTAGTTTCAGTCTACAGATGCTGTACACAGTTTTTAGATATCTACTGGTCTTCCAGATTTTGGGGTGCTTTTGGGAATAATATTCTTAAAAAAATTTGAATTTATAATTATTTGTTACGATTTTATAGATATGCGATTTAGTTTTATATATTGACATTATGTGTTAAACTCACTTGTTTTAGTAATTTTTTTGCAAGACATCTGTTAATGTTTTGCATGTATGACCATGTCATTTTTGAATATAGTTGTGTTTCTTGCTTTTCAGTCTTTATGCCTGTCCGTACCCCTCCTTCTTTCCCTTTTCCCTGTCCCTTGTGTGTTGCACTGACTAGGGTCCCCCAGAATGATGTTGAATAAGAGTGGTGAGAACACACATCTTTTCTCCATTCCCAAACTTAGGGCAAAGGCATCACATTTTACAACGTTAAGTATGATGTTAGGTGCTTTTTGTGAAAATGAAGAAGTTTTGCTCTGTTGCTAATTTGCTGAGGTTTTTTCTTCATAAACAGGGATTGAACGTTGCCCGATACTTCTTTTGCACCAGTGTCCATGATCATCTGATTTTTCTTCTTAAAAACAATGTTATGTGTGTTTTCAGTTGACATATAATAATTGTACATTTATGGTATACATAGTGATGATTGAATACATATAATGTATAGTGATCAGATCAAGATAATTAGCATATTTATCATCTCACATATTTATGACTTTTTGTGTGTTGGGAACATTTAATGTCCTTCTTCTAGCTATTTTAAACTTTTTGTTATTGTTAACTAGTCATCTTACAGTGGTTTAGACGACTAGAATTTATTCCTGACTTGTCTTAGTAAAGCTGAATGATGTGGTGTATTACACTGATTTATTTTCAAATATTGGACTATCCTTGTTTTCCTTGTCAACCCAATTTAGTGATGGCATATAATTCTTTTATATATTGATGTATTTGATTTGCTAATATTTTGTTGAGGGTTTTTCTGTCTAAATTCATGAAAGAAATTCCCTGTGGTTTCTTTTTATGTACTGTCTTTGTCTACTTTTGGTATCAGGGTACTACGGGCTTCATAAAAGAGATGAGGAGTATTTCCTTCTATTTTCTGGAAGAGACTACACTTTTGGAGCTAGAACTTCTTTAAATGTTTGGTTTACATTGTCTGGTGAAACCATCTGGGTCTGGATTTTTTTTTTCCAGAAGCTATTAAATTATAAATTCAATTTATTTGATAGTTTTAGGATTATTCAAATTATCTACTTCATAGTGGCTGAATTTTGTTAGTTTTTTTTTTAATGAATTGGTTCATTTTATCTACATTGTCAAATAGATAGAAATAACATTGTTTATAATATTGCTTTATTAGCCTTTTTGTAGTTTTATATCTGTAGTGATAATTCCCTGTTTCATTCCTGTTATTAGCAATATGTTTCTTTACTCTCTTGTTTTCTCGATCAGTCTAGCTAGAGATTTATGAATTTTGTCTGTCAATTCAAAGAAGCAGCTTTTCATTTTCATTGATTTTTCTTTATTATTTTGTTGTTTTATTGATTTCTGCTCTAATATTATTTTTTCTTTTGTGACTTTGGGCTTAATTTTCTTCCCTTTATCTTGCTCCTTTATATGGAATATTAGATCAGTTTTTGAGACTTTTCTACTTGCATCAGTGTCTAATAGTATAAATTTTTCTCTAGGAACTCTTTGATCTGTGTCCTAATGTCCCTTATGACTTCTTATTATTCATGTTATTTAGGTATTTGTCATTAATTTTCAGATGTTTGGGGGATTTTCTAGATACCTTTCTGATATCGATTTTTAGGTTAATGTCATTTTGGTCAAATACCATACTTTGTAAGATGTTAATGCATTTATATTTTTTGAGTATTTTTCAGTGTTCCAGAATGCAGTCCACCTTGCTCAATTCTTTTTGTGCTCTTGAAGACAATGTTATTTTGCTGCTGTTGTGAGGAGTGCTCTGTAAATGTCAATTAGATGAGTTGGTTCATACTGTTGTCCAGATAGTCCATATTCTCATGAATTTTGTTTATGTATATTTTCTAGTACCGAGAGGAGTACCTCTTCAACATTGGTCTAATAATTATGGAATTTTTTGTTTCTCTTTATGGTTCTGTGAGTTGTGGCTGAATGTATTTTGGAGTTCTGTTGTTAGTTGCATATACATTGAGGATCATTATGCATTGTAAGTGTATGGACTCCTTTATAAGTGTGTAATATCCTTTTCCCCTGGTGTTATTGGTTATTTGGAAGTTTATTTTTCTCATATTATTAATATAACCACTTCAGTTGTTTTTTGAACTGATGTTTGGTTGGTGTATTTTCCCTATCCTTTTATTTTTAAGTAGTTAATGTCTTTATGTTCATAATGCGTTCCTGTAGACAGCGTGTACATGGGCCTTACTTTGTACTCATTCTGACAATCTGTAGTTTTTCACTGGTCCGATTAAACAATTTGCATCTCATATAATTTTATATATGTTTGGATTTACATCTACCATCTTCCTAGCAATGTTTTATTTGTTCTATCTGTTCTTTGAGGCCTTCTGGCATCCCCCTTTGCAAGCTTCTTAGAATATGGTTAATAACTCTATTTTATCTCTACTACTGGGTTATTTATATTTTAAAAAATTCTGCAGTGGTTGTCATAGGGTGTTCAATACAGGCCTTTAATTGATCACAATTTAATTTCTAAACAATATTACTACTTCACGTGTGGTGTAATCACCTGCCAACTGCATATTCCAATTCCTCTTTCCCACTTTTGGTTTTACTGATGCTATTTATCTTATTTTTGTTCATGCTATAAACCCACAATACATTGTTGTTATTTTGGCTTCATACAGTTATTTTTAGAGCAATTCAAGGTAAGAAAAAACGGATTTTATATCTCCCTACATTTTAATCACATCTGGAAGATTTCAGTGCTTTGTGTAGATCTGCATTTCTGCCTGTAGCACAGTCTTTCTGTCTGAAGAATCTCCTGTAACATGTCTTATATCAGAAGTCTGATGGTTATGCATTTTTGGTTTTTACTTTTCTGAAAATATTTTTATTTTACCCTCATTTTTAAGAGCTGTTTTTACTGGGTATGGAATTCTGGGGTGATGGTTTTCTTTTCAGTACTTTAATAATATTTCTTCATTGTCATCTGGCTTGTGTAGCTTCTGATGAGAAGTCTGCTGAAATTCTTATCTTTGTTTTTTTGGATGTAATGTGTGTTATTTGGCTGCCTTCAAAATTTTCTCTTTTTCTTTTTTAGAAGTTCAAACATGATTGTCTAGGTGTCCCTTAAAATTTATTTATCCTGCTTGGGATTCTCTGAGCTTCTGGGGTCTGTGGTTTGAACTCTTTATGAGTTTTGGAAAATCGCATGTTTCCTCTTCAGATAGCTCCTCTTCCCTGTTCTTCCTGTCAGCTCCCGTTGGAATTCCAGTTGCGTGTGTGCTAGAATGTTTCATATTGCCCCACGGGGTCTTCAGGGCTCTATTCTGTTTCTTCCCAATTGTCTTCTTTTTCAGTATTTCCATTTTAATAATTTCTTATTGACCTACTTTCCTATCACTGACTCTGTTCGTGTCATTTTTAATCTATAAATCAGCCCCTTGAAGGTATTCTTCATCTCTGATTGTGAGTTTTCATGATTATATTATTGCTAGCATTTCTGCTTGGCATTGTCTTAATTTCTATGGCTTTGCCAAATTCCCCCATCTAGCTTCAGAGTTGTCCACCTTTTCCGCCATCGTCTCCTGGCATGGCACCTGGAGGCTCTTCCTCCTGCTGCAGCTGAGCCCTTACTCATGTTTCTTCTCTCTTTGCAGGACTCTGTTTTCCCTTTGATTTCACCCTAATTGGTTTCTCTGCAACTTCAGCTTTTTGATGTGTTCAAGAAACTTCATTATTTTGTAGTTTATCCCACTTTGTTATTGTTGTGTTAGGATGAAAGTGATACTTTTTCCAATTCTCTACATCTTACACAAAACCTTTTAATAAACATTGTTTTCAGCCAGCAGACCCAGAGATTCTGACATATTTGATTTGAGGTGGGACCCTGGTCTGTTTTAAAAATCTTCCCACCTGACTCTAATGTGTAGGACTGAGGCATAGACTTTGTGGGGAAGTGAGACTGTGATCTGGAAAGGAACACAAACTCTGATGTTGGGGATTGATTGTATGATATTTATTTCCCTAGTGGAGTTTTTTAATATATCACTTGGGGCCTAACCAGGAAAATAGAATGCATTTCACATATTTCCTTCACAGAGAATTTGGTAAAATAAATTGGTTCTACGAATGATGAAGAAGCTGTGTGTCAAACAGTGGAAGGGGAGGAAACAGAGAGTAGCTACAACAGGGAGCTGCTGCCCTCTCTAGGCTGGAGGGCAGAGGGAGGAGATGGTGTTCCCAGGGTCCAAGTGCCAAGACAGGTGTATCCTGCAGGTGCTTCCAAGACGCAATCTGTAGGCCGGGTACAGCGGCTCACACCTGTAATCCCAGCACTTTGGGAGGCCGAGGCAGGTGGATCACCTGAGGTCAGGAGTTCAAGACCAGACTGGCCAACATGGTGAAACCCTCTCTGTACTAAAAATACAAAAATTAGCTGGGCAGGCGCCCATAATCCCAGCTACTTGGGAGGCTGAGGCAGGAAAATCGTTTGCACTCGGGAGGTGGAGATTGCAGTGAGCCGAGATCATGCCACTGCACTCCAGCCTGGGCACAAAGCAAGACTGAGCAAGACTGTGTCTTTAAAAATAAAAAAAGCAATCTAGCAGCAGACCCTTGAGGTGGCACCCCAGGCCCAGGGCAAGGGGGACAGCCCTGGACTCTCTTTTCCATCCTCTAGTCTCCTGCCAGTAGCTTTCATTGGTCCATCCCAGCCTCAAACCAGCAACATGGAGCCTTGGGATGTAACTTGCAGGAGTCAGTGAACCCACAGCACAGAACAGGACACAGAAAATGAAGGAGATGCTTTGAGGTGCAGCTGTCCACCCCCCGATCACCCTAGTATAACTTCTTCATTAAGCAAAGCTAATTTCATTACCCATTACAATAACGTACAGCAATGACTGAGAATCTCAGTAGGATTTCAGGAAAGGAAGGTCAAGAATAGATACTTAAAGGAGATTTGGGGTTTGAGCCCAAGTAGCTTAAGGTAGATCCTTCAATACAGGAGACACACCAACACAAGGGACTTGAGGTGAATCTTGGTGCACAGTCTTTTCATAAGTGAGCTTTTAGCCCAGGTGAGCCATTTATTGTTTAAATAAATTAGTTTTCAAAAATTTCCTGAAGCAAACAGTGAGATCATGTAGTAGTTCACAGTCTTATATTCCTGGGCAGGAATTTCCTGGAACAGACAGGACAGGCATTTTGATATATTAAATAGCTGGTCTTAGTTCTCAGTCCTATTCATTAAGCTTTGTGGATGCAGATGGTCTCAGTTCTCAGGGCAAATTTGCCACCAACTGACCCCGGTCTATAATATAGATTCTGTACATTAGGAATCACTCCAGGCTTGAAGATCATTTCATGCAGCCTTACCAGTGTATGCTATGAGGAGTGGTTAATATGAAGACATTAGAATAACTTATCCTGGCATGACTGGAAGAGAAACAGCTACCTCTGTGCCAGTATGCAGACACCCAGGAGTCGGCTTTCCAAAACGAGTTGTCATCACTGCCTAAGAGCTCTCTAGAGAGGCTGCAAGATGAGCTTTAGCTTTGCAAGATGGGCGTGCTCTCTCTCTCTCTCTCTCTCTCTCTCTCTCTCTCTCTGTGTGTGTGTGTGTGTGTGTGTGTTTGGTTAATAGGTATTATTAAGCTGCTATTCTCAAATTGCTGTCCCTGCTGTTCTGACCCATGTCTATTTGCAGGCTGACTGTGGGAAGCCAGATGAATGAGATTCTCTGTGACCTTATCTGCTTTACACATTTAAGGATGTTTCTCAGCTGAACAAATAGGAATGGATGCTTCCTTCTGCTAGCTAGCGGCCCTTAGAGTCAGCTGTTGATCAGATGGATTCTTGGTCTGACACGTGTACATGAAATGCTTGAGATTTAAGAAAGGTCACAGAAATCGCTATGAAGTTCTTCTTATCCATAGTGTGTGGTTCTCTGAAAGTGTTTGTACCACAGCCATGGTGAACTTTCTATTTCATTCTGTCTCAGTGCTGGAATAATATTAATAGTTTTAATATAGTATTACACTATAATATTATGTAATTATATTAATTATAATTATTAATATCATATTCACAGTTAAACTAATATTAATAGTTTCCTTTTCTTCATAACATCTAAAGGAGGTTGTTTCTTTGTAAAATGTATCTTGTTTGGGGCTGGGGAGGGAATCTAGTCTCCTCTTCAAGGACAGAAGTTGCATTTGCATGCTTCACATCCATTCCCATGCTCTGCATCCATTCCCATGCTCTGCATCCATTCCCATGCTCCACATCCATCCACCCTCCGCATCCATTCCCACGCTCATAACAGCATCTTGTTTCCTTTTGGGGAACCCTCCCTTCCTCTGTATCAGTTCATGTAGTGAGGTTGGGCTCAGCCCGTCTCTGCTTCCAGAGGTTGAGAACTAGGAAAGGGGCAGTCAACAGATTGACCTGGCTGCAGTGATTGAGTCAGGCATTAGTACCTGACCTAATTCCAGTAGAGGAGAGTTGGAAGAAATAAGGTCCCATTTTGTGGACACTAATAGCAGTAAGGATGAGGCCAAGCTGAAGCTGCTAGAAGCCACCCCACAGAGCCTGAGAACAAAGCCACCACAAAGAGGCAGAGAGAAGACAAACATGATGTCGTGGTTGAGGCTTGATCCAGCCATGCCTGAAGCCATAAGCTGTACTCCAGAGCTGTTCAGTTACATGAGCCAATACATTCTCTTGTTTTCCTTTAAGCAAGTTTGTCTTGGGTTTATGCTACTTGTTGCTGATGAGGTCCTGACGAATGTGTTCACGAAAGAGGTGGAGTAATAGACATGGAGATAACCATAGGGAAATCACCGTCAACCAATAATCCTTAGCCATCATTTCGACTGCATCTCAAAACAAGCTTCCAGATATGGAAGGATTGCTGAATTGGAAATAATGGTTTGCTTATTCTCTCTTTTGGACTTTGTTAGGATCAACAAAACAATGGCAGTGCGTCTTCCCAATGATAGGATTTGGTGATGAGGATGCTAAGACCCGAGTTTAAATCACCAGATAATTGGTTTTGGAATGGAAATAACATTTCTTGGCTCACTTCTCGCTACTTTAGTAGTGAGAATCCACACACAGCCTAAGGGGCCTCCCTTCTGTCAATTTCCTTAGGTATTTTATTTATGTCTTGTTTCCGGAACTAGGTAGTGAGCTGTTGGAGACCAGGAACCGGTTTTAGGCCTCTCGAATGAAGTCTCGGCATTTTAACAATGCTGAAAACACAACCTAGAATACACTGAAGCTCTTGTAAATAATGAATGGATGGCTGGACGGATGGACACTAGCATGTCGATTAAATTGGAAATCTCCAGGCCAGAATTAACAAAATGGAAGTTGGTCATCCACCTGCTGCTGATGGACACGTTGTGTTTGATCAACAGAATTTTGTTGGTGTTGTTTTCTTAATTGAGTTTTCAACATTTTTTACATCAAGACAATTAAGATAAATTTGGATTTCTGCTGTCTCTTGAAAATCGGAAGCCCTGGCCGGGCTGGCATTCTCACTGCCTCCCTTGGGTGAGGCGCATGCTCCTCTGGTTGCCTCCCTGCCAAACCCTCAAGCCAGCCTCCCTTGTTCTGGGACTTGCACTGCAGCTCCAGGCCACACAGCAGCCACAGAGGCCACGCCTCTCTTCCCCGCAGTGCCTGCTGGACGTCCTTGTGTCTCCCTTTAACATTTGTTAAATTTGAACCTACAAAGCCTCCCTAAATGGGACTCAGGACAGCACCAGTTCCGTGACTTGGTGAGGATACCACAAGCAGTTGGACGTCGGCAACACAGAGCTGGGCCCTTACCAGGAACTAACCACGCTGGCACCATGGTCTCCGCCTTCCAGCCTCCAGAACTCTGAGAAAGAAATGTCTGTTGTTTATAAGCCACCGGTCTGTGGCGGTTTGTTAAGGTAGCCTGAACAGACTAAGACAGCACCTGAGGCACTTGTGAGGACACCAGTGCTTTCTAGGGCCAGTGTGAAAGCCCTACAGAGTGAATACGAGGTGGCTTCTAAGCTACGGCCTTGCACACTCTGTCTGTTAAGGGCCAGCCAGCACACACTTTCAGCTTTGCAGGCAGGCCGTGCGGTCTCTGCCACTACTGCTCAATTCTATCGTCTTGGTGCAAAAGCACCCAGGCAACATGTAAGCTGATGTCTGTGCCTCTGCTAGAATACAGCTTGATTTACTTACTGAAATTACATATACTTTTTATATGCGATGCAATATCATCCTTCTTTTAATGTTTTTTCAGCCATTAGAAAAATGTGAAGGCCAGGCGCAGTGGCTCACGCCTGTAATCCCAGCACTTTGGGAGGCCGAGGCGGGCAGATCACCTGAGGTTGTGAGTTCGAGACCAGCCTGACCAACATGAGGAAATCCCACCTCTACTGAAAATACAAAATTAGCCGGGCATGGTGGTGCATGCCTTGTAGTCCCAGCTACTCGGGAGGCTGAGGCAGGAGAATCGCTTGAACCCGAGAGGTGGAAGTTGCAGTGAGCTGAGATTGTGCCACTGCACTCTAGCCTGGGCAACAAGAGTGAAACTCCATCTCAAAAAAAAAAAAAAAATTGTGAAAAACATTTTTACTTTTGGGGCTGTACAAAAGTAAGTGTCAGTTTGGATTTAGTCCAGGGACTGTAGCTTTTTGACCTGTGTTTTTTTTTTTTTTTTTCCTTTAACCTAGCTTTATTGAGGTGTCATTGACAAACAAAATTATGTATATTTAAAGAGGATGATATGATGATTTGATATACATATGCCTTGTGAAATGATTACCACAATCAAGTTAATGAACACATTCATCACCTCACACAGTTACTCTTAAAAGAATTTATTTATGTATTTTATATTTTATTTTTTGAGACAGAGTCTCGCTCTGTCACCCAGGCTGAAGTGCAGTGGTGTGATCTCAGCTTACCGCAGTCTCCGCCTCCCAGGTTCAAGCGATTCTCCTGCTTCAGCCTCCTGATTTATTTTTAAACTAAGTAAAAATTGTATGTATTTATGGTGTACCTCATCATGTTTTGCTGTCTGTGTACATTGTGAGGTGGCTAAGTCAAGCTGTTTATCATATGCATTACCTCACATATTTATCATATTTTGTGCTAAGAACACTTAATATTTACTTTTTAGTAAATTTCAAGTCTCCAGTACAGCCTCATTACTTATAGTCATAGTGCTGCACGTTGGTGCCTCAGAATTTATTCATCTTACAACGGAAAGTTTGTAGCCTTCCATTGTAATCCCCGTCTGAGCAGGGCCTGGGGTTTAGCATGTGAGAGGAAGAATGGTAGGACACAGAATCAAAGATGGGTGGAAACAAGTCACTTACAGCAAAGAAACGGGGGGTCAGTGGAAGGATTTTTAAAAAGTTGCCTGATTCCGTTTACAGTTTTAAAATTTATCATCTTCTTAATTCTCAGGTCAGCCTAGAATACTTTTCTCTTGCAAATGATATAACATCTATCCACAAGAAAGAGCCTCTCTCTTTATTTCTCTCTCTCTCTTTTTTAACCACAAAAATGAAAACAAAGGGCATGGTTTTGCTTTTGTGAAGTCAGGCCTTTGTGAGTTCTACGTCTGGTGCATTTGATCTGTGTGGTTGATCCACTCATTCAGTCTCTTTGTAAAAGAGGTAATTTGAAACAAGGTAGTAAAGATTCTCAACAAGGCAGATCCATTCTTTGTGCCCAGGTTCACGCTGGTTCAGTGTCTAGCCATTGAAATGGTTCCGCAAAGAGCTGGGATTTTAAAAATTCAGTTGCTGAAATTTCCTGCTGCTTTTGACGAATCAGCTTAAATTCCTATTGTTTGTTTTTATAATAATGTAGGCGACGGCAGTCTGGTTCTCTTTTAATTGTCTTCGTTTCTGCCCTTATTTGAGTTGCAGCAAATCAGCGAAATGGTGTGATAATGGCAATCGCAACAGCTTTCCCCCCTTGGCACACACTCATCCTTTCCATTTTGTTAATCACAATCAGAATAATGCATCTGTTCAGAGGCCCCCTCTTCTATCAGATCTTAGAGCGTGAAACAAAGAGGCCTGAAGATAGTCCGTGCTGCGTATGTCTGATGCGATAAATTAAAAGAGAAAGAACCATCTGAACGATTCAATCAAAACGGTGTCCCCTCTGCAATGATTGGGGAACAAGTATTTCATCGCATCTCCTCGCCTTTCTTTTTGTAATGGAACTATTAGACTCCAAGCGCGTGACTTGCTCAGGGTCTTTTGACAAGAATAAGAGCTCATGAGGCATTCGTAGGAGAGGTGCCTTCTTCACGCTGAAGGAAGGGTCATTTTTTTCACAAGGGAATGATGCTTTTTGCTTTTTATTGAGAGGCCCCTAGGCTTCTCTTTCTTCATCTGCCTTGTGTGAAGTACGAACAGCATCATTTCCAAGCTCTTGCCCAACTCCAACATACTTGAATCTTGCATGAAATACATGTTTTATTAACGGGTTGTTGACATGGTAGAAATTACCTTACTCATTCACACGGGGACGGTCAACATCCTGTTAGGCATTTAACCCAGGACCTCGGAGGTTACGTCGATACATACAAAGGTACTTGAAAATGGTGCAGGGATTGCTGCTTACTGACTTTCGCTCCAAAGATTTAACCGCATTCCCTGGTGGCTTTTAGATAGACGCAGACCCCCACAACATGACTCTTCTACACAGCATCCTTCGTATTTGTTTACTCCCTTGGTGGGAGCAAGTTTGACCTTTACAGCTTTTCGACTTGGTGGAAGATGAGTTCTGAACGTTATTCTGCAGTCAGGTGAAAAGCCTTTGTGAACAGAGAATGCTGAGGCGATAATGCCACAGCTGGGGACCCCAGCGGGGGATGCATGGCAGGGGATCGTGACGTTTGATCTGGAGAGCAGGAGAGTGGTTCCATCAGGAAGTTCACGATGCCGTCAGTGTCTCCAATTTGTCCTCCCCCTGCCTAAACTGGATTAGGAGTTCTGTGCCTCCGAACGCCCACTTTGTCTTGGGGAGATTTCCTCCTATCAGGAATGAGAGATTGGGTGTTAGAAGAGGCTTTGCTGTCTGTCTCTTTAGCAACTCAATAGAGGAATTTAATCCTATTTGTGTCACCTGCTGTTGACACTGAGACATCACTAAACTGGAAAGTGATCTTGTATTGGTCTGTGGTTGAGGGTGGAAGGGACTTGGCAGGGTTCGTCCCGGAAGCATGAGAGAATTGATAGCATTAAGGAGCCGCCTCTTGGCCTGAGCGGAGCTATAAATGAAGGGAGGCAGCTCACTGGGGAATGTGGACCCACACATGCCTTCCTGGAGACATTGTCTCTCCCATCCCTTTCCTCTTCCGTTCCTGCAGGCCTGGCCTATGGAGGCTGCCCATGGGAAGGTCACATCCAGGCCAGAAGGGCCACGGGGGATTTTTAGTGGGGTTCAGAGACTGGCTTTGAACCTCCCATATAGCCTCTGAAGACAGGTTTTTGCCGCTAGATCTGGAGCCCAGGGTGTGCTGGTAAATGTTTAATAAAAATTGCTTCTCACTCTCACATGGCGAATTTCAGACTACCAAGAGTTTAGCAGCTGACTCGCTACATTCTTGAAGATTTTACAGTTGGCTTTGGAAGCCAGTATGAACTAGTTCCAGGATACCACAGAATAGAACCAATACTGAGACACTTCCTAAGTTGCTTCCACTTCTAGAAACATTTAGGTGGATTTCGACTCCGTGTAGTTTTCAGAAATCATTCAGATGCAAGTGACAGAAAACACAACTCAGACCATCTGAAACAGAAAGGCGGGATTCGTTGTGTTTAACTGCAAGGCTGAGGCACTCTGCCTTCTGGCTCAGCTGGACACACAGTGTGAAATATGTCATCAAGGCACCCTCTTTCCACAGCTTGCCTTGTTTTATTTTGTGTTGATTTCACTCTTGGGCAGACTTGCCCTCATGGTATCAAGGTGACGGTTAACTTCAGGACGACCTATTCTCCTCCCTCCCAGCAACTTCAGCATAAAAGGAAGAGAATGTGTCCAAAGAGTTTCTGACTTGACTCTCACTGGATTTGAAAAGGAGCATGGACTCACCAGGAACGAATCACTGTTTAGTTCCATGATTAATTTTCTCTGGCTTAAGACCTATGTGGAAATTGCAGACGGGATGAACAATAGATTTCTGCTCCCCCTCCGTCAGCAGGCTACTTCCAAAGGGAAATGGGCACATTTCACAGGACCAGGATTTCTGGGAGAGAAGCCTCGTTGGCAGTTGAGCGACTCTGCCTGCCGCCTGCGTCCCTCCCCACAGGTGTTCTAATGTCAGTTCTGTTACCGATGGTGGGTCCTGTGATTCAATGCAATTCTGACACTGACTGCCCAGAGTTGATGCAGACCCCATGGGTTCATGGCTGGGTCCCCAACAAGACTGCCTTCACTCCAGATGCCAGCTGCAGGGGGCGAGGGGCTTTGTCCACTGATTCCCTCTATTTTAAGGTTATACGCTTAACCAAACCTGAGCCAAAATACCCAAGGTACCTGTACTTCTGTCCAACGTGCCTACACATTTTGGGGTTCCTACAACCTCTCTTTAGGTTCAATAAAGCACCTCACAGAACCCCCCAAAAGCATGCTGAGCTTATGATTACAGTTTTCTGATAAAGGGTGTAACTCAGGAACCGCCACGTGGACGAGACAGCTGGGGCAAGTTCTGGGGTAGGGCTGGGAGGGATGCGGAGCTTTTGCGCTCTCTCCTCGTGGCATCCAGGGCATCACGCTCAACACATTAACATGTTCACCACCAGGAAGCTCTGCTGAGCCTGTGGTCCAGAGTTTTACGTGGGGTTTCATTATGTAAGGGCAGTTGATTAAACCACTGCACCCTTCCCTCCCTTCCCCGGGGGTTCGGGGAGTGGAACTATAAACCCAGGCTTGGTCTTTGTGGTGCTGTCAGCTCCTTCCTTGAAATTATCTAAGAGTTCACCCATGAATCACCTCCTTAGCATAAACCAAGGCGTGGCTGGCGCAGTGGCTCATGCCTGTAATCTGAGCACCTTGAGAGGCTGATGTGGGTGGATCTGGCGAGCCCAGGGGTTCTAGACCAACCTGGGCATGATGGCAAAACCATGTCTCTACAGAAAAATACAAGAATTAGCTGGGCATGGTGGCATGCACCTGTAGTCCCAGCTACTGGGGAGGCTGAAGTGGCAGGGAGGATTGCTTGAGCCCAGGAGTTCGAGGCTGCAGTGAGCCATGGTCACACCTCTGCACTCCAGCCTGGGTGACAAAACAAACAAAAGCCAGGTGTGGTGGAAAGAGGCTTCTCATGAATAACAAGAACACATCACTCTGGAAGTGCCAGGGGTTTCTAAAGCTCTATGCTGGGAACCAGCGACAAAGAGCTGATCTGTTCTTTATTATATCAGTCACCAAGTGGGTGTGGCTCTGGAGATGTCTAGATGGAGATATACATATTCATGTGTAGAATACCGTGCAATGACCCATTGGCAGAACAATTATTCATTAAACATCCAAACCTCCTCTTACATGAATCTCCACTTGATACTGCAGAGCTCAAGAAGTATCATCAAGATAATTGCTCCTAACTCAGATGAAAAAAGGATTTTTATGACTCCTTAGGAAAATACTTCTTGCTGTTCACTTTCCAGACAGTGCTGTGTATCCGTGGGTTCTGCATCTGCAGATTCAACCAAGTTTAGATTGAAAATATTCAGTAAAAAACCACAAACAATAAAAATAACAATATAGCAATCAAAAATGCAAATATGAAAGCAATACAGCGTAACAACCACTTAAATAGCGTTTACATTGTATTTGGCATTATGAATAACCTAGAGAAGATTTAAAGTATTCGGGAAGATGTGCATAGGTTATATGCAAATACTATTTCATTTGATATCAGGAATTGAGCACTCGAGGATTTTGGTATCCATGGAAGTCCTACAACCAGTTGCCCCCAGGATGCCAAAGGATTGAAGCTGAAAACACTGGTAATTTCACAACCTGTTGCTCGTTTTCACTGGATGTCTGGTGGCTTCATGCCTGTGCCCCAAGAAGAACATGCTTTGTCTAAACCAAAGCTGAGAAACTCAAAGATATTTAGGCACCAGGAATGCAGCTTAATATGGGAATAAGCTGGGCATAAGACAAAGTATAATGGAGTGCAGTGGGAACCCCAGGTTCCTGTGCTTCCTGAAGACATTCACATTTTTTAAAAAAACCCAACAACACAAAGCAAAAGAAAAACACTGGTGGCCGAGGAACCAGTTCTAAGGGCCGGATATGATGAAAACCCAGCCAATTTGCAACCCACAGAGGCTGAGCAGAGTTCAGATTCTTGGAGGTCTGCGGCTGGGGTTGAGTCTGTTGTGCGAAGCTGGTTTTCTCTTTCCTGGATGTCCGTCTTCTTGCCCTGTTCCCTGCCCGGTGATTGCCAGATGAGACACCTCCGAACCTGGCTCCTTCTGCTGCATGGTAGCCAAAACACTCTGGGGGCAGGAGGGGAAGAGAGACGACGTCATTCCTTGCATCACAAGCAGCTGGACAGTGTACTTCTAGAAGAACAGCTTGCCCCGGCCCTAGAAAGCCAGTTCTATAGTCTCACACTTTTGAAACACCCGCCCCGTTTGACTTGAAGCACCTGGGTGTGCAGATGGCACCTGCTTACAGGGGTGCAGGGCATAGAGATGAAATGCGTTACATCAACTCAGCTGCTGCTGCTGCATGAAATTGTGCAGATGGAGTTGACTTGACCACGGCGGCTGACACAGGAAGCCTTGACTGACGATTACGTCTTCCAGGGGGTTCAGCTGGAGGCTATAAGATGACTTGTCGCTGTGCATGGAAGATATACTTGAGCAAATCCAAATACGTTATTTACTACAAGTTAATATTGATTTAGAAAAAATTTAAATCAATTTTGTTGAGGTATAATTAGCATATCACAAAACGTACCCATTTTAAGTGTATAGTTATTGACTTTTTGGACAGATGTATGTACCATATAAACGCTGTCTCATGTGTGTACCATATAAACGCTGTCTCATGTATGTACTGTAGAAATGCTCTCTCGTGTGTACCAAATAAACGCTGTCTCATGTGTGTACCATGGAAATGCTGTCTCATGTGTGTACCATAGAAACACTGCCTCGTATGTACCATATAAACGCTGTCTCATGTGTGTACCATAGAAACACTGCCTCGTATGTACCATATAAACGCTGTCTCATGTGTGTACCATAGAAATGCTGTCTCATGTGTGTACCATAGAAACGCTGTCTTGTGTGTACCATAGAAATGCCGTCTCGTGTGTACCATAGAAACGCCATCTCGTGTGTGTACCGTAGAAATGTTGCCTCATATGTGTACCATAGAAACGCTGCCTCATGTATGTACCATAGAAACACTGTCTCATGTGTGTACCATAGAAACGCTGTCTTGTGTGTACCATAGAAACGCCATCTCGTGTGTACCATAGAAACGCTGTCTCGTGTGTACCATAGAAACGCTGCCTCGTGTGTACCATAGAAATGCCATCGCATGTGTGTACCGTAGAAACGCTGTCTTGTGTGTACTGTAGAAATGCCGTCTCATGTGTGTACCATAGAAACGCCATCTCATGTGTGTACCATAGAAACTCCGTCTCATGTGTGTACCACAGAAACGCCATCTCATGTGTGTACCATAGAAACTGTCTCATGTGTGTACCGTAGAAACGCCGTCTCATGTGTGTACCATAGAAACTGTCTCGTGTGTACCATAGAAACACCATCTCGTGTGTGTACTGTAGAAACGCTGTCTCGTGTGTACCATAGAAACGCTGCCTCGTATGTACCATAGAAACGCCATCTCATGTGTGTACATGTAAACGCTGTCTCATGTATGTACCATAGAAACGCTGCCTCATGTATGTACCATAGAAATGCTGCCTCATGTGTGTACCATAGAAACACTGTCTCAATATAAGACACAGACATTTCCGTTGCCCTTGAAGTTTCTTCTGATTCTTTTCAGGTAACCCCAACCCATCTCTGGCCCCTGTCAACTAGGTTATTTTGTCACTAGGTTAGTTTTGGCTTAAATATATATCTTTCAAAATTTATTTTAGCTTTTAAGCCTTATTGAGGTAAAATTGGCAAAAAATTGTATCTATTGAAGATGTACAATTTGATGATTTGCTGCATATATACATTGTGAAATGGTCAAGCTAGTTCACATATCTATCCCTTTCTACAGTGACTGTTTTCTTTATTTTCTTTTTTTATGATGAAAATACTGAAGATTTATCCTCTCAATAAATTTCAAGGACACTCTACAGAATTATTAACTCTAGTCCTGCGGTTCATCTGGCATAACAGGAGTGTTTCCCTTTGTCATTAGCATCTCCCCATTCTCTCACCAGTGTTGCCGAGCCCTGGCAACCACCATTTTACTCTCTGCTCCTCTGAGTTCAGCTTTTTCAGATTCTGCATATGAGTGAGATCATGTGGTATTTGTATTTCTGTGCCTGGCTTATTGCACTTAGCTTCATGTCTTTCAGTGTCATGTATATATTGTTGTAAATGGCAGGATTTCTTTCTTTCTTTTTCTTTTTTTTTTTGCGACAGGGCCTGGCTCTGTCACCCAGGCTGGAGTGCAGTGGCATAATCTTAGTTCACTGCAACTTCTGTCTCCGGGCTCAAGCGATCCTCCTGCCTCAGCCTCCCACGTAGCAAGGACTACAGGCACCCACCACCATGCCCAGCTACTTTCTGTATTTTTTTGTAGAGATGGGGTTTTGGGGTTTCTCCGTGTTGCCCAGTCTGGTCTCCAACTCCTGAGCTCAGGTCATTGGCCTGCCTCGGCTTCCCAAGGTGCCGGGATGACAGGCATGAGCCACTGTGCCTGGCTGTATTTCTTTTTAAAGACTAAGTAATATTCCACGTATATATATATACCCCACATTTTCTGTATCCGTTCTTTCATTAATGGACACATCGGCCGACTCATCTTGGCTATTGTGAGTCCTGCTGCATGACGAGCAGAAGTTCTGAACATGGGAGTTCAGATGTCTGTGCGGGGTGCTGACTCATTTTCTTTGGATATATACCCAGAGTGGGATTGCTGGATCATATGGGAGTTCTATTTTTAATATCTCCAAGAGCCCACGTACTGTTTGCCGTAATGGCTTTACCAAATTACATTCCCACCCACAGTGTGCAAGGAGTCTCTCTTTTCTACATCCTGTCCAACACTCATTTTTCATCTTTTTGATAATAGCTGTCCTAACAGGTGTGAGGTAATATCTCATTGTGGTTTTGATTTGCATTTCCCTGGTGAATAGTCATGTTGAACCCTTTTTCATAGACTTCCTGGCTATTTGTTTGCCGTCTTTTGAGAATAAACATACAATTTTAAACCCAGGGGGTGTAGAGTAAAACCCCAGCAGTGCGAGAGGAAAACCAAACCAAAACAAACACCAACCTTAACAATGTCTTAGTCGTTAGGCACAGGATCTGTGACAGCCAGACAACCCCAGTCCTATAGCACTGCAAAGAGAGGGTCACACCGCGATGTGGCTCTGGAGCCTGACCTCTGGTTCAAATCCAGGCTTCTTAACCCATTAGTCCCATGAACGCTGTCTACACTGTACCCCTGTTCCCTTGCCTGCTGAATGCAAGTTATAAAATACCTCCATCCTGGAACTGCAAGAATTAACTGAGATAATATCCATCAAGCACGTAGACCAGTGCCTGGCACAGAGGATGCCCAAGCGGTCATCAGTTGCGACGCGTTCAGTGTATTCCGTGTGTCGTACTGAACGCTCTTGCTCCCCACAGTTCGTTCTTCACACAACAGTCAGGGTGCTTAAAATACACAAGTCAGACCGTTGCACTCACAGTGAAACCCAGATTCCCTCCATGCCTGCTCATCGCAACACGCAATCTCTCCTGTTTCTTGGAGTGTTCGTAGAACTGACGAGCAGAAGTTGTAGGATTGCAGGCTCCATGACGAGCTCACACAGAGTTTGGAGGGAACTCACTTCCGTGGACCCATCTTACACAACCAAGCCTTTGTGTAATTGGTTGTGACCATAGTAGCAGGATTGTGTTTGCTAATATTCTCCTGGTATTCTCCCCTCTGCTCTCTATGCTCCAGCCACACCGGATATTATTCTGTTCGTGGAACCCCTGCCTCCAAGTTCATTTCCTTCTCTGCAGTTCCCTCTGCCTGGACCTCTGTCCCTCAGGCTTCTGCACCATTGCAGAGCTGCCCCTCAGCACTCCAGTGCCAGCGGACTCACCAATGAGAGCGGTTGTCCTTGCCCAGCCTGCGCACAGGAGTCTCCAGTGCATCACTTTTACGGCACTTACCTCCACCTCAGCTCATCCTGGGTATTTATTTGTGTGTCTGCTTATTATCTGGATTTCCAACTTTTCCCACTGGAAAATAAGGTCTGACATTGGAGGCTCCATGATGAGCAGAAGTTCTGTGATTACAGCCTTCATGATGAGCTCACACAGAGTTTGGATGGAGCTCACTTCTGTGGACCCATCTTGCATGACCGACCTTTTGTCTAGTTGGTTGTGGTCACTTTAAGAGCTAGCCATTGCACTCAGAGGACATAGTGTATCCCGCGGACTATCTAGAGTACTATGTGACAGACAGTGCAGAGCATGCTGCATGTACAGTGTCAGGGGTCATGGAATACCTAATGACAGACATCCCACCCAAACTTACTTCAGGTAACAATGCAGGTGGCAAGGGGATTTATTGGCCCAAACAACTGAAAATGTCAGAATAACCTTCAGGCATAGCTTGATCCAGGGACTCAACATCAGTGCCACTAGTCTGTCCCCATCCCTTGTCTCTGCTGTCCTCGGGAATGGCTTCCTTCTCAGGCAGTCTCCTTATGTGGTGGCCTCCAGCAACTCCCCAATTACATCCTCCAAACTTCAGGTTCAGCAGGAAAAACACCTTCTCTTTTTCAGTGGTTGAAATAAGCAGCAACTCCCTGAGTTTTACGGGTCTACCTGTGGGCATGTGTATTAATCAATTGCTGTATAACAGACTACCCCAAAAC
The DNA here is from genome assembly GCF_003255815.1 of Theropithecus gelada. Lineage (NCBI taxonomy): Eukaryota > Metazoa > Chordata > Mammalia > Primates > Cercopithecidae > Theropithecus > Theropithecus gelada. The sequence continues at coordinate 88,995,675 of NC_037679.1, read as the reverse complement.
TCTGATAGTGACTTAGAGCAGGATCGTTATTTATGATTTTGCAGTTTCTATAGGAGAGAAATCCAGACACAGTCTTGTGGGGCTGGTGTGTCTTTGCTTCATGATGTCTAAGGCCTCAGCTGAGAGATTCCAAGACTGACATCTGGAATCATCTCAAGGCTTGACAGGGGCTGGGGAATCCAATTCTAAGGTGGTTTGCTCAAATGGCTGATGTTCTAGTTTTAGTTCTCTCCACCTGGACCACTCTGCAGGGCTACTTGAGTCTCCTCACAAGATGGCGCTGGCTTTCCCCAGAGAGTAACATAGGAGTGGCAGTGCTTTTTATGCCCCACCTTTGGAACTCACATTCTGTCATCTCAGCTACATGCTGTTCATTAGAAGTGAAATAGCAGGTCCAGCCCTCGCTGGTGCTAGTGGTAGTGCGATTGGGCTCACACTTTAAAGGGATGAGTGATAAAAAGTTTTTCAGACTTATTTTGAAATCCACCATAGCCCTAAACTTATCACTGTTGTTAGGGGGTAAACTCTGCTGACTGATGAGGCTGTATTAGTTCGTGTAGGCAGTTACCAGAAAATGGCAAAAAAGATTCCTGTTACAATTTCCTCCCCTGCCCCCTCCCCCCAAAAGAAAACAAAAACAGAAACAAATCAACAATACCTAGATGTTCTGACGCTAGCATTTCATGTATTAAAATATCATAGGGACATAAGACTACACAGAAATCTTTCTTCTTTTCTGGGGAGGACAGCTGATTTTACACAAATCCCAATGTTTTTGCATTCTCATTTTCTATCAGCTCTTAGGACACAAGCTTTATTCGGAGGGTGATACTAGCAAGGCTCACTAACATTTTGCCTGAATGGGAGATTTTAAGGCCTGCTTTAGCAAAGTTGATATTTTCAAAAGTATAATTATAAGGTAGAAAAATTAAGGTGTATAAAAAACAGAATTCTTCATTTTATGAAATAACTGACCAACAGTGAACTTAAAAATATCAGACTCCCTGTGTTAATGTGAGATGCTGTATACTTTGCACCCTAGTCTCTGCAAATAACGGACCAACAGTGAACTTGAAAATACCAGATCCCCTGTGTTAATGTGAGATGCTATACACTTTGCACCCTGGTCTCTGCACCCATAACTGTACAGGGAGCAGGTGTACTTTTCGATTCCCTTGGGAAGAACGTGGTTTTGCATCTGGAAAACCTATTAGTTTCCATCGGGGGCTCAGGGTGGGGGTGGCCGGCTAGCTGATTCCTTAGTGACTGTCCGCAAATCCATGCCTCCCAGTTCTGTAAGGCTTCACCACAATGCTCTAAGACAGACACCAAGGTCTGTAATTTATACTTGTGCCCAAGCTAAAAATTATAGTGACTTTCATGTGACACAGCCCACATTTGTCTGATAACCGGCCTGTCCCCAATTCCAAGCCCAAGCTCCTCCGCAATTTTCAATGCCTCGGTTCTCTGAATGAATTGATGAATGGCCTTAAGTTCCCATTTACATCTGCCCTGGAATCCCTCCCTCGCTGAGGAAGGCAGAACTGCACCAGCCAGCGCCGTTCAGTTCCATCAACATGCAAAGCATGTTGTGATGTGTTTCTGTTCTGTGGCTGGGCTGCTATAGCTTTTTTTTTTTTTTTTGACTAAGCTCATCTTGCTGCTGCTTAAACATCAAGCTTTTATCCTAGGCTGTGTCAACTTTCAGTGGTGTTTTTATTTTATTACAATGGAATGGTTTTATCCAACATGGGGGTAAATGGCTTGGCTAAGTGCTTTTGAAGCCCAGACTCATTCTCTGCTTATACTTGTGTCCACTCTTAATGGAATTCAAATAAACAGTTCTCCGGCATGAAAGGTGCTCTATTAGATTTATTTCTAAATTCTTTTAAGGATGTCAACATGCAGCCCTTGGATGTGATGGGAGAGGCATAGCTGATCAACCCCCATGGCTGCTGTGAATTAGTCTGAACCTATTGGAAATGGAAAGTTCAGAGAGCACAGATGGAAGAGATTGAACTAGTGGCTCAGAGTGAATTGAAAGGGCAGGTTTGCTCTGTGCAGAGAGACACCTGTGCAGTGGAGTGTCAGCAAACACGCAGCCCCCTGGAGAATGCCTTCGCTCTTGGCTCCTGAAGGCTGGGTCTGCTTTCAGCGTGGAAATCCTCAGCCAGCCCCAGCAAGGATTATTTCCCCAAGTTTGAGGTTTCCACCTGATTTGAGGCTTGAAATTTAGAGTTGAGAGCATCTGTATTCTGTGGCTTCCTAAACCAGCCTTCAAAACCATTCTGTAACTGACCAACAGGTTTATTTTGCCCACTTCCCAAACAGACCTGATTTATCAACCCAGGGGAATTGCAAAGGAGAAAGAGTATCATACACTTAAAGCCAGCTAAACAGGAGACGGCAGCTTTGTTATTACTCAAATCAGCTTCCCAGAGAATTTGGAGGCTAGTGTTTTTCAAGGATAATTTGGTGGGCAGGGGACTAGGGAGGGGATGTGCTGATTGGATGTGGATGCAGTTGTAGGGATATGGCCCTTGTGTGCTGAGTGTGGCTACAGGAGCAGTGAAGTCAAGAGTCTTGGGTCTGGGTGAGACCATCTAGTCCTCAGAAATGCAGAAGCCTGAAAGGACATCTCAAAAGGCCAATCTTGGGTTCTACAATAGACATCACTATTGTAGATAGTGATGTAAATAGATAACATCATATCTGCCAGAAATTGGGGAAATTGCAAATCTTGTGACCTCCAGAATAATGGCTGGTAATCCTTTTTTGTTTTTTGTTTTTTTTCTTTGAGACAGAGTCTCTCTCTTGCCCAGGCTGGAGTGCAGTGGTGCAATCTCAGCTCACTGCAACCTTCACCTCCTGAGTTCAAGTGATTCTCCTGCCTCAGCCTCCCTAGTAGCTGGGATTACAGGAACGCACCACCACGACCAGCTAATTGTTGTATTTTTGGTAGAGATGGGCTTTTGCCATGTTGGCCAGACTGGTCTTGAACTACTGACCTCAGGTGATTCACCCACTTTGGCCGCCCAAATTGTTGGGATTACAGGTGTGAGCCACTGTGCCCAACCTGGTAGTCATTTAACTAAGCCTACATGTTAGTGGAATTCAGGCTCCTCTCATTTTCCTAACATGCCGGGCTTTCATTGGTTTTACCAAGGAGGTTTAGTTTTGGGGAAGGGTTATTATCATTCCAACTATAAACTAAATTTCTCCCAAAGTTAGCTTGGCCCAAGCCCAGGAGTGACCAAGGGCAGTTTAGAAGTTAAAGGTAAGGTGGGGGTTAGTTAGATCACATCCTCTATGTTTCTTATAATTTTCTCAAAGTTATCAATTTCTAACTGTTAAAATGTTTGCAAAAGTGGTTTCAACTCTACAAGGCAGATCATTTTTCATTTCATTCCACTGGAACAGTCACAGATTTCTCAAAGTATAATTCTATAAAAAAGATTTTCAGAAAGTTAGAGTTTCAAAAGGTTAAAAACATAGCACAGTGAAGGAGGTTCCAATAATTGCTTCATTTGTTGATAAGCAAACTGATATGGTTTGGCTGTGTCCCCACCCAAATCCCATCTTGAATTGTAGTTCCCATAATCCCTACGTGTCGTGGGAGGGACCAGGTGTATATAATCGAATCATGGAGGCAGTTTCCCTAATGCTGTTCTCGTGATAGTGAGTAAGTTCTCATGAGATCAGATGATTTTATAAAGGGCTTCCCTCTTTGCTCAGCTCTCATTCTTCTTTCTCCTGCTGCCCTGTGTAAAAGGACACGTTTGCTTCCCCTTCCGTCATGATTGTAAGTTTCCTGAGGCCTCCCCAGCCCTGCAGAACTGTGAGTCAATTAAACCTCTTTCGTTTATATAAATTACCCAGTCTCGGGTATGTTTTTATAGCAGCGTGAGAATGGACTAATACAGAAGCCAACAAGATGACATAGCTAGATAAAATTAGGTTATGAGAAGTTTTATATATACACACACATATGTATATATATTTATGCATACATATACACAGGGAAAAAGAATGCTTCAAGAGATTGAAAAGTTTGATGCGGAACAGTTTAATGCCCTAGGGCAATAAAACAATCCCCTTTGAAGCTTTCTTTCCTATAAGACAGAAATTATTCTCATCTCTACTGGACAAAAGTCATTTGCAATGTATCAATCTACTCCAAGTTAACATCTAAATTGACAGAGTTTGGGCCCTGATCAATAGTAAATGGTGTGTCACATAAAGTTCTCTTTCCCTAGAGTCTCCCATGACATTTCCGTGGACTTGTCGAATATTTTAGCGTGATTTTGAAAGGGCATGCAGTAATTGTTTTGCCTTATTTCCAAGTTTTGCATCGTTTTTCTTAGCAGGTTGCATTCTCTTTTTCTTTTTTTTTTTTTTGAGATGGAGTCTCGCTCTGTCGCCCAGGCGGGATCTCAGCTCACTGCAAGCTGCGCCTCCCGGGTTTACGCCATTCTCGTGCCTCAGCCTCCCGAGTAGCTGGGACTACAGGCACCCGCCACCTCGCCCGGCTAGTTTTTTTGTATTTTTTAGTAGAGATGGGGTTTCACTGTGTTAGCCAGGATGGTCTCTATCTCCTGACCTTGTGATCTGCCTGTCTCGGCCTCCCAAAGTGCTGGGATTACAGGCTTGAGCCACCGTGCCCGGCCTAGCAGGTTGCATTCTCAAACGTCCACAGAGGCAGAGTGGGGCCGTGTTAGTCTAGGGTGTGTGTTTCCTGTCCAGGGGCAGCTGCTTCTCAATGCCAAGGGCAGTGTGAGTCTCCTGTGACCAGGACCCCAGAATTTCCATGAGAAAATGTATATACACATTTTTATGTGAAATGTTCTGTATGAGTCAGGGTTCTGGGAGATGTACACATGAAAGGGAGTTTATTAGGGAGAATTGACTTGCATGATCCAAGGCAAAGTCCTGTGATAGACCGTCTGCAAGCTGAAGAGCAAGGAAGCCAGCAGTGGCTCAGTCTGATCACAAAACCTCAAGGGAAGCTGACAGTGCAACCAACAATCAGCCTGCGGCCAAAGGCCCCAGACCCCTCAGCAAACCGCTGGTGTAAGTCTAAGAGTCCAAAGGCTGAAGAATCTGGAGTCTGGGGCAGGAAGCATCCAGCATGGGAGAAAGATGAAGGCCAGAAGATTCGGGAAGCCAGCTTATCCCACCTTCTTTGCCTGCTTTTTTCTAGCCGCGTTGGCAGCTGATTGGATGGTGCCCGCCCACACTGAGGGTGGGTCTGCCTCTCCCAGCCCACCGACTCAACTGTTAATCTTCTCTGGCAACACCCTCACAGACACACCCAGAAATAATACTTTACCAGCTATGCAAAGTATTATAGGCATCCTTCAATCATGTTGACATCTAATATTAACCATTACATGTTCTAATTTTAAAATATTGGCAATTAATTCAGTGAGAAGAAAAGACAACATTGCCTTAATCATTTTGAGCTGAGTATGTTGGTGCAAAAGTAATTGCGGTTTTTGCTTTTAATGGCAAAGCTGCAATTACTTTTACACCAATCTAATAAAATTCCATAGACTGGTGGCTTATAAACAACAGGGATCTATTTCTATGGTTCTGGAGTTTGGGACTCCAGGATCAAGGCAGCTGCAGATTCAGTGTCTGCTGGGGACCCGCTTTCTGGTTCAGAGATGGCACCTTCTCACCGTGTCCTCACATGGTGGAAGGGATGAATACACTCCCGCAGGACTCTGTCATAAGGGCACCCATCGCGTTCCCCTGGACTCTGTCATAAGGGCACCCATCGCGTTCCCCTGGACTCTGTTATAAGGGCACCCATCCTGGTCCCCCAGGCTCTGTCATAAGGGCACCCATCACATTTCCCCGGACTCTGTTCCCTGATTGTCTTGCACAGGGCTTGCCGTCTAATAGCATCACCTTGGTTAAGATCTCAGCATTAATCTGGGGGAGGGGCATAAACATTCAGTCCGTTGCAAATTCCATGTGGGCAAACAAAGCAGGTCCAAGGTTGCTGGATGGTGCCTTCTGAAAAGTCATCTGGTAGACCCAAGGCTGTTTCAGAAAGGCAGCGCAGTCAGGAGTGAGGGAGTCTCCAGCCAGATGGCTCGGCTCAGATCCCAGCCCTGGTGCTTGCTAGCTGTGTGAAGATGAGCTGGGATTTTATCTGTGTCTCATTTCCATATCTTTAAAATGGGTGCTAGCACAACACCTACCTCATCCACTTAGGAGGAGCTGATGAGTATCAATGATCCAGAGAGTTCCTGGCCCGCAGCTGGCACATAGTCCACGTTCCTGTCAGACAGTGGGAGAAAAGAGTTTCGTCATTCTCCTGGTGGGCCGTTCTCACTGCAGTGTTGCTTTTGTTCCACGAGGTCAGTTTTTTCTCACTCTTTCATGAGACTATTTTTAGAAAACTCAATCCATTTCAGTGCTTTTCCCGAAGGACTGTGGGGAGTTGTGGGGAATGATTTTCTCGCCCCACTTGGTGATCAGGGCTTGACATCCCACTCGTGAGCATTGACTGTGTGCAGAGTTCTGGGGCTGAATCCTGCTCCTCTGAGTTCCTTGGCCTGTGACATTGGCCCCGTGTCGCATTTCCTTTTCTGTCAAATGAGGTGATGGTCAAGCCTGCCTCAGAGGTTGGGGTGATAATTTCTTTTTTTTTTTTTTTTTTTTTTTTGAGACGGAGTCTCGCTCTGTCGCCCAGGCTGGAGTGCAGTGGCCGGATCTCAGCTCACTGCAAGCTCCGCCTCCCGGGTTTACGCCATTCTCCTGCCTCAGCCTCCCGAGTAGCTGGGACTACAGGCGCCCGCCACCTCGCCCGGCTAGTTTTTTGTATTTTTTAGTAGAGACAGGGTTTCACCGTGTTAGCCAGGATGGTCTCGATCTCCTGACCTCGTGATCCGCCCGTCTCGGCCTCCCAAAGTGCTGGGATTACAGGCTTGAGCCACCGCGCCCGGCCGGGGTGATAATTTCAAGAGTGAAATTTGGAGACAGCTAAGGACAGTGCTGGGACATAGTAAAAGTTCAGTGATAGCTGAACGTTTTGTGTCCCCAGGGACCGCTGTTTAAGCCTTAACCACCTCCTGCTTTATTCCCCACATTAAGCATTGTGCGCTCAGAACAGTCAGTGACGTAACATGGGAAATGGGGGGTAAAAGTGACAAGGACTGCCGTGGGCATCAGTAGAATCCCCGCCTCGAGTTACCGAAGAGGAAACGGAGGCCCATCCCCACGACGTGGCTTTTCTTTGCATTATTGCGTTGCTTTTCCACCTGCCCGGGACTCTGATCCAGCACTCTGTTATGTGGAAACTTCTGTGTGTTTCTTGACTTGCAGTAGGTTCAGTCCTGTTGCATGTGGAGGATGCAGTGGAGTTGTGTGGCGAGTGTATTCCAGTAAACTTACGAACCAAATCTAAGACTCCCCTCTTCCCCAGGACACATCCTCCATTCCCTGGAAAATGCAACTCCTGAGGAAACTGAGTCCAGTGATCAGAGACATTGGCATTTGGAGGGGACCCACTGATAATTGCCACCTGCACAGGAGCGCTCTTCCGTAACTCCTCGGAGAGCATGTGGGCGGCTACAAATGCAGATCCAGCTCAGCCAGGACCTCCCGTGTGCCGAGTGTCATGGGATTCATGCTTTCAAACCATCGGTTCTGGTTAAGACTCATATAATGAAACAGATGGGTTCACAAGATTTTAGTTTACATGGGAAGAAGCTTTAGACTAAAGCAGAGGGAAGTAAACTTACAGGCAAGCAGGAAGGCTTGAAGGCTGGAGTGTTCTTGGAGGCTCTCGGCTGGGTGCAGGCTGACCTTGGGTGAGAGCCCTCGCTCATTGCCCCATGGCGCTGTCCTTCCCGTGGGTTCAAACACCCCCTTGTTCCTGGTCAATATCCTCTGCGCTTCTCTTTGGGGATTTAGGACACCACGGCATTCTCCTCATTGTCCAAGGAAACCATTCTCCTCATCTAGAAACACCATCAACTTCTGAAGTTAAATTGAGACCAGATTGGATTCTGCACGTCAGTCTCTCCCCTTTCCCTCTGTGACTGTGGACTCTGGGAGGGTTAGAGGGAGGTGGTGCCAACGGCAAAGACACGCGCTAATGGGGCGGCTTTTCCACAGGCCTTTCTGAAGCTGGGACTGGGTCTCAGATCTTTCTTCAGACCTGAGGGATGTTGAGTGGAGAATGTTTGCATCCATCAGTCTTCCATCATGTTACACTGGAGTTTCGTGGCAGTGACGTGAATTAAGGAGTAGTATTTTAGATTTGATATTTTATTGCTGCATAATTTATTATAATTTTTAGTGGTCAATCTCAGCATCCTGATTCAGCTTCAGAAAAGTTTGGAGCATCTCCCGAAGAATGAGGAATGATTAGCCTACCACAGAATCTTCTTTTGGAGGCACAGTGAAAAGCACATAAAACACACATGACAGTTTATGACTTACTATAAAGCACTCCCTTGTATAAGCATGATGCAGTGTCATGAATGAAACCTTGTCCTCACCCCTCGATGTTCTGCTTTCAAGATACCACTCCTTCCCCATCTCCAGAGATCACCCCTGATCTGACTGCCATGGGACTCTCTAAATACACAGTAGGCTTGACACCCATTCATTTCTAGTCTTTACAAAGAATTGGTTGTGCATTGTTTTTTGTTTTTCTTTCTTTTTTTTTTCAGATGGGGTCTTGCTCTGTTGCCCAGGCTGGAGCGCAGCAGTGTGATCACAGCTCACTTCAGCCTCAACCTACCGGGCTCAAGCACTCCCCCCACTTCAACCTTATGAGCAGCTGTGACTACAGGCGTGCATCACCAAGCCCAGCTCATTTTTGTATTTTTTGTAGAGACAGGGTTTTGCCATGTTACCCAGGCTGGTCTCAAACTCCTAGGCTTGAGTGATCTGCCCACCTTGGCCTCCCAAAGTGCTGGTATTACAGGTGTGAGCCATTGCACCTGGCCTTGGTTGTGTACTTCTATGGATAAAAATATATACACTCAGCAAATAAAATAAAACTTGTATCTTCTTCTGCATCCTCTCTCCCTGTCCCCAGACCCTAGAGGTAACAGCTCTTAGGAATTTGGTACAGTGTTTTCAGGCTTTACACATTTGCACAAGGCTTTTGTGTGAGGTTGTGCAGGTTGTGGGTGGCGCGACTTCAGTTGATGGCATCCACATAAACCAGGGGCTGCAAGCTGTGGCTCGAGGGTCAAGCCCAGCCTGTGCCACCTGTTCTTGTATGTTCTGTGAGTTTAAAATCTTTACATTTTTTAAACGGTTAAAAAGTCAAAATAAGGTTTTACGATGTGAAAGTTGCACAAAATTCCAATTATGGTGGCCAAACACAAAGTTTTATTAAAGTCTAGCCATACTCATACATTGGTGGCAGAATTGAGTAGTTGTGGCAAAGACCCTATGAGTCACAAAGCCTAAAATATTGACTCTCTGGCCCTTTATGGAAAGTTTGCTGGCCCCTGACATAGACTGTGATGCAGGCATCTCCCTTGGAGGTTTACAGTGCACAGCATGCACCGCTGTAGGGAAGCAGTGCTGTGAACATGGGCACACACATCACTTAAAAATAAAACAGTGTTAATGTACTGTAATTCATTGTATTACTGCTAACACTTTGGTTGCCTTGAATTTTTCACTATTACAAATCATGCTGCAGTAAACATTCTTGTACTTTTGTACAGCCCTTCGCATGTCACTGAAGTTCCAATTATCTCCAACCGAGAGCAGTGTTAATGCTGGCGTGTGTACAATTTAATCAACAATGTGGCAACTTGTGGTAAATGAACAATTTTTCAATTTAATATTTATTATCGTAGCCTGCGAGAAGGAAATCTGTTCTGACTGGTTTAAAAGAGTTTCTATAATGAGCTAGGAGATTTAAAAATTCTAAATGTGAAAAGCAAGTCAACTAATTTCCAAATAATTGGGAAACTGTTCAGCATAAAGAAAATGTAGTTTTCGTGTGCTCAGATTGGCTGTATATGCAAATTTGATGCTGATTAACTTTCTAGAAGTCAGTTTTCCCTGTGGATACTAACATCTACCTGACTACATCTGTGCTAGATATTTGGAGAGAAGCATTCAGAATGAAAACTGTATTTTCCGAGCTAATATTTGCATGAATATTGAGATGTTGTTCCCTTTGTGAAGTAAACATTGACCTCAGTTTCACCTTTATTTCTGTGCTCTGATCCCCACACACCAGTAACTGCTGATGACTGGGTGTTCCTCCTGGTGGAATCTGCTGGAACCAATAAAAAATGCCTGGCTGCTGTTATTTTTGGGGAGCTTTTTCTTTCAAAGGAATCTAATTAAGAAAAGTCTTTATTTTGTGTCCTTGCATGGAAAAGTCCCCCCCAGTGTGTGTGGCATTTGCATAAATATGAATAAATCATCACTGGTAACAATTAAAAGCATTTGTGCTAAACATGTAGCCTCAGCTTGTCCTTTTACTGGAACATGCTGGTGGATTTCTGATCGAATGTTGCCAATTTCTGATCTTTATTCAACTCTAGGAAGTATTGTAGAAAACGTCCTGATTCCTACAGAAGACATACGTATAAAATACCCTGTCCATACCCAGACCCCTGCAAGCAAACAAACCAAAGCAAGATAATGTTAACAACAATGGGAACCAACCCTTACCCACCCCGATGCCCTTGAAATGTGCATTGCATACTTACAGGAATCTTGATGTCGCCTTTGGTGATATTTTTGCCCCACCCACATCCCCTTAACATGTTTCATCTTTGCATGGCCAAGTTTCCCGTGAGCTTGGAAATAAGTGCCTGATGCACATCCGCCATGGGGGCAGGCCTGGCCCCAGTGAAAGATATGTTTATTAAAGGGCTCAGAGTTGAATTATGACTTGGGGGCCCTGTGGAGTGTTCACCCAGAGCTGGAAAGAACTCCTGTAGCTCCTTCCTCCTGTCTGTGAGTCACGTGTTCCTCGTCCTTCCAGATTGGAGCTTTGCAAAAATCAATGTGAGCACAGGAGACATAGAGGAGGGAGGGAGAGAGAGAGAGAGAGAGAGAGAGAGATCCACCACTTCTTTCTGACTTGGGCCTTTCACTTCCTCAGCTCTCACACAAAATACCTTCAAAAAGAAGCTAGGTCTAGGATCATGGTTTTCAAATCTACAAATATATGGGAATTCCACACTTCAGTGGAGGCTCTTACCAAATAGAAGACTATTGCTATATGCGTGAGCATTTTTCTCTTGCTGTTAAGAACTTACACAAATATCCCCATCCATTTGACAAGACAGGCAGGGTGAGGTGGTGTGGAATAGCGCGAAGCCCCTGGGTTTATTCAGGGGTCACGCAGCACCAAGATAAAACCTTGGCTCTGGTATTTATTATTGTTTAATCTGAACATTTTCTGACTCAGCTCCCTTATCTGTGTAATTGTGTATACTGATATCATAATTTATAGGACTGTTGCAAGATTCAGAGGAGAGAATGTTTGTGCAATGCATACCGCATTGCCTGGCAGGGAGCTGGCCTCGGTAAAGCTCAGTTCTTTCCCTGCACTTTCATTCCCCTGCTTTCCTCACCAGCAACAGTCATGGAGTGACCAGTTAGCTTTTGTAAATGATGAAGCCATATCCCTTTTTTGGTGGGAATGTCAATGGTATTGCAATTTAATAATTGTGTGGTATAAATAGTCATCTATAGCTGTGTTCACATGACTCTAGCAGATTCAAATTCAATTATTATATATAAAGGAATTCGATTTTTGTGAAGTCAGAGCAAACTGCATCTCAAGGTTTTTATTTTCAGTTTTGGATTGATGACTCAAACTAAGCGGGGAGATTTGCTTTTTCCCCTAGAGAAACAGAAGTATGGTTTATGCTGGTATTTTTTGGTATTTAGGTATATATTTTAGAAAAGCTTGCTTATGTTCTTAAAAATGTTTTAAAAAGCAGCATATTTATATAGAGAGACATCAAAATGGAATACACTTGGGTTTGCGAAATGACAGTTGATTAAACATGACTAGACCACTGTTGAAGCTCTGAGATGTCCCTTTGTAAAAGTGGAGACTGGAAAACCAGGGATGCTTAAGGTCTAACTGGTTGCATTATAAACTCTTGTCCATGACCACATAGAACATGTTTTTCTCTGGAACATTTCTCCTTAATTACTAAGCCCCTACTCCAGTCTTGGGAGTGAATGAATATTCCAGCCTTAAAATGATAATTTGCAATTCTACGAGAGGCAGGAGGGGAAATACACTTGGCTGGGATGAGGCAAGAGGATGTGAACAGGAACAGTGGGATGAAGTTGAGGGAAGCAAAGAGGAAGATGAGTAGGACAGATAGTGGTGATAGAAGAATTCACTTCTTCACGTGGCTGTCCCTCCCACTTCAAGGATGTGTTGACTCACATGTGCTGATGGGACCTTAACATCTCATTGGTTTCAACTCAAGATATTCTAAGAATCAATCTTTGGGAGTAACTAAAATGATCCCTCAAAATTATTTTGAATTTTCGTGATTTATGAAATTGAGAAACAGGAGAAATTAAAGTAACTCATCAAAAAGACAAACTCAGTGAAAACACCAAAGTGCCCACATTTTCCTAAACAGAAACTATCTAATTTGCAAGTGACTATCCTACACCTCTACCCAGTACAGGATAGTCCTTGCTAAGAGTCATGTAGACCATTTTACCTTCTTGATACCATTTTCTACTTTTTCCCCCATTGGAAAATGAGTCTTTTTGATGTTCAGATTTTTTAAGTGCTAGGACCAACCTACCCAAACAAGGCATTTTTATCTCAAGACTAAGCTGAAGCGTTCCTGTACTGGGAGACAGTTCTCGTTATCTATTGAAGAACAAAAATTGTCACTTCTGTGTCCCAATTCCTTCATGTTTCATTTCAGGACAGATCCTTTAGGGATGATATGCACTTGAAATCTTTACAGAATCGCTGTGATGGTTTCCAAAGGAACCATTAGGAAATGATTTTGGAGTATTTTATGGGCAAAAAACCGCAATTACTTTTGCACCAACCTAATAGATGTCAGAGACAAAGGATGCACCCTTGGTTCAGAGAGGAAATCCTGCTGGAATAAATCGCCATGCTCAGCATCCAGAGGGGATTCAACTCTCACTTATTTGAGTTAATTGAACAGATCAATCAACACATTATGCAAAATCATTGCTAAACTACAACTTACATAGAGCGCTTTTAATTTGAGCAGACACACCCCCATTTCAGGTTCTTGGAGCTGATGAGTTCGGCTGTGTCACTCTGCTTGGAGTCCCTAACACTATTGCGGCCAGGTGGTGGATGTGGCTGGGGTCCTCTGAAGGCTACCCCATCCATGTCGGGTAGCTTCTCCCATGGCTACCTTGGGATTCCTCATTGCATGAGTTTTAGGGTTGTCAGACTTCTTGCACGGCATCTCTTTTGTTTCCGGGGCAAGTATTCCAGAAGACAGGAAGTGGAAGCTGCCAGTCTCTAAGGCTTGAGCCAGGAGACTAGCAGAATGTCACTTCAGTCCCGTTCTGCAGGCAGGTCAAAGCCGTCACAGAGCAAGGACGTAGACCTCACCCCCGGATTAGAAGAGTGTCATATATCTGTACTCCACTACAGCATAGAAAAGCAGTGAGTGTTCCTAATATTTGGAAATGCCTTTTGAGCCGATGCCTTAGTGGATTTTAAGCCATGGCCAAGGGTGAACAGAGCTGACGGGAGCTGTGAAAAGCAGTGAGTGTTCCTAATATTTGGAAATGCCTTTTGAGCCGATGCCTTAGTTGATTTTAAGCCATGGCCAAGGGTGAACAAAGCTGATGGGAGCTGTTGGAAGCCCCTCAGACATGGGAAGACTAAAATTGAAGTTCAAGGCTACCACAGCAGCCAAGACTGAGGGTAAGAACCTGGAGAAGAGGAAAAAGCCTCAGAATGATTCCAGCATTTTGCACCACTGTTTCTCTTGAAACATTTCCACATTTCCAATTAATCACAGCAGACAAAAGGCTGGGGAATTGAACAGAAAGTGCCAGCTAAGAGGCCGAGGAGGTAAGCAACAGCTCATAATAATGTTGACCTAGAGAGACAAAAATGAAGTTCAGGACCTGCCCAGGAGGATGGGCCAGTCAACATTCGGGCTCTTGGTTGCAGTTCCCAAACAGCCAGAAGCCTGGAACACGAGTGAACCAGAAATAATTAATCCTCACTGAAACTCAACATCTACTTTGAAATAGTTCAATCACAGCCTGGATTAAGAATCTCTCCTCTTACTCTATTGCCTGCTTGCAACAAAATAAATTCTCTCTGGGGTAAATTAACGTAATCCACAGTATTTATAATTTTTCATATACATTGTCTGGCGTCCAGTGAAAAATTTCCCAGGCATACCAGAAATTAAGGCCAAGGGAGGGGGGGGCAGAAATTGACTCATGGAGGATCCAGATACTGGAATTTTCATAGTGGATTTAAAAATAACTATAATAAATCAATAAAAGGAAACATGACAAGATTAGCAGGAAATTAAAATATATACAGAGAATCAAAAATTCTAGAACCAAATAATAGAATAACCAAAATTAAAAATATGATACTTTGGCTTGTGAGAATTTTAGAATTAGTGAACTGGAATAGAGGTCAGGAGAAAATATTCTGAAGAGCAAATATGAAAGAGAGAAACAGAATTTTCCAAAGCTAGTGAGCAACATCAAGCCACAGATTCAAGAAGTGATATGATGTCCAACCAGAATTACTATAAAGGAAATCACACCTGGGTATATCATAATGGATTTGCTAAAAAGAGGAACATGACAATTAACTTATAAGAAGCAACAATAAGATTAAAGTTGACTTTTCAACAGAAATAATGACATTCAGAAGACAATGGAGTGATGTTTTTAAGATGCAGAGAACCCAAGGACCTAGAATTCTATATATAGAAAATATATTCTTCAAAAATGAAGACTAAATAATAGTATTTTTGAAAAACCAACCAGAAAGACTTTGACACAGCCTTCAGTGAAAGAGATGCTAAAGTCATTTTCAAATAGAAGGAGAACCAGCTCTAAAGCAAGCATGCAAATGCAGGAATGAATGAAAGGCTGTAATAAGTGCATGGGTCATTAAATGAAAATTGATCACACAGAGTAATAATTAGATGAACTTAGGTCAGTCTGAGGTAGGAGGTGAGATTTGACTCCAAAGGTGGGGCTTAGGCTCTGGACCACATTGAAGACTACCTGAAACAGGGACAATGCAAAAGCACCTCCCCATAAGAAACGCCCACCAGTCCATGTCAGTTTATCATTGCCATGGCAACACCCAGAAGTTGCTTCTCCTTTCCATGGCAATGACCCAATGACCTGGAAGTTACTACTCTATTTCTAGAAACTTCTGCATAATTTGCCCTTAATTTGCATGTAATTAAAAGTGGGTATCAATACGACCACAGAACTGCCTCTGAACTGCTGCTCTGGGCACACGGCCTGTGGAGCAGCCCTGCTCTGCAAGGAGCAGGACCTCTGCTGCTGCTCTTCACTGCTGCTTCAGTAAAAGCTACCACCGATTCACCACTGAATTCTTTCCTAGGCAATGCCAAGAACCCTCCTGGGTTAAGCCCCAATTTGGGGGGCTCACCTGCCCTGGGTCAATTTGATTTGAATTTTACTGAATACTATTTATAATACAGTGATTTTGCTTTGAGAATCACTTTAATTTGGGTTAAATCTAATATGAACTTGTGACGAAATTTTGAGATAGACCTTACCAGAGGGGCAGCTGAGGGGCTTTTGTAGGATAATATTTAAACACAGTCAGTATCTCTAGAATTTCCATGTAGTAAGAGAAAGAGCAAGTATAGTGATTGCAAACGTGACCCTTCCCATCTCAGACATGTTTCATTCTTCAAAAAGGTTGTGAATGGTTTTGTTGTTTATTTCTGACTAATGTAAAACATGTTGCTCTTGATACCTCTAAAACAGCAGCACAAAGAAAGACATTCAGGTTTTCTCTGCCTTTAGAAGTTCCTCTTAGACTATGACATTTCTCAGGAACTTAAATCTGCATTTAAACATTCTTATAGGGAAGTGTTGTTTTGATTATTAGTTATCTCTGGGATATTAGCCACAAAACAGATTTACTCAGTATGCATATTTTAAATATATGCATCCATATATATTAATTTCATGTTTATTTCCCTTGAGTGCATATATTTTTCTTCTAGATATTGAAATAAAATGAATAAGGAAAGTACCTGATCTACCAGTTCTCTGTACACCAAAAGGTCAACTTCTCGTTTTGAAAACACGGGGAAAGGTAGCACTTTAATTATTTTACCAGCTAGCTCCATGGGAATTTGTTTGATCTCATTGCACTTGCATCAGAGGTAAAGGAAGTAGAAATGTCAGCTGATTATAGAGCATAATCATCACCAGATGTTTTGAAATCCCTCTTGTCTCATGAATAGATGACTCTATCCTTCCTTCAAATGGATGGTGCTTAGTGTGACCTCCACCACTCCAAGCCCAAATGGAAAGTGGATTTTATGACTCAAAATTCTATTGTGACTAGTTCATTAAGGACTGTGATTCAGCCCCTTGACAATGCAAAAAATGAGTTCTGGGACCATAGAAGGGAGAGCTTATGAATCTGTTGGAACTGAAAGCATTGATTTCACTATGTGGCCTTAAGACACCTGCTTATACTGAAGAAATTTCTCCAAGTGCAGCGTTGTTCTTCTCATTATTTAGAGGTGCATAAGGGCTCACAAGCTTTGCTCAGAAAGGCCAGCACTGCAAGGTTTGCTTTTAAACCTGATGAGCTTTGTCTGTTCAGATGAACATCAGTGAAATTGTTGGACTCTTTAATAGTGGTAAATAATCTCGCTAAACATTGGGATTACATTCGTCTTGGCAAGATACGTTACAAGAGAGATGAGGGATCCTGAGAGTAGAGGGGTAGGCATGAGACCTCATCTCACACACACTCCAGGTCCAGTGCCCACCTGGCACAGTGACTTGCAGGCTCACCTCTTCAAATTGTATGCTTCTCATGCAAGCTCTCTCTCCTTCCCCCTTCCCTCTGTTTTTAAGCATGTAAAGTTAAGTTGGCATAAGTTACTGTATTTCATTAAAAATAAGATGTCATAAGATTTATCCCCTCTTCAGATGTATTGAAATATGCAGGCTGGTATTGATCCAATGTAAGAATGCCTGTTCCATGGCACTTCATAAGTTCTTTTTATTTGTTGGTTTCCGAGACAGAGTCTCACTCTGCCACCCAGGCTGGAGTGCAGTGGCCTGATCATGGCTCACTGTAGCCTCAGCCTCCTGGGCTCAAGTGATCTTCCTGCCTCACCCTCCCGTGTAGCTGTAACTACAGGCACATACCACCATGCCCAACTAATTAAAATTTTTTTTTAATTTTTATATTTTAATTTTTTAAAATTTTAATTTACTATAGTGCCCAGGCTGGCCCTGAACTCGTGGACTCAGGCAATCCTTCCACCTCGGCCTCTCCAGGGGCTGGGATTATAAGCGGGAGGCATCATGCCTGGCCGCTTGATAAGTTCTGATAGGTTCAGGGAGAGGTCGGTTAGATGGTTGTGAAAGCGTCTTTCAATATCTGTTTTGTAGTGTGTCAGTAGTGGTTTTTTGTGTAGCTGGTATTTTTTTTGTTACAAATGTGATGTATTTGTATTATAGACTCTAAGACTGTGAAGTTCTCTTCCTGCCCATGCTCTTGTTTCCGCTCATACAAGGTCAGCACCTCTTGAGATTGTTTGCTCATTTTTGTTTCTGCAGGTTACTTTGATCCTTTTCCCTTTGATTGCATAAATAATCTGTCAATATCGTTTAGCATGTAGTGGTTTTCAATAAATCATTTTTGCGTTCTACATTCCATGTGTTTGATTTATGTCTTGTGATTCAATGCAATTACGATCACTTATGGGGTGGAATCATGTCATAAATTTGACGTGTTCTATATGAGTAAGAATATAGTAAATATTTGACAACGTATTTATAGATTAATATTTTAGATTTATCTTCTAATTAAGGCTTTCTGAAAATTCTTAATCTATTATTTGGTCATATTCTTTTTTTATTAAAATGTTTTTTTATTTTGGAAAATAGTAGTCTTATGTGGATTAATTATGTGGAGATTCTTCTTCAAAAAGTGGGTTCTATGGGCAAGTATATTGAAGAAATACTGTGAGAATTAATGTCTTATAGGCAGTACTATTTGTATAATATACTATGTTCATAACATTGTCAGAGATTTGTAAACTTAACTCATTTGTGTTTTACATTTTTTGCCATGTCTGGAACCAACAGTACTATTATTTGCTAAATGTTCTCTTTTGTAATGAGATACTTTTTCAATAACACAATATTTTATCATAAAAGTTTACATAACTAATATAAGTGGAAAGCCAGGATTATTTATGAAAAATAGAGGCTAAAAATTAAACACAACAAAAGCAAACAGGCTGACTCGTCTCTTAGTAGATACGGTGTCCTGTTCTGTCTCCACTAAAAGGGGAGATCGGCAATGCTGGGGGAAATTAAAGATGCACCAGCAGGAAGCAGAAATCTCTCCCTCGCCCCAAATCTCAGATCTTCGGGAGGTCAAGGCTGGAGGATTGCTTGAGCCCAGGAGTTCTAGACCCGCCTGGGCAACATGGTGAGACCCCATCTCCGCAGAAAATTAAAAAATCAGCTGGGCGTGGTGTCATGTGCCTGTAGTCCCAGCTACTCAGGAGTCTGAGGTAGGAGGACCGCTTGAGCCCAGGAGGCTGAGGCTGCAGTGAGATAAGATCACACTACTGCGCTTCAGCCTGGGAAACAGAGCAGGACTCTATCTCAAAACAAAAAATAAAACAAAGAGAAATATTTTTGCCCCAATGGCATCAATAGGATTGGCAAGAGATCGGAAAGAGAATAATTTCTTCAGAGAACGACCCAGTCCTATTTAATGCCAGTTTTTTAAACCACCTAAAATCTCTGTGTCTATCCCCAGGGTCTCCATCACTTCGAGAAAATGAGATGTTGCAATTGTGGAGTTAGACATCCAGGTTACAACACACGTGGGCTTAGAGCAGGGGCTGGCTCTTAGGAGACGCTCAACGACTATCAGCCATTACGATTATTTCTTAATGTTCTTATATATTAGTTTTATTTTTATTAAAGGGACCAGAACCCATGTTTTCAGTAGACTATTCCTGAGTTGATTGCTTTGGCATTTTGGGGAAAAGAGAGGACATTCTCATTTAAATACAATTAATATTTTAGCAGCGACGCATTCACCTTCACCACTTCCTCGTTGATTTCTCCATCTGTGCCTCTCACTTCACAAAACATCACTTTGCCTATTAAAAAAAGAGAACTTAGGGCAAAAGTTTAAGAAAGAGTTTAAATGAACATCCCAGGTAATATTAACATTTCAGGGCACCTCATTACTATTACAGAGGGAAGAAGGAAACACAGAAGCTAAAATTAACACACTTTTGGCAGAAGTTCATGGTTTTGAGAAAAAGTTTTTTTCTGAGCAGCCCTGGGACCAAGGGTTGATTAAACTGGGATTTCATCATCTCTCAGCCCTGAATGAATGAAATAAAAAGTCATTCAATCTAATTAGACAATCTTACGAGGGCTTCGAAGCAACCACCTATGGCAATTTCTTTTTTTTTTTTTCTTTTTTTAATCTTAAAAATAGATTTTTTCAGAATTATGTGAATCTTTTCTGTCTTCCTTTTGAGATTTGATACTCTCCAAGGGGGAAAAGAATAATTCAGAGCACGTTGAAAACGTTTGGTAACTACATTGTTGAGACTTTAAAAAAGTAGAATTATGTATGTACATGGGTGTGTGCATATGTCAAATACAGTATTTAATATGTAATGTGTTAACGCTGTGTGTTTATACATCTGCAGTGCCCAGATTTGATTATTTTTACATTTCATTGTGATAAAGTTGAATACAATTAATCTGTACTCTGCCAGATCTGTACATCTCCCAGTTCCGTAACCAAACAGCACACTCAGCTAATGGTTGTTCTTAAATTTAGTCATCATTGACAATAACAATTCTAGGTGATAATTATTAAGCATTTCATGCTTTCCTTATTAAGCTTTAACGCTCTATTAAGCACTAAGCAACCATTGCATTCGAGTGTTGTCGTATTGAATTGTTACAAGTCCCATGAGGCAGGGACCCTTGTTCCATGTTTTGAGTATTAGGAACTGCGGCACTAATGGCTTCAGAAGCTCGCTGGCATTGCCCAGGCCACCAGGGTCAAGCCGGAACACAGCCTGGAGTTGGCCTGTGAAGCGGGCGGCCTCACCGGGAGCCGCCTTGCTGGAGGAAGGCCTGAGGGCGGGCTGCGCAGCCCCCGTGCTGGGTTTTCCTTTCCGTGTGTGCATTCTCCAAGGTCTGGATTACCCGGAGGAATAAAAAATAGATATATAAATATTTTTAAAATTATAGAAACTTAAAACTGAAACATTTTATTTTCTCTAAGTATAATTCATTTTATGGATTGAAGTTGGAGAACGTTTGTATTTGATGTCTGCGGAACTGTTTACTGAGCGCTTACAATGAAAGGCCGCTGGACGGGTGCTCAAATGAAGGAATTCAACCCTGGGTGCCAGGGACTTGGCATAGGCACTTCCATGAATCCTCAGACAGCCTGGGAGGGGCGTCTTTCGGGCCGTAGTGGGGGAGGGGCCTGAAGTTCTGTGGGGGGTCAGTGCCCAAGGTCACTGGAAAGCCCGGCAGGTGTGCTCCATGCCTCAGCCCACACCTTGCACCACACCAGGTGTGGTCTGCAGAGGAAGAAGAGCCTCCGGGAGCGGCGGTCTCTCACCCAGGGAGTGTACAAGGAAAATAGAGCTTTGATTTATATGTAATTTATATTTTATCCTAAACACTTAAAAATTTGAGGTTATATTTTGTAATGTGCATAATATATTAGTACATTCATGGGGGTAATAATACACATATTTAGGGGTGTGTTAAAATAGTTTTTTTACTGATCGGGGGTGCATTTGAGTTTGGCAATGAGGAGTGTAGATGCCAGTGGGTGACACACTGCATGAACCCTGTGGGAGTCAGACACTCACGGACGTTCTGTGTGGAAGCTGGGTTTGATCAGTGCTCGCCTCACCTCCCAGTTGCCGCAGTCTTGGCTCTGCAGCGGGTGATGGCCTCAGACTTAACTGCACAGCACCCACGTGGTTCCTTTGGGTCTGGATCGCCTCTGTTGAAGCCCCTATTCTCTTTCCCTTCAGATCTTCCAAGTGACCTGCTGTGGACTGGCTCAGTGTTTGTAGAGTTTTCAATAGTGTGCTGTGACAGCTCTCCTTATATTCACATATGTTTTTAAAAATATGCTCAGTCTTTTTTTAAGGCATATTCCTAGAAGGGGAATTCCTGGGGCCAAGACTACCTACCTACTTTAAGAGTTTGAAGTTTAAGGCCAGGTACAGTGGCTCACTTCTATAATCTCAGCACTTTGAGAGGCTAAGGCAGGCAGATCACCTGAGGTCAGGAGTTCAAGACCAGCCTGGCCACCATGGTGAAACCCTGTCTCTACTAAGAATACAGAAATTAGGGCCAGGTGAGGTGGCTCACGCCTGTAATCCCAGCACTTTGGGAGGCCGAGGTGGGCGGATCACAAGGTCAGGAGTTCGAGACCAACTTGGCCAACATAGTGAAACCCCGTTTTTACTAAAAACACAAAAAATTAGCCAGGTGTAGTGGCACGCACCTGTAATTCTGGCTACTCGGGAGACCGAGACAGGAGGATTGCTTGAAGCTGGGAGTCGAAGGTTGCAGGGACTGAGATCACATCACTGCACTCCAGCCCGGGTGACAGTGTGAGATTCCGTCTCAAAAAAAAAAAAAAAAATTAGCCGGGCATGGTAGTGGACTTCTGTAATCCCAGCTACTCGGGAAGCTGAGGCAGGAGAATTGCTTGAAGCCAGTGGTGGAGGTGGCAGTGAGCTGAGATTGTACCACTGCACTCCAGTCTGGGCAACAGAGGAAGACTTCGTCTCAAAAAAAAAAAAAGTTTTAAGTTTAAAAGTTCCTATTCCAAACTGACCTCCAAAAAATGACAGTAGTTTATACTGCTAAATGGAATATAGCAGTGTGTGGAATATCAGTTATATTGTTCCCTTGCCAACAGTAAGTATTATAATTAAGGGGAAAAAAGAATATCTCATTATTCTTTTAATTTGCTTGTCTTTGATTACTAGTAGGTTAAATCGTTTTCTTGTTTGCCGCTGGCATTTTTTTCTTTGGAGAATCACTCTTTCCTATTCATATCCTATGAATACTATTTTTTAATGTTAGGGTATTTCTCTTTTTGATTACTTTCTAAGAGCTCATTCTGTATTCAAAATAACACTTGATCATATATGGCACAAATATTTTTTACCCAGTTTAACCAGCAGTTACAGAGCCACATCTGCATTAAGCCTGTCTTTTCTTACTCCTCTTTCCTTGGATTCAGTGGAAGGGCGGTGGGCAATCTAAAATCTAAGTAACTAAGAAATCAGATCTAGGGAAAAGTGCAATGCCTGAACTGGCCATTCTGACAGACAAAGTTTTATAAATGTTTTGTCTCTCTCCTTCCAGATAAGAAACCGTTGAATTCTCTCAAATTGCATCTAGACCATAAATGCAGTCTTTCAGATTTTTAGGAAGAGAGTTGGAAAGACGCTTTCTATTCTAGAGCATACGTTGGGCAGTCCTTTTTCCTTGATCGTACCTGGGTTGAGTGATTTAGGGAAGACAGTGTGGACATTCTGAGTTAATAGCAGCTTACCCATGGCTTTTAATCCTGATTTATGGTCATCCTTTAAAAAGACCAGAATCCAGTGTAGCAGTTTCTGTAATGGAGAGAGCAGCTCCTCATGAAAAGCACATTGAATGATCAAATTTTATTGGTGCATGAAAACGTCAGAGGTGAATATCCTTGTTTGGTGGGGCAGCTGTTTAGGCTCAGGTCTGGGTAGTTGCTTTATTTTTGTCTGAAGAGAGAAAGAAAAAAATAGATGTTTTGGATTACATTTTGTGTGTAATTATATATGACAGATGTATTAAATTAGCCATTCCAGGGTTTTTGGAAATCTGCCTCTAAACTGTAAATTTTATTTGACTTTTTCATTTGCAGGTGGCACGAAACCATTTCATGTATATTTCATGGGCTCCGGAGAGGCAGGAAGTCCAGGAACTATTGCGATGTTTTAGTTCATTCATTCTGAGAGAGACATGGGCGGGTGGTTGGGAAGTAAATCATCTGCGTTTATGTTTTGGGTTAAAAATATTAACAGCAGATCAAAGACATTGAAAGCAAGCTTTTCATTTGGTGGGGGGAAAATCACTATTAGAAAGGTCTGAGCAACTTTGGAGTGGGAATAAATTACTTCTCCTTGGTTTTCATCTTTTAAAGCATAAATGCTTCTGTTTGGAGAAGTTGCCTCATTGAGGAAGATAAAGGTGCTATTCTTTTTTGTGTAAGTGCATGTTTTTTGTTTGTATTTTGCCGGCAACTGTAGAAAGTTTTAAAAAGCAATTGTTTGTAAACTTAGCAACTTAACAAAATTCATCTGGACATGTGAATTTTGCACTGAGGTCTTCAGTACAGTCCTTTCTGCCTTGTAAATAGCACCGTGGACCTGTGTTTAGTTTCGGTATTTCCAGCGCCCATGAAAAGGGAATCTCCTTGATAATAAATTCTTTTAGGGAGATGTCAACAAAGAAAATTGTCACAAAATACTTTCCACAAACATGCATATTTCAAATAATGCAAGGAGTATCTATAAAAAAAAATCACTAGACTTGGGTAGCACATATGTTACTGCCTAGATTACATAATTATTTCTGGAATACATTCCTTTAAGTGGCAGTGGTCTCACACAGTGGTGTTTATTGACAACAAACATGTGTCATGGTTTCCATTTCCTAGAGAGTGTCTTTGAACCCAACTCCTTTCTCCTGTAGGTTAGGAATAGATTTCTTTTCTTTTTCATTTACATTTTCTTCTTTGCTTTGCAAAATTTGGAATCGATTAGAGGGATAGATTTGTTAATGATTTCCTTAATTAGTCTGTTAATGGCTAAAGTTACAATGTATTTTTTTAACAAGCTGTCCAAATCTTTAAGTTTGTAGAGATGTAAGTACCGTACAATAATCGTTGCCTCAGACTGCTGGATTTTAGTAACTGTGTGTGTAAATATCAACATACGCCCAGAGAGTCATTTTACTGCAGTAATTCATCTCTTTTTTGTGATTTTGGGGACCCTTTCTATGATTTAATGATTCATGGGAGATGTTTATTTTATGCACATAGAAGGAAGGTAGTGTCATTATGTTGTTATAGAAGCACTACTTTTACTTCATAAAGAGCTAATGTGTACATCTTTACATTTATGAAATGTAGCATGTACTTGGGTAATATGACATTCTCTCAGTTAGTATTCGGGAGTACACACACACACACACTCTCTGCATTCCTGGAGACACAAGCAATCCACTTAATTATCAGAATCATTTAGTTAACAAACACCAATTCTGTTGATTATAGGAAACACTGCATAGATATTGAGACTCAGCTGATGGAGAACTCTCTCTCCTGTCTGGAGAGGATGCTGAGATCACAAGGTCTCAGCTCCAAATGTCTGCAGAGGTCAGGGAGCACATTAGACCGGAGGATTAAGCCAGATGTGAAATGGTAGTTGGAGCAGACAGGGCTTTTTAAAGGATTTTTGCAAGATCTAACCATCCTTCCTTTGAGAGGCTCCATCACAGTCATATTAAACATGTGACATGCACTCACCCTCCATATGAAATATGACTAACAGGTAAATATATAACCATTCAATGGCAGTTGATGCATTGACACAGCTACATGAGTTGGGATTGTTAGGATGTGCTGGGTACTGGGACATCCCAGGACTTCACAGAGTTGTATTCCTCATTTCAGTTATATGTTTAGTACAAGACAGTGAAGTCCTGCTGCTCAGGGAACAGGCTGATGGAAGCTTGAGCATCTGGGAGTTGTACCATCTGTCCCAGGAGGGCTCCACACCTTCCCATGGTGGGGAAGAGAGCCCCTCGAGGGTCAGACTCAAGCTCTGAGGTGCTCCAGCAATGAAGAGGCTGGACCATTTCTGCTCAGAGTGTGTAGGAGCACAGCTGGTCCCAGGGACTCATCCCTGCAAGGCATTGGGAAAATATGGGAAGGCACGTGAGTATTAGGTGTGCCATAGATGTCCCTGCCCCGTTTAATCAAACAACTATACTATACATTTCAAGGATTTAGCATTTTTCCAACCAGCATAATAATTTTTCATATTACAGTCTTTTTTGCCCATGATTTTTTAAAACCTCATGCACAGGCTGGGTGTGGTAGCTCAAGCCTGTAATCCCAGCACTTTGGGAGGCCGAGGCAGGTGGACCGTTTGAGGTCAGGAGTTTGAGACTAGCCTGGACAACATGGCGAAACCTTGTCTCTACTAAAAATAAAAAAATTAGCTGGGCATGGTGGTGCTTGCTTGTAATCCCAGCTACTTGAGGGGCTGAGGCAGGAGGATCACTTGAACCTGGGAGGTTGAAGCTTCATTGAGCCAAGATCGCGCCACTGCACTTCAGCCTGGGTGACAAAGTGAGATCCTATCTCAAAACACAAACAAAAACGAACCCCCAAAACCCCAAAACCTCATGCACAGAAACTTGAATTAACCTCAGTTTGAGGACAGACTCTCATTAACCGCAGCAAAGCCCTTTCCTTTCTGTATTTTCTGCTTTTCCTGCATCTCCTTGCACTAGGGCCATTTCTCATCTCCCATGGGTGCCGATCCTAATGCCTTTGCCATCGAGCCTCAAATATCCCTGTGTCTTTGTAAACTAAAGACAGACGCCACGTGGGCATGTGTCTTAGTGCATATGGCTGATGTTACAGTCTATCCTGTCTTCCTTTTTTACCTGCTTCATTCAGTAAGCAAGTGTTTCCTAAGATCTGGGCACGTTGCTGTTTGTTCATCTCCCTTCTCTTCAATTCTCCATAGTATCCATCTTTATCAGTTCTTGTTCGGATACCAAAAAGCTCATAGATTCCATCCACTGTGCCCCAAGTTCCTGATGAGTAAAACGGCCCAACGTGCTGCCTGTGGGGAACAGAGCGTGTGCTTTCCACTTCAGATGGTGAGATTCAGATGATTTTAAGACAGTGCTGGCCTGAGTCCTCTGTGGACGGGGTTCCATCTGTGGGTCTGCACTGTGAGCCCTGCCGCCTGATGCCTTCATCACAGGAATTGTGCTCATTCTGAAACACACTCAGGTCCTGCTGCTCACGGCCCGGGGGCCAGAACAGAAGCGAGGAGGGGCCAGAAGAGAAGCGAGGAGTGGTGAAAGGAAAGCGACTTTATTCAAGTGCTAGCAGCTGGGGCATGGTTAGGCTCATGTCCTTAAAAGACCATTCGTCTTTCAGGGCTGAATGAGGGGGTTTAGGAAGAAAAACTGTATGGGAGATATGCAGGAGTGGTATAGAGGGGGCGCGAGGTGTAGGTCCACGGGCCCTATTCCAATGGCTATCTTGAGAAATTGCCTGTCCGGAGGTTTGGTTGCCATTCTCTTGATGCTGGCCCGATGGTGGTGGTGGACTAATTGTCCATAACTCCTTTTAAGCAGGAGGATTCTGGAGCTGGGTCTCGGGACTGGTTTGTTTCAAAACGAGCCTCTAGAATTTCTAAGCAAGTGCATACTTAGAGGAGCGAGCATAGCACATCGGAGTGCCTGGTGGAAAGGAGGGAAGTGAAGTCTGAAAGTGCATTTCCAGGCTACATTCTGAGATGAAGAAAGAAAGGAAAAAGGAAAAACTGTAAAATGTGTTTCAAGTCTGGGCCACTCGATTACAATCCCGTATGGAGCAGATGGGTCTCAGTCCTTGAGCAGTGACTCGAAGGGTCCTGGGGAGGAAGAACAGAGCTGATACCCCCTCAGTGATTCCCCAACCAGGCTGGGTATCGAATCTTCTGGAGAGCACATTTGAAAGTGAGGAATCCTAGGTACTGCTCATTTGTGACATGCTGGAATTAAAAAAAAAATAGTTTTAGGCATGTAGGCATTAGGAACAACAGCTCAGATCCCCAGACCTACTCATGCTATTTGCTTGAGAGGAATTTATTGTAGACGACACCGACTTGTTAAATGCCTTGCCCATGGGCAGAGGAGTGGAAACTAGAGCTGAAATTGGGGACGGTGCCTGTGGCAAAGGGCTGTGAATTTCACATGGGTAGAGCTTTATTCTTAGAAAAAGCACAAATTCACATTAAAAACAGGAGTGAAATGAAACAGAAATATTCTCGGTTTTTTCATTTTTTTAAGATAGGGTCTTGCTCTGTTGCCCAGGCTGGAGTTACAGTGGCATGATCATAGCTCACTGCAGCCTCGAACTCCTGGGCTCAAGCAATCCTCCCACCTCCTTCTCCCAAGTATTTGGGACTACAGGTGCACACCACCACACCTGGCTTTTTTTGTTTGTTTGTTTGTTTTCATTTTTTTTTGTAGGGATGGGGTTTCATCACGTGGCCCAGGCTGGTCTCAAACTCCTAGGCTCAAGTGATCCACCCACCTCAGCCTCCCAAAGTGCTGGGATTACAGGCCTGAACCACCATACCCAGCCCAGAAATATTCTTTCATGGTGAAGGAGGGAATTACAAGAGCAGAAAGGGAACAAGGTTTGCCTTTGTGTGTGTCTGAGTGTGGCTTACTGGAGGTCTGTATTAAAAACAATTCAGTTGCACGGGTCATGCATAAATGCAAGGACAATTCATCTGGAAAAATATGTATGGGGCCTATGAAAGCCAAGTAGAATTGTGTGTGGAGCACACACTAAACCGCAGGACAGCCTGGACTCAGGCACGAGCATCTTCAAGGTCAAAGTCTGGACATCGGCCAGAGGCATTTGTAATTTGCAAGAGGCATCAGTGTGAAGAATCCCGTAGGTCAAGGGTGACTCTCTGAGAGTGACCAGCTAAGGTAGGGAATAGAGGCGGATCGCTAGAAAGAGTTAAATGAGTTTGTTAGTTCTTAGCAAGGTGGAACTTGGATTGAAGGGGTTGAAACTAAATTCAAAACAAGCTCTCTGAGAGGTAAAAGTGGGATTATTGGAGACGGTGCCTTTGAACGACTTCCCCGGGATTCAGAAAAGTGACAGCTCCATAAAGAAAGCCTTTCTCTCAGATCATGGCTGGGTTTGGGGCAACAGCGGCAGGCGGAACGGAACAAATCCCTGCAGCGGCCCCTCGCCATCTCTGAGCCTGCGCACCTCAGCCCTTCACTTGCGGGGCAGGGGCCTGGGAGGAGGCAGAGGTGGCCATGCTGGCATGGACCTAGCGCTGCAGAAGCCACAAAAATACTTGGATATGCATCAGCTTGTTTGATGCTCCCAGTGGCCCTATGGGGGAATCTGGGAGGATGTCATCTCCCCATTTCATAAGCAAACAGGCTGCATGGTTTAGTGCAGGGTCTGCAAGCTTTTTTGTAAAGAGCTATGTAGTAAATATATATCCTATTTGATATGTTATATACCATGTTAGAGCATATATGTTTATGATATATCGCTTTACAAAAATATTTTATATATATGTGTGTGTGTGTGTATATATATACACATATATATATATGTAAAACCCATGTGGTCTCTGTTACATCTCCTCCTCCTCCGCTTCCTCCTCATTCTTTCCCTCCCACTTTTTCCTCTCCTCCTGTTCTTTCCCTTATTCTATATCTCTTCCTCCTCTTCCTTCTTCCAACCCTTTAACAATGCTACAAAACGGCTGGGCGCAGAGGCTGACACCTGTAATCCCAGCACTTTGGGAAGCTCACGTGGGCGGATCACGAGGTCAGCAGATTGAGACCAGCCTGGCCAACATGGCAAAACCTCGTCTCCACTAAAATACAAAAACAAAACAAAACAAAACAAAACAAAAGAGCCGGGCATGGTGGTGCTACTCAGAGGCTGAAGCAGGGGAATCTCTTGAACCCCGGAGGCGTAGGTTACTGTGAGCCGAGATTGTGCCACTGCACTCCAGCCTGGTGACAGAGCAAGACTCAGTCTTAAAGAAAAAAAAAATGCTACAAAGCATGCTTAGTTGGAGGTCCTGCACAAACAGCCTGGGGGGGTTGTTGGGAGGCTGGAGGGCTTACCCTGGGTTTAATGGCTTGCATGGCTTGCTCTGGTTTTCTGCTGGTCAGTAGAAGAGCTGGGAGGTCTGTCGGCTCTAAATCCAGCTGTTTTCTACTGAAACTAGATGCAGGTGGCTAATCATTGTTTTAACTGTGTATTCCTTAGAATACAGAATAATAGAGAAAACCGCTAGGTCATGGTCTAAAGCATCCACACGTGTTGTCTCCTTTGGAATCCACCCTGTTTTATTTTTCACAGCCGAGCCAGCCGAGGCACCGGGTGCATAATCCCCATCCAGGGTCAGAAGCTGTCGGGCCTCAGAGCGCCTCTCAAACCCACACTCACTTGGCTTCAAAGACCATAGTCTTT
This sequence comes from Theropithecus gelada, assembly GCF_003255815.1. Classification (NCBI taxonomy): domain Eukaryota; kingdom Metazoa; phylum Chordata; class Mammalia; order Primates; family Cercopithecidae; genus Theropithecus; species Theropithecus gelada. The sequence continues at coordinate 88,966,112 of NC_037679.1, read as the reverse complement.
CTGTGTAAAACATCATTGCGCCTTGTGATGGAAGCAGACACACACAATCGCATTTGCATATTCAGTGGTGTGCGTGTGTGGGAGGGACAATGGCTGTCTGCCCTAAGGACTGCAGCCTTGAAAGCTCATCTGTCAGTGCCCATGTCAGCGTCTGTCTCTTCTCTCTTCTCTGGGTGTCGGGGTCTGGAGTTCCCTTTGGGAAACCACCTTTCTTCAGCCCTTCAGTGATGTGCGGGTGAGTGGGCTGGGTCCCCGCTCCTGGCTCCAGAGGTGGGTACATGACCCCGGGGGCAGGAGTAACCAGGCCAGTGAGATTCCATTTCGGGACTCCTGGTGGAACTTCTAGAAACTAGAAGCCTGGAGAGAAAGACCTTGGAAAGAGAGAGTCTGCTTGTGGGTGGAGCCAGCTCCTAGCCTGAGCCTAGGAGGGAGGGAAGGGGAGGAGGAGAGCCAGACAGAGAGTCCTGGGGTATCTCCGACACTTGACTTAGACATTTGAGTAGCATGCAGTAGTAAAAATCACTTCTCAACTGAACACCCAACTAAGTTGACTTTTCTATCACCAATTATTGAAAGTCCTGAGTTACACGCTCAGGTTTGAGTTTGTAAATAATCGTTGTAATAATAATAACTAACTTTTATAAAGTGCTTTCTACATGGAGAAAAATGACGAGACAAGGCCCAGGCATTTCGGGAGGTTTCGTTCCCAAAGTTAAGGACGAGTGCCCGTGACACAGCCCCAGGAAGTCCTGACAACTTGTGCCCAAGGTGGTCGGGGCCCAGCTTGGTTTTATACATTTTAGGGAGACAGGAGACATCAATCAATGTATGGAAGACGGATATTGGTTCCATTCAGAAAGGCGGGGACACTGGAAGCTGGGAGGGGGCTTCCAGGTCACAGGTAGGTGAGAGAGGAAAGCTGGTGTTCTTTTGAGTTTCTGGTAAGCCTTTCCAAAGGAGGCAATCCGAATATGCATCTGTCTCGATGAGCAGAGGGATGACTTTGAATAGAAGGAGAGGCAGGTTTGTCCTGGGCAGTTCTCAGCATGAATTTTCCTTTTAGATTTTAGTGATTTTGGGGGCCCAAGAGATTTTCCTTTCACAGCTCTTCTGGATGACAGATTAGTGTGTGTGTTGTCATCGCTCTCTCTCTCTCTCATGTGTCTGTATGTATTGATGGGTATGTGTGTGTATCGCATATATATGTATGTATGTGTATGTGTGTATGTAGGTGTATGGTTCTTCAATCCTTCCAGTGACTGACTGGAGTAGATATTTGCCATCAGCCTTAATTTGCAGTTGGAGGATGTGGGTACGGGTGCAAATACCCTGTGTCTAAGGAAACGGCTCAGAGCCTGAGTTCTGTGCCGCTCTGTATCTGAGAGGCTTGAAGCTGAGTGAGATCACACTCAAGATTCTTTTTCACAAGTAAGTAATGAAATATAGCCTGAAAGGAGACAAACTTAAAACCTGAGGTTTTAGCTGGAGATTTGTTTCAGCTGGTTGCAGCAGTCCACGATCTGACCTGGGTGGGCGTCATTCTCATTGGTGGTAAAAGCTCTGGGTTTCTCAGAAAAGACACCCTTACTTTTTGCCCTCTTGACTTTGGGTGATTTCAGATGAAGTGTGGAGAATCACCTACCCTTATTTCAGGCAACAAGGTGGATGCTTCAAAAGCTTCCCCCTCTCCTACGCTCTGTAGTGAAGCTTTCTAGCCTCATTTCAGTTTGCACCTGAGACTTGGTCCTGGCATTTCCTGGCAGAAGCAGGAATGAAAACCAAGGGGCTGAGGTGACTCAGCTGTTACCCAAGGTCTGGAGACTGTTCCAGGAGTGGCTCAGGACAGACAATGACCTCTGTAGACAGGGAGACCTTGAGTTTGGGTGACGTGGTGTGCTTGGCGAGCTTTAGTGTCATTCCTTAGGGGAGCTTTGGGTGCCAACTTCTCCACCTTTCCAATCCCATAAAAGCACATTTGTCATAGCAAAAATTGTGCTGTACTCAGTAGTGGAATTGGATTTCACAAGCTTTATTGCCACCACCCCTAAATTCCCGGGAAGAGGAAGAGGAATAGGAAGAGGAATAGGAAGAGGAAGGAAGTGTCTCTTTCTGGGGTGATGCCAATCCCTGTGGCCATCATGTTTCAGAAGAGCCACTGAACTCTATAATAACCACGATTATTATAGCGATGATTCTGGTTTTTTTTTTTTTTTTTTTCATTTTCTGATTCTCATTGTGCTTTGATGCCACTGGTTTGTTATAGGAAGAACATATCAGCTAGGAATGTGACTGGCTGCAAATAACAGGAAATTCAATCAACAGAGCCTTAGCCATCTCTGGGCTTGTTTGTCTCACATAAAAAGAAGTCTACAAATTGGTCGCTGCCAGCATCCTTGGTTCAGAAGCACAGTGGTGTTGGAGAGTCACATTGGTTTCTTGCAATTAATTCCCTCAGCCATGACCTCATAGCGACAGTATGGCTTCATACCCTTCCACCTCTTTCAATGGCAAGGTGCAGAAGGCTCTGGGATAGAGAATTTTGCCTGTTTCTCTCTTGGAATAATTTCTTCCTCTAGAGGATACCTTTCATCCTTCTCTTCTCCCTCCCTTTTTTCTCCCCTCCTTTCCTCCCACCCTCCCCCCTTCCCTTCCTTCTTTCCTTCCTTTCCTTCCTTTCCTTCCCTTCCTTCCCTTCCTCCTCTTTCTTCCCTTTCTTCTCTTCTTCCTTACTTCTCATTAGCCCACAGGGAGAATAAAATATCTTTGAGTAGCCAACCAACCATATCTCCCACAAATAATAACATGAATTTAATTTGAGTGCTCATATTGTACCAACATAATAAGTAATGGTTGTGATATTGGGAGGGGAAGGAAAACTGCTGTGAATGCTAATAGATATTTGGGGTTTATCTGCATGGATAAATCAGAATTGTTAACATTATTTATACAGATAATAATTACATAATTTCTAAATTCACAAAAATAGTTTGGCTTAATGATCTCTAAATGTATGCAATATAACATTAGGTGGCTTTTATTAATTCTATTTATGTAATGGAGAAGCAAAGACTAATAATCCTGAATCTTAAATATGCTCAAAGAACAAGCTAAGGAAAATGCTCTGGCTCTGTGAGATGAATTCCTGAGCCTTTGCAAAGAGGGTGAGAGATCATTTCACAGAACCTTTGCCAATAATTTCTCTGTCCCAGGCCCCCTGCTTAGCCTTTATTTTGCTACTGTGGGTATCTTTGCATATGATTTGCATACAATCATTCTCATTGCAGTAAAAGAATAAGTTATTAATGTTCCTGCTGTAAACTGGGTGAGCATAAGCTTTCATTTGCAGAGTCTGTCTTTAGGGCACACTTCATTTTACTTAGAATAAATTATCATACATTTATCATTAGTTAGCAAGTTATTAACATTAATAGAAACAAATATGTGGCCCATTTCTTTAGGAAGATGATGGTTTTAATCACTTCGTGGCTGTAGCAGGCAGCTTATACATATTTTATTTTTTAATGGATGTGCTTTCTCAGTTTCCATACTCACATTCAAAACATAATTCTAAGCACTTTGCATCTGTTAGCTCGGAATGCACTTCACTGAGGTGAGGGGGCTAAAAATTCACTTCTCCAGTGACAAACAAGAACTTCCTCAGACACCTTTTTACACTTGAGACTTGCTGGAATTGGTTTGTTAAGGATGTCTGGGTCTATGGCAAGGAATGTTTTGAAATTTAATTTAGCGAACTGTCACAGTGGGAAATACAGCAGGCTTGCTAACCTGCTCAGAACTTGGGTTCCAGCAACCGCTAATGAGGAAGGACAGAAATTACTGTGGACTCAGTCTAATCAGCCATAACACTAAAATAGATAACAAGTTGCAAAATACCCATTAGTATTGTGCAAATTCTACTCCTTGCTTATATGAGGACCGTGGATGGGAGAAGAAAGCCCGTCTTGGTTCAGCTGCTTGCAGTTTTTAGCCAGTGCTCCAGCGTTCTGCCTCAGGGTGTGACCATGAATTTGGGGCTTAGAAACTGGAGAGGACTCTTTGTTAATTGGGTGCCCTTGGGCAAGTTACTTAGCTCTTCAAGCCTCAGTGTCTTCATCTGCAAAATAGGAATAATCATAGCACTTACTGCATAAGACAGCCTTAAGAATTTAAGAAGGTCACGCCTGGAGAGAGCTTAGCAGAAGACCAAATATAGAGACGTGCTTAATTATTAATTGCTATTATTAAGAGTGATTATTATGAGATGTTAAATTGCCTTCTGAACCACCAAATAAGGATCACTAAAATCAGTCCATAATTTAGTATTTTGCATATTTCATTATAGTGTAATTTTTAGAATAGTTATTAGCACAGACCCTTTTTATTTTTGCATTTCAGTTCAAGACAAGACTTATTTAGTCAGCTTCTGAGAAAAGACATCGTCAAACAGCTTTTCACTCTATTTTTCTTTCACAACTAGGTCAAAGCAGGGTTTTGATTTTTTTCCTTTCTTCCTGTTTTTCTCCATCCTTGTTGCTGGTTGACCAGCGAAGCTTCTCCCGACCCTTCGATCCACCCAGTCCTCGGATGGATCTCGCTGTCTCAGGCCTCTGGCGCTGCTAGTCCATTCTGTACCTTGTTACCAGGCTAAAATGTGTCCATACCTACAAAATCCAGTCCAATCCCTATCTGTTGGCTTTTGAAATTCTTTAGGTAAATGCCTTCTGGTGTGGGGCATTGGGATCATTTTCCTGACCGGGTCGCTGTCACAGCGGGAGGATTCCAGCACTTCATGAGCACAAAGTTAAGTTCAAAGGAGATCTTTTTCTTCTTGATAAAAGACTCTTGTGTCCCAGGAGCAAGGCGGGCTGAACTCATTCTGTGCCTTTACCACTAGAGACATGAGGAGCTACAGGCGCGGTGAAAGGCTGACTCAAGGGAACTTGTCATGTGTACTGTGGGCTGTTTCTCCTTGTCTCTTTTCTGTCAGGAAATCAGCTATGTCATTGCTGTATCAAACAAAACGTACGACACCTCTAGGCGGTTTAACCCAAAGAAGATTTATTTCTCACCCATGCTATGTGCCCAGCTCTGGTCAGCAGGATGGGCCCCTCTTTTGAGGGTCACTCAAGGACTCAGGCCGATGGAGGCTGCCTCCTGGCCCCTTCTCCTGCGGTCACAGTGGGGACACGTGCAGCCCTTGAAGTTGTCACCTGAAAGTGACATGTGGCTCTTCTGCACAGTTCAGGGATGCAGCAAATCTCAGGATCACTGCTGACTTTATACTTTTTATTTTATTAACTTGGTTTTTTTACAGACTGAGTCTTGCTCTGCTCCCCAGACTAGAGTGCAGTAGCGGAATCACAGCTCACCGCAGCCTCTGCCTCCTGAGCTCACGATTCTCCTGTCTCAGCCTCATGAATGGCTGCAATTATAGGCATGTGCCACCATGCCAGCTAGTTTTTTAAAATTTTTTGGTAGAGATAGGGTCTTGCTGTGTTGGCCAGGCTGGTCTTGAACTCCTGGGCTCAAGTGATCCTCCTGCCTCATCCTCCCAAAGTGCTGGGATTGGAGGTGTGAGCCACTGCACCTGGTTACACCCCTCACTTTGAAGTGTCGGCCTGGAAGGAATGTTTGTGTGTAGCCTGGATGGCAGCCACGATGGGCATCCCGAGGGCACAGTCCACCCCATACCATGCAGCCCCTCCTGGGTAATTGTCTGAAAGTGGTGAATCCACCCACCCAGCAGCACACACAATGGCTCCAGATGCATGAAGCGGCAGAGAAGAGACTGGGCTTGGGAGAGTGCAGGTGGAGGGCCTTGTGTACCCAGGGCACGGCAGGGGAGGCTGGTGTCTCCGATGGGTCAAGAGGACATTATGGAAGGTGATTGGAGCTTAAGCCTCTCGCCAGTAACCCTGTTAGCAGAGAAATTGATGAGTAAATGAGGGACAGCAGCGGTGGAGTGCACTGCCCAGCTGGTGGATGGGAGAGGAGCTTGAGCCTGAAATAGTCGCCAACCCAGGGAGACACAAAAGAAAATGGGCTGGGCGCAGTGGCTCATGCCTGTAATCCCAGCAGTTTCGGGGGCCAAGGCGGGCAGATCACCTGAAGTCAGGAGTTCGAGACCGGCCTGGCCAAGATGGCGAAACCCCATCTCTTCTTAAAAAAAAATACAAAAATTACCTGGGTGTGGTGGCCTGTACCTGTAATCTCAGCTGCTTGGGAGGCTGAGACAGGAGAATTTGCTTGAACCTGGGAGGTGGAGGTTGCAGTGAGCTGAGATCGTGCCACTGTACTCCAGCCTGGGTGACAGAATGAGACTCCATCTCAGAAAAAAAAAAAAAGAAAAAGAAAAAAGACTGCCCATCTGTGCTAAAGGAATAAAGTGAGCAACTAGGGAAAGTTGTTAAAGATCAACAGAGAACAACCAGTTATCCAGGGGCCATCCCTTAAAGAAAAAGGCCTTGCTCGCCCGCTCTCTGCCTCAGCAGTAGAAGAAATACTTGCTGGATAGTGGAAGGGTGATGGAAGAGTAGGATCCTCTTACCCATCTGGGCCTTCAAATGGCTAATCTGTAAGAGTCAGCTCAGGTGGTGGAACAGGTGCCACAGACTGGGCGGCTCAACAGCAGACATTTATTTCTCACGGTCTGAAGGCTGCAAGTCCCAGATCAAGGTGTCTGCAGATTCAGTTTCTGCTGAGGGCTCTCTCCCTGTCTTGCAGATGGACACTTTCTTGCTATGCCCTCTCATGGTGGAGAAAGGAAGCTCTGATGTTTCTTGCCCTTCTTATAAGGAAACTGGTCCCATCCCCCGTGGGCCCCCACCGTTGTGACCTCATGTAAGCCTCATCACCTCCTAAATACTTCACCTCCTGAATCCATCACACTCAGGGCCAGGGCTTCAACATAGGAATTCCAGGGGTTGGGGAGGGCACAAGCATTCAGTTGGTAACATAATCTAACATTGGTTAGGAGCTGATAGCTTAAAATATGGTTGAACAGGACTGAGTCTTCCTAGCCATAGTAAACATTTTTCAAAAATCAAAAAGTGCCTGAAAAATTATGGAGTTGCCTGAAATATTGATGATGGAGCCTGCTATGTAGTAGAAAGAGATTTGACGGAATAAAGTTGAGAGCCATTACTGGAAGAAGATTAAAGCTGCTTCAAAACTTTACTGTATGAGTTGAAATTTGGTAATCCAGCTGGTTTTGTGTATGCTGTGGTGGGCTTCCTGGGTTTGAGTTCCTGCGCAGCTCTCAATAGCTGTGAGATCTTGGACCAGTGCTCTGTGCCTCAGCTGTCTCACCTGTAAACTGGCCCACAGTAGAGTGTCCCTCACAGGGCTGTCATAGGATGGGATGACTTCACTGATGAGAAGCACTTTCTTACATCAATGCGTGGCTCATGCTGAGGCCTCTATTCATGTTAGTTATTTTAGTGGGAATGAGATTGAATCAGCCCTCAATTTAAAACAGATAATAAGATTTACTATATTATGTTTTAACAAATATCTGGGCACCCTGCTTAATACCTTACATTAAGCCCTGTGAAATAGGGATTGTTCCCATTTTACAGATGAACAAACTGAGGTTTGGAGAAGTTAAATGTGACGTAGCTAGCAAGTGATGGAACCTCAAATTTGTTCTCAGTTCCACCTCCACCTGCTTCCTCTCCACAATTCTTCCTACAGCTGAGTTCCGAACACACTGGCTTGCCTCTGTGTTCCCGACCATCCTGCTTTTGCTTCCCTGGGGCCCTTGCACAGAGGGAGCATCATGGCTGAAAGGCCAATTTGCATAAAAGAGTTTGCATCACAGGTCTGAGCCCACCCTCCTTACAAAGGCTGCTGGCAAGGCTGGCCCTTGGCTGGTCCATGGCAATGTGGGTTTTAGGAGGACTCTCACCATTCCCTAACTGATGAAAGGAGCTCATCATGACTAAACTCTTTGCATAAACAATATGGCTTATGCAGTACACGTGCTTTTCTTCTAGGAGTCTGGAATTTCAGCATATGCTGGGCAGAGATGTCCACATGACCAGCCCCCCAAAACAACTGTGTTAGGCCATTCTTGCATTGCTATAAATAAATACCTGAGACTGGGTAATTTATAAAGAAAAGAGGTTTATTTGGCTCACAGTTCTGCAGGTTGTGCAGGAAACATGGTAGCTTCTGCTTCCGGGGAGGCCTCAGGAAGCTTCCAGTCATGGTAGAAGGTGAAGGAGGAGTAGGCATGTCACATGGTGAAAGCAAGGCCAAGAAAGAAATGTGGGAGGTGCCACATACTTTTAAACAACCAGATCTCACAATGACTCACTCACTACCTCGAGGACAGTACAAAGTGGATGGTACTAAACCATTCATGAGAAATCTGCCCCATGATCCACGTCTCACCAGGCCCCATCCCCAACACTGGGGATGACAAGTGAACATGAGACCTGAGTGGGAACACAGAGCCAAACCATATCAGTGTGGATCTGTGTCCCCTGAAAATTGCGTCTTGAATTGCAATAATCCCTGAATGTCAAGGGCAGGACCATGTGGAGATACTTGAATCATGGAAGTAGTTTCCCCCATGCTGTTCTCGTGATGGTGAGTTCTCACAAGATCTGATGGTTTCATAAGGGACTTCCTCCTTCGCTCGGCACTCCTTCTCTCTCCTGCTGCCCTGTGAGGAGGTGCTGTCCACCATGGTTGTAGGTTTCCTGAGGCCTCCCCAGCTGTGTGGAACTGTGAGTCAATTAAACCTCATTATAAGTTACCCAGTCTCAGGTATTTCTTAATAGCAGCTTGAGAATGGACTGATACACAAACCATATCAACAACTCGGGATGCTGAGTCTCTGACAAGCTTCCATGGTAGGGGACACTTTAGGTGTTGTCAGAGCTCAGTGCTGAAGAAGTTAGGTGCCTCTTGTGTGACTCCCTGGGGAGGGACTCTTAGGAGCTTGAGCCTGACTTGCCCTGACTTCCACTGTGTACCCTTGTCCTTTGCTGATTTTGTGGTCTGACCCTCTGTTATAATAAGTCCCAGCTGTTTGTGCAACCATACGCTGAGTCCTGTGAGTCCTCCAGTGAGACAGCCAACCTGAGGGTGGTCTTCAGGACCCCAGCATGTCTCTCAGCTCCTCTAGCCACTCAGCCCTTCTCCCCTCCAACCCTGCTGCATGCCCCATCCTCAGAGATGGTGCCCCTGGTCACCCTCTCCATGGCTGACTCTTCCACTACTGTCCTCTGTCCTGTCTCTTGGTTTTGTTTTTGTCTTTGATCCTCCAGCATGTGTCTCAGATTCTCTCTCTGATGTATTTATTTCCTGTCACCCCCTACTGAATTTGCTCTGTGAGTACAAAGATCACGTCTGTCTTTTGCACTGTTATATCCTCAGCACCTAGCATGGTGCCCAGCATACAATAGGAGATGAAAAAATATTTCTTCAACAAAGGAAACCTGTGGTCTTGGCCATTTAACAGCAGCACTCCTGCCCCCCCACTTCCAAAGACCAGCAGGTTTCACCATTCCCTAAATCCCAGGGGTGGTCCAGTGACCAGTATCACATCTCCTGGGAACGGGCAAGAAATGCAAGTTCTTGTCCTTCTCCCCCAGCCCACAGACTGGCGGAGTCACGGCTGCATTTTAATAAGATCCCAGATGATGCACCTGTGTGTTCAAGGGCGAGTGGCACTGTCCAAATGGGCTCTGTGTGTTCTGCTGCACGTTTTTGTTGGCACTTTTGCCCTGCCTGAAAGGCTGTTCCAGTGTTTCCATATTTCTTCAGATCGAACAGGTTTTTGAGGCCTGCCTGCAGTCCAGCTTTCCCCGTGGGAAATCCTTATGTGACTTCCTTTCCAGGCAACCGATGTGCAGACCCTGAAATTATGGGCTGGCAGACTGACTTCTGGTGCCTTCAACGTAGTTCCATTGGCCTGTTTTCTGAGGATGAAGATTGCATCTGACAGCTTTGCCACCTGTTAAAATTCAAACCCCCTAGAAGGCCAACCTTTTGGAGTCCTTTAGTCATTCTCCAACTGTGGGGAGCGTCTGACGTGTGTGTTTCAGACAACACCAACACCGTGGAATTCTCCAGGAAATTAAGTTCTCTGTGCCCGAAGATGCTTGACAAATGCAAACTCACAATCCACACCATTGTGTTAAATAATCTAAGTCCTGCAGTGGGAAATTCTGTCTTAATTTCTCGAACCCACTATTTCCTCAACATTTTTGATCACGGAATGTTTTCCCTTTGGAACACAGAAAATGAGAATTGGAGTCCGAGAATGTTGCTTTCCAGTGGCTGATTTCAGATCCATTGTCAAAACGGGTTTAGATAGGAGAAAGGAGGAGGGAGAAGAGAGTGAAGAGAGGTGGTTGAGAAGCAGGCCAGAGAGGCTGAAATATAATCTTTGCTGCTTGTCAGACTTACCAGCACTTGGTTTGAGCCTTTCTTGCGTCCCTTTGGAATTTTTAATTAAAATCTGGGGCAGCCAGGTGTGTTGGTGCACACTTGCAGTCCCAGCTACTTGGGAGGCCAAGGCAGGAGGATGGCTTGAGTCCAGGAGTTTGAGGCCAGCCTGGGCAACATAGCAAAATCCTATCTCTAAAAACCAATAATAAAATAAAATAAAATTTGAGGAACAGTTTGTTCAGTTTTGCCTTTTCCTCTAGCTTTTGCATGCATATAAATCATTTCTTTATACCTGAAATATGAGCTCCTTCTTGATGGAACCATTCATCCCATATATTTTCAGTTGATGCTTCCAAAAGGCTGCTGAAAGTATCAGGCATAAAAACATAAGTAAGTATGTTTTTAATTAAATGGGTTTCTGGTATACCTCCGATTAAGCACACTCCACTCAAATAAGCCTGTGGCTGCACCTGTGCTTGAGATATTTATAATGTATGGTTAAATGCTCCAGAGGGGATGCCCATGCTGAGTGTGCATCAGAAAACCTGGGCTTGTGCTGTAGCTCTGCCAGACCCAAGTAACTACGCAGATTCTCTGTGTCTCTGTTACTTTACCTGCGAAAGAGCCCTGATGGTCCCCATCGTCACACACAGTTGCTGGGACCTGCACATGGAATAATGGGTGGAGGGGGGCCTTGTAAAAACATTGAGTGGGTGGAAAGCATCATCTTTCCAACAAGTGGCCCCTAAATTCCTAAGGGAGGCAAGATGGTCTTTGAAAGGAACTCCTGAAAAGGATTCAGGGTGCTTGAGGGACTTGTCTCTGCTGTGGCCGAGGTTGCAGAGATGGAGAACTTCCCTGTGGAACGTAAGGAGCTTGCTTTAGCTTCAGACAAGATAGAGTGCCAGGTGAGAGAAGCCAGGGGAGGAGGAGGTGCTGGGCTTTTCGTGGAGGAAGGGCTAAGAGAAACCTCAGCTGCCACGAACAAACTTCCTGAGAGGCATGTCCACGGTACACGTGCGGTCTTGGAATTCTGTTCCCTGCTCCAGCCTCAGCCCCAGGACACTGCGTCTCCCACTCATGGGTACTGTGGGTAGCGTCAGCACTTTTCTTTCTGGTTGAATCCGGTGAAAGACCTGCCTAGACTAGGAGGAAAACATGTTTAAATAATACTGATGATTATGTTAATAATAGTAGCAGGCCTAGTGCTGGTACTAGGAATAATAACACGAACAGCAGCACTGGCAGCAACTAATACTTAGCACTGACTATATGCCAGGCACTGCAGAGCATGCCACATGTACCATTAGCAATGAGGGCTAATTTCATCCCCATTTCATAAAAGGAGGAAATGATGCATGAAGAGGCAAAAGTGTGACTCAAGGTCAGGGTCCACAGACTCCAGAGTCTGCACAGTGAATACAGTCTACACAAGCAAGTGTTGTGCTGACTGCCGCAGGAAGAACTTGGGGTGTGTTATGTGTGTACCTCCATCCCTGGTGGAACTGGGGGCTTGCTTGCACTGAGATCTCAAGAGACAGCGACTCCCCAACCCAGCAGCTAAAGTAACTCGTGTATGGTATTATGATATTTTAGCATATTTTATTTACCCAATTACTGTAAATATCACAATTGATGGGGAAGCTAGATGCCAGTTCTCCTTTCTAGCTCCTTTTGATACTCTCATGAATCCATTCATCAAATACCATGATCAAAGTGCAGTGCTTGGCACTGTGGGGTGGGTGTGAGAAGGGATGAATAAATGTCATTATCTTTATGGAATTTCCACTCTGAGAGCGTGTTATCGTGTGGGGCAGCGTGAACCTGTGTTTTCATTCCTTTTCTAGGCTTTCTCCAGCAAGACAGCAGTTGTAAGCGTTTAGCAGAGGAGGAAAAGAGAGATGGGCATTTTTTCTTTCTTTTTTTTTGAGACAGAGTCTCGCTCTGTCACCCAGGCTGGAGTACAGGGGTGCAATCCTAGCTCACTGCAGCCTCGACCTCCTGGGTTCAAGCAATTCTCCCACCTTAGCCTCCTGAGTAGCTGGGGCTACAGGTGCAGGCCACCATGCCCAGCTAATTTTTGTATGTTTTGTAGAGACAGGGTCTTGCTATGTTGCCCAGGCTGATCTGGAACTCCTGGAATCAAGTGATCCACCCACCTCGGCCTTCCAAAGTGCTGGGATTATAGGTGTGAGCCACCGCGTCCGGCACGTTCTGCTTTAAGTGTCAATAATCCAACCTCAGTCTGTGTGTGCAGGTACATACACCCACTGATGTGGCTGTTAAATGAAAGGCAACCTGCTGTCTTGAAAGAAAGTATATACATACACACACCCCCTACACCACACACACACACACACACACACACAGACCCCCCACACACACATACACACATACACCTCACCACACACATGTATGCACCGAACCACATACACACAGATGCACACACGTACACATACATACATACACCACACCACACACACCTCAAACCACACACACACAGATACACAAACACACCCCCCACACCACACACATACACACTTAAAACCACACACACACCCGACACACACACACATACACACACATACACCTTACACCACAAACAACCCCAAACCACATACACACAGATACACACACATAGACACAGCCCCCACACCACACACATACATACTTAAAACCACACACACACCTGACACACACACACACACACCTTACACCACAAACAACCCCAAACCACACACAGATACACATAGACACACACACATCACACACACACACCCCACACCACACATACACATATACACACATACACCTCACACCACACATACACACCCCAAACCACATACACAGATACACATAGACACACACATCACACACACACATCCCACACCACACACACATATACACACATACACCTCACACCACACATACACACCCCAAACCACATACACACAGGTACATACTCAGAGGCGCGCACACACACCCCCCTACACACATACATACACCTTATACCACACACACATATACATGCATACTCCAAACCACATACACGCAGATACACATACATAGAAACACACACACCTGACACACACACACATACACCTTACACCACAAACAACCCCAAACCACACACAGATACACATAGACACACACACATCACACACACACACCCCACACCACACATACACATATACACACATACACCTCACACCACACATACACACCCCAAACCACATACACAGATACACATAGACACACACATCACACACACACATCCCACACCACACACACATATACACACATACACCTCACACCACACATACACACCCCAAACCACATACACACAGGTACATACTCAGAGGCGCGCACACACACCCCCCTACACACATACATACACCTTATACCACACACACATATACATGCATACTCCAAACCACATACACGCAGATACACATACATAGAAACACACACACCCCACACCACACACACACCTCACACCACATACAGATACACATAGACAAGACACACCACACACACACACACCACACACATATATGCACATATACCTCACACCACACACACCCCCCAAACCACGTACACACAGCTACACACACATAGGCACACACACACACATATACCTTACACCACACACACACACACCCCAAACCACATACACACAGATACATACACACCCCTCACACACACACACCTCACACCACACACACATCCCAAACCACATACACAGATACACACACACAGACCCCCATACACACACCACAGACACACAGACACACACACATAGACACACACACCCCACAATACACACAGATATCTTACACCACACACATACACCACAAGCCACATATACACAGATACACACACATATACACCCCACACACATACACACACATCCCACCACAGCCCCCCAACACACCCCATATTACAGACACACACCCCCCACATTACACAGCTGCACACCCCACATTACACAGATGCACACCCCATATTACACACACACACACACACACACACCATCTTTATGATGTGATTCTTTCCATTCTCCCAGCTTGCTAAAATGTGGCTTTGGGTTCTCAGACTGAAAATGGAAGGAGTGAGATCTGACGTTTTACCGAGAGATCCTGGAGAAGTGGGGAGAGAGAGCGGTTGGTGCCCCAGACTTTATTTCTCTGTGCTCTCCATTGCAGAGACTAAGTTTGTGAACTTCTTGTTATGGCTTCTGATTCTGTGTGTTCATGGTGAAGGCTGACTAGCAGAACTCTGGGGACCTGGTCAAGTGCTCAGTTCCTTGGTCCTTGCAGAAAAAGATCATCTGCACAGCTACGGAAGATCCCACTGTGTCTGACGCTGAGCAGGTCTGCAGTAAATGCACACTAAGTGCATGGATGCTTGAATATGTTGAGGTGCAGTCGGGATTGGACTGCCAGGAACTTTGGCTGCAGCCATTGCATATTTAGGAGAAGCTCATTAACTTATCATTGCTCCAATTTCACGCATTATACCAGCTTTCACCATTCTTTTGCAGTCGTAAACAATTTTTCATAGAACCCATTTCTATTCTTATAAATGCCAGCTAGTTATTAAACTGACTCCTGTCTAATTAGCCAAGTGCTATTCTTGATAAAATTAGATGACTATAATAAGAGCTGACTCATTATTTGAATAGGAAAATATGGTATCTATTTATGTTTCCGTTTGTGATTAAATTCCAGAATTCTTGTCTTTGATGAAACTATCTCGGTATTTTAGAAATATTCATTCACGCATGAGAACATCATCTGCGTTCGTTTTAGCAAATGCTGTAATCAAAGTCCTCATATCAGTGAAGAAACATAAGCTACGGAATAAATGGTGTCAGGATGAATTCACAATAAGTCCGTGACACACGTCTTAGAAATGAACTTTTCCCCAAGACTCAGGAGGACTTGCGATTGCAAAATAGATCTTTCTTCCGTTTCATCTCATAATTATGGTTTTCATCATTTGTGTCTTTCGTTTATGGGCTCAAAGATGGAAATTGCTGCTCTTTTATTTTGACTTTTCTGTCTGTGTGTGTTTTATTTTACTCCTGTCTTCCTGTTATGAATACTTCGTCTTTCTGTGATATAAGCTGGATAGGCAGTTGTGTAGGCCTTTTGCAATAAATAGGCCCAGAGTTTTTCAGAAACAGGCGTTGGTGATCTCACATACGGAGGAAGTCACCCAGCTGTTCTGTCTGAAGTGGAGCTCATGTTTCTCTCGGTTCCACTTCACCAGAATTTATTGTGTATAAATGACAGATACTTTAACACATTGTAATAAATGATAATCAGAAGATGTTGAAGTTTTTATACAAATATTTTATACAGATATTTGCATTCTGACTGACATCGTTTTCTGCAGTCTCAAAAAAGATGAACATGGCCCTAGCAAATATATCTTTGAAGTGTTGAAGTGGAACTAGGAAATTTTTTTTGTACACCCCTGACTCTAGCTGCCTGCATGGCAGGTTTTATTGTTTGGATTAAATGACAGGCAAGTGCACACCATGAGCGGAACAGCTGTCCTGCAGGTAAACTGGGTCACCAGCGTGTTCCACACAACATGGGCAAGGAAGGGTGGAAAAACGAAACACAACAAAATGCCATCTATCATTTGACTTGCGGTTACCAATTAGCAGTTTCCTGGGCTATCTGGATTTAGATGAAGAGCTAACTTCCTTAACTTACATTGAATTCATATGAGTATTCAATCATGGCATTTGTCCATATTTCCAAAGGCAAATAGCTTCCATTACTAGTTATTAAAAAATACAAAGTAATTGTAGAAAATTCAAACAATGCAGACAAGCCAAAAGCAGAAAATAAATAATACTTGAAATATCATCACTTGGAGAAAATAAAACTAACTTTTGTGATTGGGGGGGCATTCAGACAGCAACACAGATCCCCCCCACACATAAGCACATCCTGTAATAAAGAAAAATTAAGTCCTTGACATCTGTTGCATATGCATCTCATTGAAAAGATGTGCTTGCAATGGTCTGATTTAAAATGTTGGCTAGATGGTATTCTAGAAACGCGATCGTACCCCTGCAGGACGGGGGTGGCACCTGGAACGGTTAGACAGTCACCCCCTAGAATAGCTGTAGGCTTGGGTTGGGTTGTGATTTCTGCACACGTGTGCAATTCTATGTAGCTGTACCGCTGTGAGAAGTGGCAGGGAATTACTTATTTATTATGTTGCTTAATGAGTCTCCCAAGCAATGCTTGGGAGAGTCACATGTACACTATTTTGAAACCTGCTATTTTCACTCAACAATACATTCTGGATTTTTTTCTGTGGCTTGTTTTTTTTTTTTGTGGTAGAACTAGGAGCTAAATTACTCTCTTAATAGCTGCATATGAATCCATCACATGTATATACTAACCTTGACTTAGCAAACGCCCGTAGGTTAATTACTTAGCACAATTAAAATCCTTGAATACATCTTAAAATATTGTTACAACAAATATTCATTAAGCATCTAATATGTTTCAGGAAAAGGCTCCAATCTCAGGGAGCTCTTAAGCTCATGAGGGAGCTTGATGACAGATTTACAAACAGATAAAAAAGTAATTACAAATGGAAGGGAATGAGGATATAATTTGATTGAGAATGTGGCATGTGGGGGCTTACGCTAGGCTTGTCTGGAACAGCCCCTGTGAAGGCAACGTTTAAGCTGAACCATGAAGGATAAGAAGGTAGCAATTAATTGAATAGCAGGAGAAAGGCATCTTAGATGTTGAGGACTGAGCCACAGAAAAGCTTGGTGGGTTAAACCTAAAAGGAGCTCAGTGTGGTTAGAGCTCAGTTAGAAGAGAGGTTGGCTGCTCAAAGGAAGGCTTGGAAGCCTAGCTGAGTTCAATACATACTCATAGGACCCCTACACCAAAAACTTTAGATGTTTTTTAGTTAGTTTTTTTTTTTTTTTTTTTTTTTTGAGACAGAGTCTTGCTCTTGTTGCCCGGGCTGGAGTGCAGTGGCGCGATCTTGGCTCACTGCAACCTCTGCCTCCTGGGTTCAAGCCTCAGCTTCCCAAGTAGCTGGGATTACAGGTGCTCGCCATCATGCCCAGCTAAATTGTTTATAGTAGAGACAGGGTTTCTCCATGTTGGTCAGGCTGGTCTCAAACTCCCAACCTCAGGTGCCCTGCCTGCCTCGGCCTCCCAAAGTGCTGGGATTACAGGCATGAGCCACCGCACTTGGCCTTAGTTTTTTTTTTTTTTAAATTGAGGTGAAATATACATAATTAACTCACCATCTTTACTATTTTTAGGTGTACAGTTCAGTGGTGATACCAGTTAGATTCTTTTTTCCCCATAATTTCTCACCCCTTCCTGGCCTCTGGTCATTGCCAATCCGGTCTACTCTCTAGCTCCGTGAGATCCACTCTTTTAGCTCCCACATATGGGTAAGAGCATGCAGTGTTTGTATGTCTGTGGTTGGCCTATTTCGCTTAACATAGGGACCAGTTCCATCCATGTTGCTACAAATGATGGAATTCCATTCTTTTTTATGGCTGCATAATATTCTGGGTTTTTATATATATATATATAAATAATATATAAATAATATATATAATATATATATTATATATTATATATATAATATATATATAATATATATATAATATATATATAATATATATATAATATATATATAATATATATATATGATGAGGACAGCGTGGACTAGAGTGGCCACTGTGGATTTAGATACAATTGAACAGATTCCAGAGATAATTAGCAGGTGAAACTGATAAGATTTACAGATATATATATATATATATATATCACGTTTTCTGTATCCATCCATCCATCAATGGGCACTTAAGTTGATTCCATATTTCGCCTATTGTGAGTAGGCTGCAGTGAATGTGGGAGGGCAGATTTGCCAGAGTGGCTGGACTAACTACTTTACATTCCCACCAACAGTGTATCAGGTTTCTCTTTCTTCACATCCTCACTGGCATCCATTACTGCCTGCCTTTTATTTTATTTGCAGGAATACATTAGATTTTATTCACAGGAAAATGGGAAGCCAATGAATGGTGTTAAGCAGGGAAATTGGATGGTCTTATTTATGTTTGTTTCAGGTTCTCACTGACAGTTGTGAAGTGTGCATTTGGCAGAGGTCGGGGGTATGTGAGGAGACCAGTGACACATTTTAGCAACAGTCCACTGTGAGATGAGGACAGCATGGACTAGGGTGACCACTGTGGATTTAGACACAATTGGACAGATTCCAGAGATATTTAGCAGGTGAAATTGATAAGATTTACAGATGGATTGAATGAGAAAGTGGGAGAAAGGAAGAAATCAAGAACGGCTCAACTATTTCTGCTTTGAGCAGATGTTGCTATGATGGTGCCCTGCGCCGAGATGGAAAGAAGTGGAAGATGTAGGAGTAGGTGGAAATGCATCAGATTTGTTGTGGACGTTTCAGAAACTTGTGTGACTCCAAATGGGTGTGTCTCCTAGGCATCACATTTACAAATCTGGGGTTTAGCAGGATTGTCAGGCTTGGGGACGTACATTTGAGAGGTGACAACTTGTGGATGGCTTTAAGAGTGAAAGAATGGAAGAACTCTCTTAGGGAGACAGTATGGAGAGGTTAAGGGGGGCCACATCTTGGTTGGATCACAAACGATGGCCCAGGAAAAGAGATTGGCAAGCGGTGATCTGTGGAGTAAAAGAAAAGCCAAGAATTTGTGGCATTATGGATTTCAGGAGAGAGGCATGTGTCAATACCACGAAAAGAAGCAATGGTGTCAAATGCTGTTCAGTGGTCAAGAGAAGACAGACACTGTCCGTTTGGTTGGGAGACACAGGTGAATAGTTTTAACTGTGTGGTGGAGACAGAGCCAGACTGGAAAGTTTTGAAGACTAACGAGGAAACGGGGACAGCTTCTGCAGACGATTCTTAGAGAGGTTTGCCAAAGAAGAAGATCGAACCATGGCAGAGTGTTAAAGGGAAAATGCATTTTTTTAAAGGTTGCATAACACTAGAAGATGATTAGGGTTTTAGATGCCAACAAGATAACCCATCCTGGCAAATTTCAGCAAATGAATGGTTTCAAACATGATGTTACACATGGTGTCAGTGATAGCACAGTCTTTTTTGGTGAAAACACCATTGTCAGAGACACACAGAGAGGTCGGTAAAGGTGGAGGAGAAAGAGATAAATAGAAGCGGGAGAAAGGTTGGGACTGGAGTTGATGGTGATGACACATTATGGGAATGTATGCATTTGGTTTGTAGGGTTGTGTAATGGCGCATTCTCAGAATGTAACTGTGGAAGTAAAGGTGTCTTAGTTTTCTATTGTCGTGTAACAAATCACCGCCAAGTTAGCAGCTTGGAACAGCTGGTGCTTATTAACTCCAGTTCTGTAGGGTAGACGTCCAGGTGGGCTCAGCTGGGCTCAGCATCGCACCAGGTTGAAATCTATGTATCAGGCGGGTGGGTTCTGAGATGTGGGCTCTGGAGGAGAGCTGGCTTCCAGGCTCACTCAGGCTGCGGAAGAATCCAGTGTCTTGGAGTTGGGGGACTGAGGTCCCAGTGCTCTGGCTGGCCATCAGCTGGGGTGGCTTTCTGCTCCTAAAAGTCACCTCCATTCCTTCTCCTGGGGTCCCCTCCATCTTCAAATACAGCATGCTGCGCCCTGCTCCCCATATCGGTCTGGCATCTTTCTCTGGCTCATGTGACAGCATCGGCTCCACAGGATAAACCTTGAGGATCACCCTATTTTCAGGTCAGCTCATCGGTAACTTTCTTCATATTTGCGGAGTCCGGCTTGCCAGGTAAGGTCACACACTCACAGGGGTGGTGTCTTTGTATGCACAGGCCCTGGGATTTGGGCAGGAGCCTTCTTGGAGTCCCAATTCTGCACTCCCAAATGATAAAGATGGGGCGAAGGAACTGAGAGCCATGAGTTGGATAGTCCTCTTGCTTGAGGTCCCTGAGAATGTGGTCCCGTAGCATCTGGATGATTGTAAGCCAGGACTTCAAGTGTTGGGCAGTGAGGGATGGAGGGAGGGGCCTGAGGCAGGAGCAGGATGGAGCCTGCTGGGTGTGAACCTCCAAGGAGGAAGAATGAGGAAGGAGGCAGGACCGAGCCCACCCCACCTCATCCCTGACACTCACTAAGTGTCAGGCATACAGATTGCCTTAGGAGAGAATTGATATCTTTATAATATTGTACATTTTTACATAAATCCAGGTCCTTTTCCCCAAACATTTTGTGTTCTTCAGTGAGGCCTAAACATTTTCTTAAAAAGATATGACAAATTTCTTGTTAAATCTGTTCATTGGTATTGTATTTTTATTGAGTATTAAAATGGAGTCTTTCTGTCCTTGCATTTATAACTGGTTATGATTTTAGATAAACACATTCTTGCTTTTATTTTAGTTGTGTTGATGCCCTTGTTGAATGATCTTATTGGCCATAACTTTTCTGTTACTTTGAATTTTCTAGACACGCAATACCATCAGTGCCCAATATCAATGGATTAATTTGCTCTTGACAAATATCTATTTCTTGTATTTTGCTTGGGGCTTAATTTTTAGTTAGGAATAATTTTTATTTTCCTCAACTGGATTTTTAGGACATTGCTCAAGACTATGTTTTTTCTTCTTCAACCTATTGACGTGTTGAAAGATAAAGTAATACTTGTTTGAATGTTTTGTTATTCCTAGAATGATACCACTCAGTCAAGATACTGCTGAAACTTTAGATTTTTAAAAAATTGTATTTCTTTTGCACATCTTTGCATTGGTATTTTGGGGGCTGCTCTTCTTTCTGTATGGTAAGGTGCAGGTTAGAGAGAGAGAGAATGTGTGTGTGTGTATGTATATATTTTTCTTGAATATGTGAATTTATTCATGT
The DNA here is from genome assembly GCF_003255815.1 of Theropithecus gelada. Classification (NCBI taxonomy): domain Eukaryota; kingdom Metazoa; phylum Chordata; class Mammalia; order Primates; family Cercopithecidae; genus Theropithecus; species Theropithecus gelada. The sequence goes on along the minus strand of NC_037679.1, from coordinate 88,944,786 downwards.
GGAGAACCACTAGGGCCTCATTTCCCATCCTCATTACCTTTTTTTTTGGTAAATGTTACACACACATACTACCAAAAACAATGTAGCCGTCACTCATTTACTGACCATCCAAAATGAGTAAATGTTAACATTTTGTGATTTTTTTCTTTAGATTTTTTAAAATAAGGAAAAACTTTTCAGACTTGTCAGTGGAGTATCTTGCATTTTTAAAAAATATATGGACAATCATTTCATCTGAAAATAGTGATTTTTTATCTTCCAAATTCATATGTTGCTCATTTATTTTTTATTGGTTTCTTGTCTTCGCTACAACCTCCAATGCTGAGTGCTGGCATTGGAGATACTCTGCTTTTGTTCCTAATAAAAATGCTAGTGATATGGCACTGCCAACTTAATGTTTGTGTGTTGCTGTGGGTTTTTGGTAGATTACGCTGGGAAAATTGCTTCTCCCTTTGGCTAGCTGGAGGTTTCCCTTTCTCCTCCTTCTAATTATACATGCTTTTCCATAGTGAGGGCTCCTTGATAGCTTTTTACAATTTGTTAGACATTTACTTTCCGTTTTAGTCATGTCTTTTCCAGAGTGCATTTTTGTATTCTACAGTTTCCTAGAAATATTTCTTTTCTCCAGATTTTCAAATTTATTAACACAGGGGTTTTTTTATGATAAGTCCTGAAATTTTCTGAGCATCTGTGTTTATTTACCCTCTCTCATTGCTAATTTTCATCATGTATATTTTCTGCTCATATTTCCTAGATTAGGCTAACTGGAGGCTTTTTTTTATTATTAGACTTTTTAAAGAACTCTCTCTTTTAAAAAAACAAACATGTACATCAGCTTCCATTTTCCTCAGAGTTTCAAATTCACTTACAAATGAGCTAGAGTAAGGTCAGAAAATTCATGAAAACAAAGGACTTGATAATGTTAATGATGTGTTCACTTAGAAGCGAAATCTTAGAGGAAAACTGCCCCACTTATTCATGCAGGAAGTGGCAGGAGGTTACCTTCCAGCCCAGACAGTCATCTCAGAAACCCCTCACGCACTGACTCTCCCAGCTGGCACACCGGGGTGTCCATCCCGGCTCCCATGTTCCTTTCCCTTGGAGTGGTTTATCCCCAACCTGCATTCCAGTTTTGGTTTCCAACTGGACCCAGGGTTTGCTTGGAGCGTTCATAAATCTTTTTTTTTTTTTGATATGGAGTCTCGCTCTGTTGCCCAGGCTGGAGTGCAGTGGCGTGATCTTGGCTCACTGCAACCTCTGCCTCCCGGGTTCAAGCGATTCTTCTCCCTCAGCCTCCGAATAGCTGGGACTACAAGGCGCCCGCCACCACACCTGGCTAATTTTTGTCTTTTTAATAGAGATGGGGTTTCACCACATTGGCCAGGCTGGTCTGGAACTCCTGACCTCAGGTGATCCACCCGCCTCAGCCTCCGAGTGCTGGGATTACAGGCGTGAGCCACTGTGCCTGGCCACATTCATAAACTTCAAGTGGTTGGCTTATTGCTATTATTTCCTTCTTCTTTTAAATTCACTTATTACCACATGGCAGTCTAAAAATCTATTCTATCCTAGTTTTACTTGAGGGAATTATTGATGTTTCTTTTTTTTTTTTTTTTTTTTGAGAGGGAGTCTCGCACTGTCGCCCAGGCTGGAGTGCAGTGGCCGGATCTCAGCTCACTGCAAGCTCCGCCTCCCGGGTTTGCGGCATTCTCCTGCCTCAGCCTCCCTATAGCTGGGACTACAGGCGCCCGCCACCTCGCCCGGCTAAGTTTTTGTATTTTTAGTAGAGACGGGGTTTCACTGTGTTAGCCAGGATGGTCTCGATCTCCTGACCTCGTGATCCGCCCGTCTCGGCCTCCCAAAGTGCTGGGATTACAGGCTTGAGCCACCGCGCCCGGCCTATTGATGTTTCTTGTGGTCAGTTTTTCTAAATGTTTTTGGACACTGAAAAACATATTCTCTAATATCTTTGTCTTCATTAAAAAAAAAGGTATTCACTCAACTTTATTGCTTATTTTATTCCTGTTCTTTATGGCTTCCTTCCTTCCCACCTTTGTTCATTCTGTTCTTCCTCTCCACGACCTATCAGAGCTGAAAGGAGTTTGTTAAATATCTGGACTTTTTCTCGGTTTCTTGGTTTCAGGTTTGAAAATACTCGGAACTCCTCTTGTGTTCTGGCCAATTTCTCCTTTTCCCATTCTTATCAGCTGTTGCTTTATACATTTCAGTGCTCTCCAAGGAAATCCTGACGAGGTGATATTCCCTGTATCTTCATCATACACTTTATCCTTCACATTCATAATGTGACTTTCTTGGTCTTGTTTCTTTTGATCTGGAATTTAACTTTTTCTCATATTACTGTTGCAACCCCTGCTTCCGGAATATCCCTGTACCCATCTTTATTTTTATTCTCTCCCAGTTTCACATAGAGTTTGTTTTTCTTTTAATATCTGACAATGTGGAGTCCCCAGTTTTATTCTGCATCTAGATTCTCGATCTAATAGTATTGACTTCTGCTATTCTCATGACTTGAATAAAGGATAGGGTTCATTCATCAGAGATGGTGAGAGAGAGTGGTGTTGATGTGTGTGATTACGCTGTGCTCCACGATATTTATGTAATTTGAATTTCTTTTATCATGAACAATAATGTTTGGCGTGCACCTAGTTCCTTTCAGCTTAGAATCTAAATCACCGTTTCCTAAATTGAGTTCTATATTTTGTAATGACATGGTATTAAATAAGAAGACAACCCTACTCTGAATTTTGCTAGCAAAAATAATTACATTTCTTATGGTTTTCTCATGCAAATGCCCAAGACTTGCTGCTGCTTTGGAGCTCATTGTTCAGTCTTCACCAGCGCCCTTAGGTAAACTTCCTCCTATGGTGCTGAATACTAAGCCAGGACGCTATCTCAGATAGCACAGATTGCTTTAAGAGGAGTAATAATGGAATAATGGAGGGTGGCTGGACGTGAATGGCTATTAGGTTGTTTATCAGCTGCAGGTGGACTTCAACCAAATGGGCTATTTCCATCGAGATTGGCCGAACCTAATCAGAATTGCTCCAGCCTGCCCGTCTTTCACACCTGAATTGCTTACAGGTAGAAGACAAGGAGAATCGGAAGACAGATGTTAACAATCAATGCATCGTCTCTTAACTTTGCAAAAATACACATATTAAATTAAGCATCAGCAAGTGCCAAATATAAGCAATTCATACATGAGCATCGTGAGAGAGAAGAACTATAGCATGTGGCCTGTGGATAAGGAACATCCTACTTTTATTTTAGTAAAGGAGTCTGGAGACTCGGGCCGTGGTGGGGATTGGGATGGTGATGTCTGCCCACCCGTGAACTTTAGTGGAGACTGAAGAGCACTGTGGCCGCTTTGGTGGCTACCACCTGGGGGAGACATTGATGGCCAGAGTCACAAACTCAAACCTGTCATGGCCAGGCAGGTAGCAGAATGCAGGCGCAGATGGAGGCCAGAAGCAAGACGCTGGGGAGAATGTGGGTGGGCTCCACTCCCTGGGGGCAGGCTTGTCCTGGCTACAGGGGTAGCTGCTCCAGGGTCCTTGCTAATTACGGTCACAACTGAATGGACTTCCATTGTGGTCATGTTGTCCCATCCTGTGTGCTCAAGGGAATTCAGAAAATCTGCATGTTCGTGTAAAATCCTCTCCCATTTTTTTTTTCATTTGGCAATTACTTTATTCATGTATTCATTCGTTCATTCATTCATTTAGACAGGGTCTTGCTCTGTTGCCCAGGCTGAAGTGCACTGGTGCAGTCTTGGCTCACTGCAACCCCCATATCCCAGGCTCGAATGATCCTCCTGCCTCAGCCTCCCAAGTAGCTGGGACTACAGGTGCGTGCCACCAGGCCTGGCTATTTTTATTTATTTATTTATTTGTGTAGAGTTGGGGGTCTCACTATATTGCCCAGGCTGGTCTCAAACTCCTGGGCTCAAGCGATGCACCCCACCGTGGCCTCCCACAGTGCTGGGATCTCAGGCCTGAACCACTGCACCTGGCCTGGGAATTACTTTAAACAGGCAAATAAAAACCTGCTGGTTTCAAGCCGAAGCGTGTTCTGGTGATCCTGCAGTGATGTTTGGGAGCAAAGGCGCTTGGGGGGAGGGGCGTTTCATTCACTGAGTCCTCCAGCCTCCAGAAGGGGTAGCCACCTATTATAGCATTCTGTGGCCTCCACCGCTTCCCTTTTGTAATACTAATAGAGACATAATTACATATTCAGCATCTGGATTTATAACTGCACAGCTCCCTGGAGAGGGGCAAGGACTCTCATCTCAGGAGCACCTGAGTCTAGCCCAGGACCTGGCATATCATAGACTCAATATATAGCCCCCGCCCTGCCTTTTTTTTTTTCTTGGCTGCTTTAACCCTTGATTTTCTTCATCCTTTTGACACTCTCTGCCCCCACCCCCTTACGCTAGGAGCTCAGGACTTGAAGTTTTGGTTCTGCATATACCCTGTTCTCTCTGCATTTCCTCTTCCCCTTTAAAAACTCAGAAAGATCATAGCAAGATTTGTCCCCTACTTAAATCCACATCCTTTCTGGGGAAATCCCTATCCAGCCACAGATTAAATTACATGATAAGAGACTCTCTTGTTAGGAGAAATTCAGACATGGCAGGGGAGATGTGCTGGGGTTGGATGCTAGGTCACCTAGAAGACTTTTTTAGGATTCGATGATCAAGGACGTTTTCAGCTCTAAAGCTCGTATAATGAGTGTATGCAAGTGCCTGAGGCAGCACGTCCTGTGACCCAAGTATTTTTGTGCCACCATCTCAGGATGGGATGAGTTTTGGCAGAAAGATGACAGACTCCTAGGGAGAGCCTCCTAAAAAGAAGACAGCCTGTGCCCCAGGCTGCAGAGCTGTCTAACACGCGAGATCTTCAGAGGACAAGCCCCAATCCCTTCTGTGCCCAACCCTTGTCCGCGGGGGAAGAGTCTCCCTCTGCCCTTCGTCGGGGTCCTGCCAGTTTTCCTGCTACTCCCCAATACCAAAGCCTGTAGATTCCTTTGCAGCAGGGATGGAAAACACAGGTACTAACGAGGACCAGGCAGATCATGAGAACAAGTGAAGTGTGCAAGTGTGAGAGGCCAACGGGCGACCTGGGTGACCCATGGCAGCTGACACAAAACACCATCTGTGCCTCACTGTGGGCCACGTGCTCTGCGGAGAGGAGGAAAATCCGCAGCTCCAGATGATGGCTGACCTCTGAATCTGAGCCCAGAACTTTCTCCATCCAAAAGAAGTTTGACATCTATATATATGGATTTATATATGTGTGTGTGTGTGTGTGTGTGTGTGTGTGTGTGTATTTTTTTTTTAGACGGGGTCTCGCTCTTGTCGACCAGGCTGGAGTGCAGTGGCGCGATCTCAGCTCACTGCAACCTCCACTTTCCAGGTTCAAGCAATTCTCCTGCCTCAGCCTCCTGAGTAGTTGGGATTACAGGCACCTGCCACCACACCCAGCTAATTTTGTATTTTTAGTAGAGACGGGGTTTCACCATGTTGGACAGGATGGTTTCCATCTCCTGACCTCATGATCCACCCGCCTCAGCCTCCCAGAGTGCTGGGATTACAGGCGTGAGCCACCGCGCCTGGCCAACATCCATATTTTTATGTGAACTCTTCCAGTCGTTAAGAGTTTGTGACTAATTGCAAAAATGTTTGAAATCTTGTACAGACTAAGCGAAAACAGTTGGTAGATTGGATTTGGCCTTCAGATCGTCAACTTGCAACTTCTGCTCAAGCCAGAAACTAGGAATTCTGGAAGAAGCCCTCTTTGGAAAGCCAGAACCCTGACTTCCTTCTCAGTCTCATCTCCCTCCACCCCGTCTCTTTTCTGCACATTCATTCCCTCCCAAGGATGCTCACCCGGGTAGGCCAATATGGGCAGGAAGATCCAGGGAGCTCACCGTGGGTCCTTATCTCTCATCTCCTAATGGGCACAGTGCATGTGCCCGTTAGATTAGTGTGTGGTAGAGGACAATGATCCTGTACCATTTAACTTCTTAATTTTTTTTGCTTTAATTTAGCTGATTTCATATAGTTAAATTTATAAAAATTAAAGAAATGTATAATATGTTTCTACTCCGTTAGCTTAGCTCTTCTAATTATTTTGCAGAATTGAAAAGCAGTTAACCTACTTGGCTCTTGCAGAGTGTTTATAAACACACATCTATTTAACCCTTTCCATGTCTTTTGCTAAACTATTGAGAAAGACCTTTAAAAAATCTCACTCTGTTTTTCTGTAAAGGATTGTGTTAGGCCATTTTTGCATTGCTGTAAAGCAGTACCTGAGACTGGATAATTTATAAAGAAAAGAGGTTTAATTGGTTCATGGTTCTGTAGGCTGTACAGGAAGCACGGTGCTGGCATCTGCTCAGCTTCTGGTGGGATCTCAGGGAGCTACAGTCATGGCAGGAGAGGACTGGGAAGCCAGTACCTCAGATGGCAAGAGTGCGATCAAGACAGAGAGGAGGAGGGTGCCACACACTTTCAAACAACCAGATCTCTCAAGAAATCATTCACTATTTTGAGGATGGCACCAAGAGGATGGTACTAACCATTCATGAGAAATCCATCCCCATGATCCAGTCCCCTCCCACCAGTTCCCACCTCAAACGTTGGGATTACAATTCAACATGAGATTTAGAGGGCACAACTATACAAAGGACGCATTGTCCACTGGTATGTCCGAAATCTCCTATCTCCAGCTTCATTTACACACTGAGTGTTCACTGGATACTCTTAGCAATCTAGGTGTGCAGCCCAGAATTCAGAAGCTGTTGGCAAAGCTTGGATGAAGCCCCCAGGCACAGTGGTTTCCACCTGGGTGGGGGAACAACACAGAGGAAGACTGGATCTCCGTAACTCAGAACCATGTGTGACGAGTGCATCCAACACGCATAGGGTCTCTCATGTAAGTCACAGCCGGGACTTTCAGAACTTTACCTGCCTCCCGACCCGGAGCCCCTCCATGAGCACCACTCTGGGTCTGAATCGGCTGTGTAATGAACCATCCTGCAGGTGGATGCACGCAGTGACCTCTGTGTGAAGGCTGAGCCCGGCAGGTCCCTGCAAACTGTGTGCTCTGGGTGTTCCTGTGCAGGGAATGTGAACGTTACATGGCATACGTTGTATTGTTTGCAACTAAGACTCCATGCTTCAAGGAAAGGCTGCTATACAATGGAATGAGGGAAATTATTCCAAAGGGCAGCAAATTCACACAAAACAGGTAACTGAAAACATTTAGCTGTGGGTAGCCCTCCAGGGAGAGAGGCAAGTGGAAGAGGGGACGGCAAGACAGTGTCCTCAGAAGCCATTGCCACCCTCCCGTGACGCCTGGGCTGGGGAGAAATTCTACTCACCTTTGAAGAAGGAGAAACAGAAACAGAACTTTGAAATATGAAGTGATTTGGTCACATGAAAGATGAAGAACATAATGTGGAGAGGAGGCACAGTTTGGAAAGAAAGTGTCCCTGTAGAAACCAGGTTGGTGTTGCCTGGCTAACATTTGAGAGAGGCCTTCTAAAGCAAGAGATGGTTGTTGAGACGAGGTAGTGGAATAAGATGAAGGCAAGATTAAAAGAGCTGGATTTACTTATTTATTTATTATTTTATTATACTTTAAGTTCTGAGGTACACGTGCAGAACATGCAGGTTGGTTACATAGGTATACACGTGCCATGGTGGTTTGCTGCACCCATCAACCCGCCATCTACATTAGGTATTTCTCCTAATGCTACCCCTCCCCTTACTCCCCACCCTCCAACAGACCCTGGTGTGTGATGTTCCCTTCCCTGTGTCCATGTGTTCTCATTGTTCAACTCCCTCTTATGAATGAGAACATGCGGTGTTTTGGTTTCTGTTCCTGTGTTAGTTTGCTGAGAATGATGGTTTCCAGCTTCATCCATGTCCCTGCAAAGGACGTAAACTCTTTCTTTTTTGTGGCTGCATAGTATTCCATGGATTAATTAATACGTACAACAAACCTTTGTGACAGGAGTTTTCCTGTGTAACAAACCTTCACATGTACCCCTGAACCTAAACGTTTAAAAATACATAAATTAAGAAAAAAGAGTGGGATTAGATTACAAAGGTATTTATAGAAATGAAAACAACAGGAGCAGTAAATGTTATCTATAGGTTAACTTTTTTAAAAAATAAAAACAAAAATTGGAACAAATGAGTAGGTGGGAAAGATTAAAACTGAATAAAAATATTGTTATATTCATCATCCCCCCCACCAAGAAAGATTTAGCCCAAAGAGTTTTATATGATGTTTTCCTTTAATTTTAACATTCATTAATTTTTATTTATTTATTTATTTAGAGACAGGGTCTCAGTATGTTGCCCAGGCTGGTCTCAAACTCCTGGGCTCAAGCAGTCCACACTCCTCAGCCTCCCAAAGTGCTGGGATTAGAGGCGTGAGCCACCACACCCGGCCCTCCTTAATTTTTAAAGGGATGTTTATTTCCATTTGATGTAATTAGGAAGTAATAGAAATGGAACATGGGAGAAAAAGAAAAAACATTTTAATGAATTTTAGGAAGCCAACATAATCCAGGCACTGAAATCTGAAAATTATAGTAAGAAAAATTGTGAAGAAAGATCTCATTTATAAAAATAATTAAACTCATCCATAAAGCCTCCAATAAAATAATAACAAGTCAGGTGGGATAATATAACACATTCATGTCACCAAATGGTGTTGATAAGCATGTAAGAACGATGTCATATTAAGAAACGTGTTACTAAAGGAGACCTCTAGATGTATGTCAACTACAATTTCGATAAAACCCAACACACGTTTTTGATGTAAAGAGATAAAAACTGTAAGATAGGAGTAGACTGACACTTTCCCCACATTACACACAGTGTCTGTCTCAGTCCAGCAGCCAGCGTTATATGTTATGGCAAAATATAAGTGACAACAAAATGCAGGAGGCCTGTTGTTGGCCCCAGGATTTAGCAGGACGTTTATAGGTGAAGCCAGCAGCCTTGGCACCATGAGACACTGTCTTGTCAGAGTCCATTGTAAGTTTGGTCAACATGAAATTTTTTTTTTTTTTTTTTTTGAGACTGAGTCTGGCTCTGTCGCCCAGGCTGGAGTGCAGTGGCCTGATCTCAGCTCACTGCAAGCTCCGCCTCCCGGGTTCCCGCCATTCTCCTGCCTCAGCCTCCCGAGTAGCTGGGATTACAGGCGCCCACCACCTCGCCCGGCTAGTTTTTTGTATTTTTTAGTAGAGACGGGGTTTCACCGTGTTAGCCAGGATAGTCTCAATCTCCTGACCTTGTGATCCGCCCGTCTCAGCCTCCCAAAGTGCTGGGATTACAGGCTTGAGCCACCGCGCCCGGCTGAAATTTTTAAAATATGTATCAATTTCTGTAGATGACTGACTTTAAGGGATCCAGTGGAATCTGTCTGATCTTGTCATTCCCACCCAGGTGAGAAGATGCAGGTTTTGCTTGGGAAGCGCTGCTTTTAGCCATCGCCAGGCCCAGTGCACACTGGGAGGGCTTCCGTGAGCCAGTGTCCCATAGCATTGGTGCCGAGGTTAAAAACACCCAAGACACTTCATTTTGGTCAATGCAGCCACGCAAGGAAAGAATCATGACCAGCTCCTGGAAGGGATGAAAGAAACTGTAATTCAAATGGAGTGTCATGTTAAGTGGTTAACAATGTGTTTAACGTAAGGAGGTTTTCAGTATAAAGAACACTATGAATAGTCAGTCAACCTCCTCAACATTAAAAAGTATTAAAGCAATACATACGCAGTTTCGAATATTCAGACAAACCTGTGTAGGCTGGTGCCAAAGGAGAAGCTGAAAACCACGCTCCCTCTGCCTGCTTGCTCGTGTGGCACTTTTGGTATGATTTGAATTTCTCCCAGAAATGCATATACGTGTGTCTGCTTTTCTGTTTACATAGGAGGAAATCGTTACTTAGCAGTGATGTGATTCTCTTTATGGGGAATTAAAAAAAAATCAAACATCTGCAGCGGAGCCACAATAATCATTTTCCCATTAACAACAAAAATTATTTTGCAAATAATGTGGATAAAAGATCTCACGCACAAATAGTAAAAATATAAATGATCCAGAAATAATGTAATACAATGCACAAAACTGAAGGAACTGACCAATAATACTAAAATCTATAAAACATAATGGGAAAAACAACACAAATTATGGAAGGGTCAATATCATACAATACCATTTTCTAGAATTAATCTATAATGCTACCTTTTTAATCAAAATAGAAGTGTTTTCTTTAAGGTTAACCTGACAACATGATTCTAAAGTTTATCTGGAAATAGAAATGAGTAAGTATAACCAGGCAAATGTTTCAAAGAAGAAGAATGTTGTATACCTGCACTGTAAGATATTAAAACACACTAAAGGCTGGGCGCGGTGGCTCATGCCTGTAATCCCAGCACTCTGGGAGGCCGAGGTGGGCTGATCACCTGAGGTCAGGAGTTTGAGACCAACCTGGCCAACATGGTAAAACCCTTTCTCAATCAAAAAAAAAAAAAAAAAAAAAAAAAGCTGGGCATAGTGGCGCATGCCTGTGATCCCAGCTTCTCCAGAGACTGAGGTGGGAGAGTCGCTTTAACCTGGGAAGTGGAGGTTGCTGTGAGCCGAGGTTGCACCACTGCACTCCAGCCTGGGTAACAGAGCAAGACTCTGTCTCAGAAAAAATAAAAAAATAAATAAAGAAAAAAATCCACACACTTTAAAAAAATAATAAAATACTGCAGTATAAACTCAAGAGTAAGGATCTCCAGGGAATAAGTTAAAAAATCCAGTGTGTGTGTGTATGTATTTGTGTGTGTGTAAAATAACACCTTTTAAACATCTTGGTAGTTCTTAATACTTACAAACAAAAATTAAGTTCCTATGTGTCTAAAACACAATAGACAGAATTGAAAAGTAAGTTTCAGGTCCGTGATGTTTTTAGAACACTGACAATACGTAATGTGGGCCAACTAGGTGCCGTTTTCAAGAGAAGTTTAAGGCATGTTTTGGAGAAGGGTGAGAAGGGTACTCTTAAATTTCAGATACGTAGAAACAGGAAAATGGTACAAACATTTTAAAAGGCAGTTTGGCCGTGCTTATTAGTGATTTAAAAGTATTCCTATCCTGGCGAGGTGTGATGGCCCACTCCTGTCATCCCAACACTTTGGGAGGCCAAAGTGGGTGGATCACTTGAGCTCAGGAGTTCGAGACCAGCCTGGGCAAAAACTCATCTCTACAAAAATACAAAAATTAGGTGGGTATGGTGGCACATGTCTGTAGTCCCAGCTACTTGTGAAGTTGAGGTGGTAGAAGGATCACTTGAGCTGGGGAGGTTGAGGCTGCAATGAGCCGTGATCATGCCACTGCACTCCAGCCTGGGCGAGAGAGCGAGACCCTGTCTCAAAAAATAATAATAAAAATTTCTAACCTTTTGTTTCCCACCTACAGCTGGAGAATTTATCTCATGGGGAAAAAACCCAGGAAAATATGCTAAGATCCAATGTCAGATATATTCTCTATATTACTAGAGAATTCTTAAGGGCCTAGGGAATTGTTCAAGATATACTACGAAGATCAGGCTGGGCGAGGTGGGTCACACCTGTAATCCTGGCACTCTGGGAGGCTGAGGTGGGAAATCACTTTAGCCTGGGAGTTTGAAACCAGCTTGGAAAACACAGTGAGACCCTGTATATTTCTTTAAAAAAAAGAGAGAATAAAAAATATTAATTTAAAAATGATGTATTTAATGCGGACATACACATGAATAGTTATCAGCATGTATGTGTGTGCAAATAATATCGTCTAATCTGTATCGTCCCAGAAAGAAGGATTGAGTAGGAGGAACACCAGTTTCCCTCCTGGTAGTGGGATTATGGGTGGCATTTTAGTTTTCTTCTTTTTATTCTGTGTTTTCCATACCTTCTAAATGGAAATTCAGTAAGTTATGGTCAGAAAAACGTGCCAAATGTAAGCTCTCCCCAGCTCTTCCCTTTGATAATATCTGTTCAATTTTTAGTCTTCACCTTAAACTTACTTCTTACAGAACTGTTTTTGGAACCCCCCGCTCCAAGTTAGTCCTCTTACAAAACTCTCAAGGAAAGAACCACTTTTTTTTCCTCAGCATATATCGGAGGTATTATTTATGTATTTACTGGTGGATTGATGTATTTACTGCCTGACCGTCAACGCCCCATTGTAGGAGGCACTGTGTCTCGTTTGTCTCCCATGCTCAGCACAGCGCCTGGTGCCTCCCAGGTTTTCAGTAAATATGTACTGGATGATGAATGAGACAATCCATGGAATAAACACTCAATGATTATAAAAATAGCTAACATTGTTACTCTCACATGCTTATTTAATACTTTCTGTCTCATTCCAGCAATAACCCTGTACATACACATTGGTCCCATTTTATAGGTGAGAGAGTTAAGGCCCGTAGAGATGAAATCGCCTATTCAGGATGATATCAATGGTGAGAGGCGTGGCCGGTGTTTGACATGAACTGCAGAGCGGGGGCTTTTAACCACTATCCCCTACTGTCCCTAACACAATAAGAAGGAAAGCAACAGAGCAACCTATGCATGCCAAGCAGGGCTGGCCCCGGCAAGAGCATCGTTGACATTGGGATGTTCGGTCCCTCCCGGAATCAGTCATGTATCTCTCTTGCTTTTCACTCAGAGCAATACAAACATTTGCTTTGGAATGTGAATGGCCCCCTGAGAAGTCAGCCCACTTGTCCCCAAAGCTTTGCCCCCTCACGATGTCACCCTTGAGAAATAAAAGATGGATTACTTTTCCTCTGTCAGGGACAGCATCAGCTGAGGAGACGCTGTAACTTCTTTTGGTCTTTGCCCTAATGTTTAGGAAATACAGGAGTGTGTGTGTTAAACAGCCTTCTGGAAAATAGATCCGTGGATTGTCTAAGTCTGCTGATGGCTGTTCAACTATTTGCTTTTCAAATTGATTTTTTGCAGCCAACATTCAAAGAGGATCAGTAGCTAACAAACTCAAAGCTGGGCTGAAATGGGGACATTCATTTAGTAATTGGATTTGGAATAATCACAACCTTGGTTCTGGAAATGTGTGGAGAAGCGCAGATTGGTGACTGTAGAGGTTAATTCTGTGTCTTCCTTCCAAGCAATAGGATGTCTGTGATTGGAAGGGGAAGCGAATCTCAATTAAAATATGTTTCTTGCGTATTTTAAAGTGGTCAGAGTTGAAGGCAATGACAGCTTTTTAAGCCATTTAAAATTTTTTCACCACCTCTGTTGCTTGACAGTGAGTCAGAATGAATAGCTGTGTTATTCTCCACTGTTTTGCTTTAAAACCAATATTTATCCTAAAAAAATGAAACATTATGTAATTTGATGAGCTATATTGAATAGACATCTATTAATATTCCACAAAATTGTTAGAGGTCAATTTCTCTTTTGTTGTCAGGCCGCAGGTATATTTCCATAGTTTTATTCCTACTTTTTTATTTTTGATCAATATATTTTCAGGCCATGCTTCCTGACACAACTCACATAAAAATGTAGGCTTTTGTGATTCTAATGAGATAGGACCTGCTGATTTCACCCTCTTGTCTGCCCTGCCTCTGACCAGGCACTCCTAATTTGATTGTGCCTTGCTGGGCAGCATTATGCAAGCTATTGAAATTAAATAAATGTATGCAATTGACATTAAACTTACAACACCTCCAGTGGAGAATGAAATAAAGATATGTCACTAGAATATAGATATCAGAAATGAAATATTAAAGGTCTTCGTACTTTTGACTCTTTGACAATTGCCAGCCTTCAGTTTCTTTCCATTGAACACAAATGCAGCAATTTATAGATGCAGATAGCCTGAATATTGGTAGAGTTGTTAAAAGGCATTTTAAACAACATCTATTAAACATATTTCTGGTTTAGACACTGTACTTGCTATGGAGGATACAAGATGTTTATTTGCAGGGAAAACAGACTTATGACTGATAGGGACAGGAGGCAGGGAAATTCTGGGCAGAGGAGAGTGGATCCCTGGCGAGGGCCCCACCCTCAAGCCAAAAAGCCTCATACTGTGGCCCAAAGTGAGAACATGCATTCCCGTTTTCCTGCTCAAATGTTGCCTTTTCCAAAACTACCCATGGCCTGCCCTGCCTCCCATACTGTGCCATAAAAACCCCAGGCTCCACCTGTAGGGAGCAGAGGAGAGGAGGAGAAGAGAAGAGAAGCAGCTGGACATCAGAGAGAAGCAGCTTGAATTCAGAGGGACAACTTGATGGTGTTGCTTTGGAGAGGAGTCATACTCCGGCGAAAGATTATATTCCCACTCCGTACCCTTTTCAGCTCGCCTTCCTGCTGAGAGCCACTTTCATCGGCAATAAAACCCCCCACATTTACCATCTCCGATTTGTTCATGTGATCTCATTCCTCCTAGAGGCCAACAAGAATTCAGGTGCAGGTGCAAAAGGCGGCCACACTGACCCTTCACTGAGCTGTTAACACTGAAGCCGTCCACCAACGGCAAAGCAAAAGAGCATGGACTGTAACACTCCTACTGGGGCTTCAGGGGTCGTGGGCACCCCCCTAGATGCGGCCACAGGGCTACACAGAGTTTTGCTCCTGCTGGTACCAAAAAGCACTCACCCCAGCTCCTGCATCTGCTCACCTGTGCTCCCCCTTCTGCAAAAGTTGGGACACAGTGGGATCGAGCGAGTGGAGTCCATCCCTACTGGTGCCATAGCAGCTGCTAGTTCTAGTACCTGTGCACTCCAGTTCCCTTCCACAAAGGGGTCAGAGAAATTTCCTGCTTCATGATCATAATACCGTAACTAGTGCAAAAAAAAATCTGATTTGTGCTTATTTGTGGATTTTAGACATAAGTGATGTCCTAATAGACGACCCTATGATAGAAAGATTAAATGGTTTCTTAGATTTAGAAAGGTTACAGAGGAATTTTCATGGATAAAAGATTGTGTGGCTCCCTATGTTGTCACTAAAGGGTGAAAATGTAGGCAACACTGTGCTGCTTCTCAGTGTGTCCCAATCCCTGGCTGCTGCCTGCTGCCTTTGGTCCCATCTGGACTCTGACCTTATCCATCATATTCTTGCTTGACACATGTCAGAGACTTCTAAGTGGTCTCTTTTCTTCAATCCATGCCCTCTGCAATCTTCTCTGATCAGCAGTGAAAATCTTTCAAAGTAAACAAATCTAAATTGTTGATTCCTTCATTTATAGCTGAGTAGTGTTCCATGGTATATATTGCATATACTACGTTTTATTTATCCACTCTTTGGTTGATGGTCATTTGGGTTGGTCCCGTATTTTTGCAATTGTATATTGTGCTGCTATAAACATGGGTGTGCAAGTATCTTTTTCATACAATGGCTTCTTTTCCTGTGGTAGCAACCTGGATGGAATTGGAGACCATTTAGAATAGTGAATTAACTCAGGAATGGGAAACCAAATATTGTTTGTTCTCACTTATAAGTAGGAGCTAAGCTGTGAGTACATAAAGGCATAAGAATGATAGCATGGATTTTGGGGACTTGGGGGAATGGGTGGGGGGGTGAGGGATAAAAGACTACACATTGGGAACAGTGTACGCTGCTCGGGTGATGGGTGACCAAAATCTCAGAAATCACCACTAAAGAACTTATTCGTGTAACCAAAACCACCTGTTCCCCCCGAAAACTACTGAAATAAAAATAAAATAGTTGATTCTTGATTAAAACCCTCTGTGATTTGCAACCCTATTTAGAGCAAAACCCCAAATCCTCCATGTTGCTCAGCACGTGCGCTGCTGTTCCTCTCTCTGACATCTCCTGTCGTTCCCCCATCACTCACGGCGTCCCCACCTCATTGCCCTCCCCTGTTCCCCACACATGCCAGACTCCCTTCTGCCCAGGACTCTTCTGTCTAACTGGGAGGCTCTTCTCCTAGGTCCCTCCCTATCTTGGCTACCTGTTATTTATGTCGATTGCCAACTCCTCAGAGAGAATCTTGGCTCCCTGAGAGCAGAGACCAGTGTCTTGTTCCTTGGTAAGTCATCATACCCTGGCACAGTGTCTGGCACGAATTTATGCTCAAAATGCTTGTTCACTGCATGAGTCAACCAGCCCATCCTGTAGTTCACATTTCTCTCTCCCTGAACTAAGCTTAGTCATACTTGGCTTAAATGTTTTGTGGGCCAAAGTCTTTTTGAATACTTGAGACATTCATGTTGATTTTTCTTCTACTTTCAGTTTGATGATCTGTATTTATATCTATAGGTATCTCTCTATATCTCTTCTGCTGAAAAATCTTGATTATTTCCTTTGAAAAATAGGTTGAGTGGCGATCAGAGGGTCATTGGTTTATTCTTTATGCTTCTTACAACTCTGTGCAAGCAACTAAACAATATGTATTTGAAGATGTAAGTATATAAAAGACAAAATCCCTACCCTCACAGAGCTTCTAATCTGATATTTGGAATTGATCCCGGGGCGTTTGTGAGATCACAGGAAATAGTAGGTTGAACTGAGAATGCAAGAGCTCTCATAAACTACCTTTCAGGAAAGTCCAATTGCAGAAGTCCGTGCAAGTAAAAGAGAAACCAAAAATACTCCTTTTCACCCACGTTCCTACTCTTTGCCACAGCTTTGTATCCCCAGCTGTTGATGAATTCAGAGACTGCACCATTTCAGTCCCTTAGTTTCCTTCATATTCAAGCTTGTGTACATCCCCTGTGCCCCGAGTGGTTGGGCCAGGATGCCTGGGTGAGGGCATCGTCCGAGGGGTCTGGATGATTGAGTGCGGAGGTTTAACCATCTCTTCTGTTTTCAGAGTCCTGCCTTGTCCAACCTGCCCCCTCATCTGATGGTTTTTTGGCTGTGCCTTCAAAGGGCCCCTCCTCTGTCCTGCGGCAGCCTCCTTCTCTGCAGGGTCCAGCTGCTGTGGATTGCTCCAGAAACCCAGTTGTCCCTGCCTCATCAGCATCTCTCTTCCCCCAAGTGTGGTGAGGCATCTGGTGTGGTCCTCATGCCCTCTCTTTGCCCCGGTGGCCTCTACCTCGTTCAGCTCTGTGATGCTTTGTCCTGTTGATGAAATTTTGGGAGGGAGCAGATATGAACTCAGGGATTCTCTCCTGGTTTGCCAGACGCCCCTGGGATGGTTTGTAACTCATTTCTCTGGAGGAAAGTGGCCCTTCTTGAAATGGATAGGACTGAGGTTTTGGGAAAGAGAATTAAATATTATTTCTACTTTCCATTTGATTCAGGCAAATAAAACTTCGCTCTTTTTGTAGATTAAGAGACAGAATTTTAGAGATGATCTAAGTGCAAGGCTTCCATTATCTGAGAGGAAACGGAGGCTCGGAAAGGAGATACAATATCCTCAAGGTCACAGAGCTTGTCTGCTGAGCTGGTTCTGGAATTCACAGATGCTCTAATGCCATCGGTGACACGAGAAGGTCTTTTCAAAGAAAAACATTCTTTTTCCTTCTCTCCTTCCTATCTTCTACTTACTTCCCTTTAGTCTCTCCTCCTTCCTGACTGATCAACTGTAAGAAGCCAAAATGTTAATATCTATAAATTAAGGGTCAAAACAGAAGAAATGAAGGAATTTCAGAGTAGCGTAGTTCACATTTTGGCAGGGGGATAGAAATTATAATGAGGAAGGGGAGTGGCATTTTCTTGGTTGAATTTCACCTGATTTGGGGCAAAGCTTTTCACAGCCCCCAGGGTCCTGCACAGACCCTCTCACTGCACCAGTGGGGATCCTGGTAGCCTCACAGCCCCTCACCATTCTGCAATTTGCCCGTCACATTCCGATGCCCCTGGAGCTCATGCCATCACTGTTCCTCTCATGCTCTCTTTATATCCCCTTCTCCTTCCCCTTCCCCTTCCCCTTCCCCTTCCCTTCCCTTTTTGAGACAGAGTCTTACTCTGTCGACAAGGCTGGAGCACAGTGGCACTATCTTGGCTCACTGTAACCTCCACCTCCCAGGTTCAAGCGATTCTCCTGCCTCAGCCTCCCAAGTAGCTGGGATTACAGGCATGTGCCACCACGCTCAGCCAATTTTTGTATTTTTGGTAGAGACAAGGTTTCACCACTTTGGCCAGGCTGATCTCAGACTCCCAACCTTAGGCCGCCTGCCTCGGCCTACCAGAGTGCTGGGGTTACAGACGTGAGCCATCGCGTGCAGCCACTCTCTCTTTATTTCTTATGGCAACATGAAACCATCCAGTTGGATGAAGAGCATTTCATGCCCCTGGAGTGTGGGAAGAAACACAACATTATATATAATACCCATGAAGGTTCTTCTTCGCTCCTTTCAGGAAGCTGATTAATTACAGGTCCCTTTTCCGTATTTTTTTTTTTTTTTTCTTGCAACAAAACCAGGCCCTTTTCTCACCATGAAGTGTTACGTTCCTTGTGCATTTGTGTTGCTACTGGGTCTTATGGGGCCACTGCTGTGGAAGTTCCACTCCACACCTATAGTACAGGGGCTCATTGGAGCCTGGATTTAACCAGAGGAACCAGAGCTCCTGCAGGTCTAGGCAGGTTGAATGTGGGCCCCAGGGCTGCTGCAGCTCCCATTACAGGGGAGCAAGGGAAGCTGGGGGGCATCCAGCCCTCCACCTGGAGGAGGCAGGGCAGCATGAGCCTCAGAGGAAGAGGGAGTGGTGGACACAGCGCAGGCCCTGGAGGGGGCGGAAGGGCGCTGAGCTGAGAGGGGCACAAGCTGAGCCTGGCACCATGCATTTGATGCACAGTCATTTGAGTAGCCATATTTTGCTATCACCTTGATCAACTATTTCTTAGGAATTCTGATTTATAAAGAAAGGGAAGAGGGCTGGTTAAAATTTAGAAAACAAAAAACTGTGCACCAATCATAAACTGCCATTTCGAGTGATAAAATTATTTTTTATCTGATATTTATGGTGGCACTTGGTTTAAAGAGTCGGCTTAAATACTGACCACAAGAAAGAGCCAGGTGGTCCCTTTTGCCAACATACATTCCATATAAGGTGTTATATAAGATAACTCAGGCTGCTGAAACAAAAATATGATAGGCCGAGTGGCTTAAACAACAGAAATTTATTTCCTCACAGTTCTAGAGACTGGAAGCTGGAGATCCAGGTACCAGAAGGATTGGTGCCTGGCTGGGGCTGTCTTTCTGGCCTGCATTTCAAAGACCCTCACACAAACACCACCTGAGGAAAGCTATAAATCTAAGCAGACTGGTTTCTAAAAGTTACTTGGCTTAGTGCATACAATGTTCATTGACGAATTTGGGAAGTGAGGGAATGATGGTGATTGGAGTCAAGAAATAACATTGATTTAGCTTCTACTGTGTACTAGGCAATCCTCAGGGTATCTTAACCCTTACAAATCCCCCAGAGGTAGATTTTATTGTTTCTTTTTTACCTATGAGAAAGCTCAAGTCCTAAAGCTATATAAATGCAAACATCAAACCCAGTTAGTGGCAGAGTTGAGAGGGGAACTCGGTAGTAGCCGTGGTTCTTAGAATCTAAGTAGAGCAAGGAGTATGTCAGGCTGAGGACGACCAACCTGGCTGAGGGCTCCCCGAAGGCCAGGGTGCTGTCTACTTGGCTCATTGCTGCAATCCTGGCCCCTAGGATGGCACCTACACACAGCAGTCCTCAGTGATCTTCACCATGGGAGCCCACTGGTCCCAGCTGGTGGAAGGGAATTAAGAAAATTGAATTTTAATATGAAAGCTCATGGTTGTGAAAGTTCATGATACGTCGACAGCAAAAAAATAAATTTGCCACTGAGTGGGCTTAAAGAAACACCCCCAGGTCTCATAAAATTCACACTGCTGATTTTTAGCCTTTGTTTGCCATTGCTGGTGCCATAGATGATGTTGAAGTTAGACAGAAAGCTGTGATCCATCCCTCAGAAAATTGCCTGTGTGCATTCAGCGTGACATTTTATATAGAATGGCTTCCTCATCATGTATGGACAGTGGCGTGGAAATTACATTCCTCTGCTCCACACCTCAACACTCCCCACTTCAGGGTGAGCGTCCTGGAAGACTGGGAAGGACAGAAAAGGATGGATCTTCAGTTCACCCAGGGGATGCTTCCTGCTAATATGAGGGAATGGAGTAACACACTTCTCAGCCGAACAGACTTCAAATAATATACTTTCCAAGGAAGGAGAGAGAAAACAAAGATAAGAGAAAGAAAAAGCGATGGAAATTGTATGGGCTTTGTACACATGGCCAGCACAGGTGCTGAAAATGGGCTTACCTTAGCCCTAAGGCATGCAAAGAATCATGTGCTCTGCCTTTTGTCTCTGGATTTAGGAGAATAAATAAGTCTGAAAAACATTAAGTAAAAATAAAATAGATTTTTAAAAGTTAATTTAAAAATTGAAAAAAGAGAAATATTTAAAAAATAAGTCGGTGACCTCCACTAGCGTCTATTTGTGGCCCAGAGTGAACGTGAGGTGGGACACGTGCTTTGCTTTTTTCTGTTTTGATATTAAGTTTGCATTTAACATTCCTGGAATGAGCTTCTTCCACTCAGAGAGTAGTTTGAGGATTTCAAGATGAGTTTTTCCCACAGAGTGAGCCCTAAATGCCGGCCGGTGGTCGCACCGGGGGATGGCTTCAGTTACCAGATCTTCCAAAGCTTGTGTCTGTTCTTTTTGCAGTTGTTGCAGTAGGTGGGCGAAGCCTTTGCTAGTTAAGGTCACCCTAAACTTAAAAATCATAACATCATTCTGCTTCTCTGAAATAATAGCTCCAATTTCCAGGGCTCTTGAATCATCTAGGATTTCAAGTGCTTCAATGCCGGAAGAGGGAGCGGGATGGGAAAAAACAACCATAAGAAATCAAACTCTGTTCAAATTACTCAAAGATGTGATGATCGTTTGGAATGGTGTGGCTTGCTCAGAGACTTTCAGATAGAATTTACGACCCTTTCTGCCTCCCAGGCAGAAGTGATCTTCGCTCATATGCGAGGACACACCTTACAGCGAGCAAGGATTTAGCCAGTCGCTAAATATCACGGATGTTACTCCTGTTTACACGCTGGTCTAGTGCCATCCACTGACTTTCTTTTCCATAAATCTCAAATAGAGATATTTGGGCTCAAACCAAAATATTCCGAAGGGCAGACGTTCTGAACATCTGGTTCCAATGGAAACACCTATCAGATCTTCAATAAATGAGACCACTTTTCCCAATTGTGTTTGTCTCTTCAGCACTCCCTCCGCACATCAGGGCCCTACAATGAAAACACGTATGCCCGGAATGTAATTCTGGTTTGGTCACACATAGGTCCTGTGAGGAAAGAGGCAATTCCAACACCAGCACATAAGAGTGTTCTGAGAATACTGTAGGATGATTTGTATGTCGCAAAGGAATTTATTAATAGTAAAATTATTTGCAGAATTAAGATGATATTTATAACCATATGTGTCTCTGAACATGAGACTTTTTGCAGAGTGTTACCAACCCTCTAACCCTCTGAAGGTAGATGGATGCTCAACCATAGGAACTTATCTGCACATTCTGAATTGATTGAAACCGATTCTGGGGCTCTCAGGGTTGTACATTTAAAGAGTTTTACAAAGAGATCTGTGCATCTAAATGTGGTGGCAGTTCTTCCTCTAAAGCACTTGCATTAATGTTGAAATCCTAATGCTTCAAGAGCCTGAGAAATTGGAGCTATTGTTTCAGAGAAGCAGAATGATGTTTTGATTTTTATGTTTAGGGCAATGTTTACTAGCAAAGACTTCACCAACCTACTGCAACTACTACAAAAATAACAGACACAAACAAGAAGAATCCAGCTCTGAAAATATGATTAGGGGTTTATCGTGAACATGAGTTGAGCCATATTACAGAGAGCCTGTCTCCTTCTCAGAATATTGAGAAGGAAAAAAAGTGCTAAGGACCGCTTCTCTGCCTCCCACACCTTGAGGGGAGGCTGTGTAACTTATCTGGATTTATCAGGAATACACCTGAGCTTCCTTTTCCCTTCCTCTTTTCCTACTGGCTGGGGCACAGGCAGGATGGGACTGAGACCAGGCACAATTTTAGGGCCTTTGCAAGCATTATGTTACTTAATTCTCATGATATCCCATGGGCCAGGTACCATCAGTCAGCACCCCCACGGGTACCCCACCACATTTTTACAAACAAAAAACAAACTCACGGAAAGGTGAATCAACTTGTCTGAGATCAAACTGCTACAAGGTAGTAGCAGAAGCGGTATTCCAAAACAAGGTTTCCATTTCCAGAGCCCTTGGTCTAAAACACAGTTGAACATCTCCTGATCCGAAAATCTGAAATCCATCATGCTCCAAAATTGGAAACTTTTTGAGTGCCAATGTGATGCTCAAAGGAAATTTTCAATGGAGACTTTCAGATTTTGGATTTTTGGATTAGGGATGCTGAACCAGTAAGTGTTATGCAAATATTCCAAAATCTGAAAAAAATCCAAAATTGAAGACACTTCTGGTTCCAAGCATTTCGGGTAAGGGATACTCAGCCTGTACTATGCTATATGTTTTCACATGTCTATTCTTACACGGGGGATCATATGAGGCATTAACCTCATCATGAATGCTCCTCCATCCTGTTTTCCAAGAGTTAATATTGCATTACATACAAGGTTGTGTGCAGAAAGGATAGCATCTTGAACTTCTTAAAAAAATTCAAGGTCTCCTGTCTGTAGTGTAAATGTGACTGCTAGTTGCCAAACAGGATCCTTTCTCATATTTTCTTTAATAGGTTAACTCCCAAATTTTAGCTGGGCCCATGGATGCCCAGCTAAAGATTACATTTCCCAGCCTCTGTTGGATCTCGGTAAAGCCATGCTACAATTAAGCTCTTGCCAATGTGATGTGAGAAACAATCCATGTACTACTTAGGCCTTTCCTTTAAACAGACAAAATGTGTGTTCCTGGGTTCTTTGCTTCCTACAGGCTGGGATGTAGATGTGATAGTGGGAACCAAAGCAGCCACTTTGGATCCAGAGGTGGAAGCCATATGTTGAGAGTTTCAGAACTGCCCTACTAGACCAGGAGGACTCTCTACATGAAAGGGAAAAAAGAAAGTAAACTTGTGTCTTACATAAGCTATTGTGTTTTGGGATCACTTTATTATCATTTTCAATTGATAAATAATTGTACGTATTGATCATATACAACATGTTTGAAATGTATTACAATCACTTGTTTATGGTACCCCAGTTAACATGCTGAGAAACATGTCTCATACCTGACCATCATCAGAGGTTTCTCAGCCTGCTTTGCAGTGTCTGTCTGATTTGGTGTTTGGAACTATTTCTATGAAACACGAGTCAGAAATCTTGCAACATAACCATGGATTAAGACAGATGAACCACCTAAACATTTATGCGTAAAGAGCGAAGAGGAAGAGCTGTAGTGGTTTCTGTACTGTTAGTATCTGCACGATCATGAAGAGACTTAAAACCAAACTCTGCTCGTAGGATTTTATAGATTGAAAATATATATTTTGCAACAAAGTTTTTGATGACATAACTCCTTGTCATTCACTTTGTGTCCCCCAAGATATGCCTTTGAGCCCACAGAGCTCAAGCTGCTGTCACCTCCCAGCAGGGAGTGGCCAGACAACTCAAATCATCCTCTCATTTATGGATTCAGGAGCTGGTTAGAAATTAATTGACTACGAGTGTTCCTGACAATGGCTGTTACTGGAATACTGCTAAGTTCCGTGTTAATCAGCTCTCTCCCCGGAAACATGGTTATTAACATCCCTTTGCTGTAGATCAAAGAGAGATCCTAGCCACTGTTTCAATTTTCTCTTCAATTTAATGATGGTAAAAAGGTACCGGATGAGTAGCCCTGAGGTCCTTTTCAGTTATTTATCTATGCAGCAGGTACAGGAGGCTTGTGGTAGCCTGAAATTCAGCAATTACAGACATTTCCTGTAGCATAATTCTCTGTGTCTTTGCTCCCCGCTTCCCACGGGTCATACACTCAAATGCCCTCAAAGCCAGGCAAGTAAAGCAAAGTGCGGTGAAGCAGCCAGGTGGCAGCAGGGTCTCCACAGAGATGCCTCCTGGCTAGGAGTGACAGCTGCCCCTCAGTTCCCACAAAAGTCGCTATCCAGGAATGAGGGCTCCGGGTTCCTGGAACTTCCTCTCTCCTGAAGACAGGTAGATGTTAAGATTTCTATGCAAAAATCTCCCATGTTAAAAGGTAAATAATTTCCACAAAAGATTTAAAAACATTTTGTGCCTCCCCACCCCCAAATTCTACAAGCTAAGCCAAAGCCCTGAGTGTCCTCTTTCAGACCTCTCTGCTCGCCTGTCTATACTGTGGGGAGGAAGGTGGCCGCTGTCCACAGTGCCCGGCACACAGCGGGACGGGGTGAGGGTCGACGCTGTCCACAGTGCCTGGCACACAGTGGGATGGGGTGATCAAACTATGTCTTTCAAGTGAGAAATTAAAGGCATTAAAGTGACCAGTCTTTGGGCTTGGGTGGGTTGGGCAAGAAGCATCTCAGGTCCTTTGCGGGTGGGTGTGGGAGAAGCGTCTTAGTTGAAGCTTAGAAGGCTGCTCTTAGCTTCAGGGTGTGGATTCGGCCCTTCACACTCCTAACTGTGAAACCTGGGGCAGTTTAGTCTTCTGGGCTCCTGATTCCTCATGGATGAAATGGGGCAGACAGTGCTTTTTGGGAGGATGGTGGTAAAGATTTCTGGAACCAATGCACATAAAAGCATGTGCTTAATAATAGTAATGTGCTTTACCTGCAGATTCTTTTAATTACTGTCCTCAGAACTCAGTTCATTTCCCTCTGTCTTCCCCAGTGGCATAGACCTTAAGGCCATCATGAGTTTGAATGGGGAGGCGACCCCTTAAATCCTGTTCCTATAATAAACCGTAAGTGATGAGACTTGCCAGAACAGGGGCTGTGTCTAAAAATGGGTGGGGCCTGACTATGGAGAAGAGCCTTCTGATGGTCTCTTCCAATACCTGTTCTTCTTCCTTTAAAGAAACAAAACAAACAAACAAAAAACCCCAAAACAACAACAAAAACCTGGGCCGGATGTGGTGGCTCACACCTGTAATCCCAACACTTTGGGAGGCTGAGGCAGGCAGGTGACTTGAGTCCATGAGTTTGAGACCAGCCTGGGGCAACATGATGAGACCTCATCTCTACAAAATATTAGCTGGGCGTGGTGGTGTACACCTGTAGTTCCTGCTACGTGGGAGGTTGAGGTGGGAGGATCGCTTGAACCCAGGAAGTGGAGGTTGCAGTGAGCAGAGATAACACCACTGCTCTCCAGCCTGGGCGACAAAGCGAGACCCTGTCTCAAACAAACAAACAGAAATCACTGAGCACACGGCCAGCTGGAATAAAAACTTCATTTCCTGGTACTCCTTGTAGCTGGGTGTAGCCATTTGACTCTGCATGTTAAAGCATCAAATGGGACCTTCCAGATGGATCCTTCCGAAGGCCTTGTATCCTTCCTGCTGGGTGGGTTTGGAATGTGATGTCTGGAGCTGTTGCAGTCGCCTTGTTGTATGAGAATGCTAAGGACATTAATGGAAAAAGAGGCAAAAGGAGTCAGGTTCCCTCCCAGCCTTGGAGGCACCGTTCTAACCTAGGAGTGCTTAGCACTAGGTAGTATTTACATGAGAGAGAAAGAAACTTTTATCTTTTTGAAACCGCTGTTCCTTTTTGCTCATATAGCCTTTATCATTGTCCTTTTATTCACAAATCCAGAGTCTGTTGCCACATGCAGAGGTAAGGGGCTATATAATGATGATGGAGATGCCCAGATGTGGCTAATAGAGACATAGAAGAATACCTCCCTCGCAAGACAAAAAGCAAAATAATACAGAAAAGTTTAAGCACCACAGTATTAGTATTATAGCAACTCCCTCCACACTGCATCCTATCCAGGTAAGCCAAAATAAAAGCATGCCTGGGTCAGAGTTCAAGCTACAATTATTGTTTACAGTCACCAATTCCGAACATGCTTTTAGTGTTGAAGTCTCAGATTGTCTAAAATTAGCCCAGTGCAACAGCAACTTGCAAACAATTTTCTAAAGCATCTTCAATGCCCAGGACGACTGTGCCCGGTGGTGGAAGAGAGCCGAACTGATATGTGCCTGATGGTGCCAAGTGCTCACGCGTCTTTTGGGAGTCACAGACAGCTGGAAAGAACGGCTGCAGAGTCTCCAGATGCGTTTTTCTCGTGCATCGGCAGCTGCATCGAATCCAAATCAGGGCAGGTTATGAAGCCTTTTATAGGTATAAAAGGCTATACAGAGTATAGCTAAAAGTATACTCTGGGTTGTTGGAGCATCAGGTGTGGGGATGATATAATCAGTGAGGTAGGAGAGTTGGGCTTACACAGTAAAATTAGGAAAACTTTGAAATTTAAAGCGGGCAATTTCTGGTAATTTTTTTTAAAGAATGGGGGAAATAAAAAATATTTGTGTTAGTTTATCTTTTTTTTTTATTTTTTATTTATTTTTTTTTTACTGATTCCTTCTTTTCTTAGGTTGTTAAAAATTATATAAGGCTAAAGAGTGATTTTTTTTTTTTTTTTTTGAGACAAGGTCTCACTCTGTTGCCTAGGCTGCAGTGCAGTGGCATGATCATGGCTCACTGCAGCCTTGACCTCCTGGGCTCAAGTGATCCTCCTGCCTTAGAAGTAGCTAGAACTACACACCTAGCTATTTTTTTATTTTTATTTTTTGTAGAGATGTGCTATGTTGCCCAAGCAGGTCTTGAACTCCTGGACTCAAGTGATCCTCCCACCTCAGCTTCCCAAAGTGCTGGGATTACAGGGCTGAGCCTCGCACCCAGCCTAGAGTGATTTCTGATCTGTCATTTAAAATTTATTTTTTGAATTAAATGAAATTTGATTTATTTGTCTTTGAGATTTTTTTGTTTTATATGTGGGGTGCTCTTGGCAGTAATTGATAATGCTTGTGTTTTGTAAAGGGGTGGTAAAAAGTTGGTATATGATAAGAAAAGAGGAAATTCCTCTGAGTTGTTCTATAAAGTCCACACAGATTACCGTATATACATGGTAAGTGGTGGTTCTCTTTATGTTTACAATAAACCCCTGATCGTATTTCTGGAGCTGGGTTCCTCTTGTATGTGTCTGTCATTATTTCTGCGGTATTTACAGTAGCTTGCCGAAGTCTCTGCTTGAACCCGAGGAGCCAGGATGAAGCAGGCTGGGGGGCTGTTCTGGTACAACAGGGAAGCTGTTAACCAGAGGTTGGGGAAGTAGGAGCTTGCAGCGTGAATCTAGCTCACAAGTGGATTCTGTTCTTCCCACGCAGAGTCTGTTTTAAAGTTTGGATTAATCGCCAATTTAAAAATTGTCTAGGTGATATCACAGAGAAAAAAATGGGTGTCTGGCTTCTTGATGGTGAGCAGGGCTGAGCCCCAACTTTCCTCTGAGACAGGGTGTGTGCCCTCGTTCTCTGCACCTCCTGCCTGACTCGCTTTTCACCTTCGCGGTATCGGACCCGCCCTGAATCGCCGCTCTGGGAGAGTTTCCTATTCCTGATTAAATAAATGTCATATGAAATAACAGTAACAAACATCCCAAGCGGCACTTTGCTCTGGGGAAGGTTTCCAATGTATAGACCCAGCTGCTAACAACCCTCAGCCATTCTCTAGGGTTTTCTAAAGTGACTAAATCAAATATATATATGGTACAGATATTTAACAACACCTTCGTTCATAAAAAAGAACACGCCTCAGGGCCTGGCTCTGTTGTTGGAAATGGCACTATTCGAAGATACAGATTTATTTTCCTACCCAAAGGTGTAGATATCGATTAAAAACAGCCCAAGAAGGAACAGATTTTGTGAAAAAGATGTCTTTTTTTTTTTCCTCTTTAAGAGAAAGGGATTTTGTTTTTGAAGCCCATTATTTAAAAATGTAGCTACAGACCTGACATATCGTTCCCACTATTTCTTTCCTAGTTAAGAAGCTAGAA
This sequence comes from Theropithecus gelada, assembly GCF_003255815.1. Taxonomy (NCBI): domain Eukaryota; kingdom Metazoa; phylum Chordata; class Mammalia; order Primates; family Cercopithecidae; genus Theropithecus; species Theropithecus gelada. Next base: position 88,916,766 of record NC_037679.1, on the reverse strand, counting down.
CTTGCATAAATGATTAAGGAACACAGTCTTTCATTGCTGAAGTATTCAGTTTAAATATGTTTACCACCAAGTGTGTTACTGCTTGAAAATGGATTAAGCAATTTTTCCAAAATACAAGCAGCAAAGTAGAGATGTGATTTCTTTGTGTTGGATGAAGCATGAGGGGTGAATATTCGGCTTTTTCTTTTTTACTAGTAGTCAACCACTGGTCCCTGAGAAAGAACCAGAAAAGAGATGCCTTGGGAAATTGGGGTGAGGGGGGGTGACAATGAATATTTGACAAATAAAATACAGCATCATTGGAAGGGGCTGAGCTTCTGTTTTAACTTCCGAATAATTTCCTGAGCACCACCTTCCATCAAGTTTTTTTAGCAGTCGGCCTTAGAACCTCAGCTAGCAGAAGGATTCCCTGTACGCCCAGGGGCAGTGTTTACTCTCACCTTGTATCTCATGCTTTTTGGGGTTTACATCCATGTGGGTATGGAGTGGCTGGCATCATGGATGAGGTTCCAGCCTTTGCAGCCCAGGATTACCATCTTTTCTCTGGACTTCCTTCTCATGATTTTGCTTTTAGGCAACAAAAGGGATGGAGATAGACCCGTTTTCCAGCCTTCCTGGAATTATTCGGTTGAAATCACCAGCACAACACAAAATTCATTACAGCTCAATTTGAAGGCTCATTAGTTGCTGAATCTTGTTTTTTCACCAAGACAGAGGAAAATGTTTTTTTCTTATTATTGAAGCAGGATAGTCTAGGATATTATCTGATTATCAAATGGATAGATGGATTGGTGCATAAATTTCCTTATCGATAGAAGATTGATGGAATCCTTTACAGTTAAATAGACAAATGAATAGACAGATAGAGATAATGATATTTTCACCATATTTGGGGCTCTGGAATTATAGCAGGTGCATATTTCTGTGCAATAGATTTAATGCCATAGGTGCTGATCTGTGGGGACAGAGTGTAGGAGGAGGGGCCTGGGAGGCAGGAATAAAGTCAGAACCTTTTAACAGATCACGATTGGATGCCGTTTATGGCTGTTTTATCCTTTTCTCTTCCTTGATTTTCTCCTGCATTTTTCTGTTTTTATTTATCTTCTGTCATCCCTTCTACAGACACTGGTTCCGTCCCTGTGTTAATTGGCCTCACTTTCTGTCCCAGAAATGCTAACGGATGCAGGAATGTGACAGCCTGGAAAACTGCAGCGACACTCACCAACGAACAGGGGCGATTTGTACTTTTCTCCGGCAGCTTGAGAGGGGCCTCTGCGCAGTGCTGGTGGCTCTCCCATGCCTGGTTCTGGTGGAGCAGGAAACTTACTCCGGCAGGACGCTGGGCAAGGTCGCTGCTTGTCATCTGCAGCTGGGGTGACGTTCCGCCCAAATGTTTGGTATTTCTTGGTGTTCTTATGAACATCCAAAGCCTTACTTGTAGAAAATCAGGAGTGGCATGGATAGGAAAGAGAAGGAATACTTTGAATAAATATATGATAAAAATCAGAATCAATAGCAACACTTTCAATGATTAAACAGCTAAAGAATACATCTTTTCCTCTTTAGATTATTACCCTTTTATGTGGATTAAGGCTAGGCATTTATTGAGATTGTTTTGTTTTGTGTTTTAAGAAAAACCTGAGGAGAGGAAGCTATACTCCAAATAAAAGTCTCTAACAGTAATAGTTAACATTTCCCTAGTGCTTTCTGAAGGCCTGACATGGTTCTCTGCCCCTGATTTGTCCACACTTACTGAATCCTCGCACTTCTGTGAGGTTGGTGCTGTCACCATCTCCATTTTGCAGTGGGGGAAACTGAGGCACATATCCATTACTCAGCATGTCCAAGGTCAGGCTGCCGAAAGCGGTAGACTGGTTAGAATCCCAACAGACTGACTGTAGAGGCGAAGCCAGGGACAGTTTGGGTGCCATATGGTGTCTTCATTTTTGCCTCTTCCTTTGCAGTCTTGGTCCACGTCTGTGCATTCTGCCTCATAGCTGTGACCATTGTGTATAGGAGCTTTCTGCTTTTGTTCATGTCACGTTCTATCAGAGACTTGGTCTTAGTTTCTGCTCTTATTACAATTACTGTGTAACTGCAGCAGTCATCTATTGGGAGTATCTGCCCAGGTTAAAGTTTGCTCCCTCAATGTTACTGCTGATCTCCGGTATTTACTGCCCCATCCCACCATCGACGTGATGCATTGGGCCCCCCACCTGCTTGGTGAAGATGGGCCTTACCTTCGGGTTACACCCGATCTAGGCAGCAGCCATGAAAATCCCTTCCTGGCAAACACAGAGTTGAAACCAAGACAGGTTCGGTCGCTGTTCATGAGGTCGGACCCAGGCAGGTCACCTTGAGATCTGAAGGGTTGGCCCAGGAAGTAGAGGGAGATGAGGACATAAAGAGAAAGAGGAATGAATCCAAGTCCTCAGAGAGGCAGAGGTGAAAGACAGAAAATGTATCCCAATGGCCGTGTACAATGTGTTCCCATGTGGCCATGAATAAACTGCCCCTTCTTTCGGGGGGCCTGGGACACACCCCTGATCAGGCAACATTCCCCATGTCCTGCAATTCTCATCCACAGAACTGAAAACAGACAGAATTGTACATTTCCGTGTGTGACTATTTTAATAGTCTCCTGCTTTTTGGTTCACCATGGTTTCCCCAACCTCATCTTAGGCTATAGTAGCAGACATGTATTCAGCGTGTCCTGTGTTCCGGGCACCACGCTCCAGGTTTATATGCATTGTCTCATTTAATAACCAGAGGTGTATGTCTTAGCATTCCCATTTAATGGATGAGACAATGGAGGCATTAAGAAATTTGCCCAAGTCTTCATGGCAAGTAAGTGGCAGAGCTGGGATTCAAATAAATACCTCTCAGTGAGGCACCATGTTCTGTATACCAGCCCAAGTTGATTTGTGTTACTTCCGACCAAGAATGTCCTGGTGAATATGAAGTATTCTATCCAGTGACGTGCTCTTATTGTTTAACCATTCACAGACATTTAGGGTGCTCCTATGCTGACTTGGTCTAGTTAATCCTGCTCTGAGCATCCTTAGCGGTGGAAAAAGATACCCTCAGTCCATACCCTCCAGACACGCAAGCCTCTCTCTGTTCTAGGGAGAAGTCAAGCTTGTCTCTCCCTCTGGGCTTTTGCACTAATCATTCCTTTGCCTGGAACATCCTGCTCTTTCCATATCCTCACTCAACCAACCACCCTTTCTCAGTACCAGCCCTCACCTCCAGTGTCTCCAGTGAGTGAAGACTCTGCTGATTCCACTGAAATCACCACCACCACCCTTACGTGTCGCTCATCCGCCATCTCATGCTATTGTCTTCATAACACATGGCAGCCTCCACAATTAAGTTGTTGGCTGTCTACCCGTTTGTGTTCTACCTCACTCCATTGCAATGCGTCTGCCTTGCTCACTGCCGCCGCCCTCGCACCTGAAGTTTGCATAGCATACAGGAGGCTCATGATGTCGAATGCGTTAATTAAGTGAATGACTATGTCTTTTTTAATTTAGCCAATTATTTCATCAGAATGAATCCCCTAGGAATGGAATGCCTAAAGGGCATTTGTATCCTAGATCCTTGGGTACCCAGGAGTGGCTGCTGCCCAGAAAAGCAGCCTGTGTTTCCCCCTTGTTTGTTCTAACAAACCCCTAACTCTTCCCCTCACGATTTTCTGCTCCGCAGGGATGAAAAGAGTCCTGTTTGCTCTTGCTTCCTTTTCTCAGTGGTACAGCAATGAATCTTGCACACTCTGTCAGCATCTGTGTCTTCTCCATTCCTCAAAGATGCTAAAAAAGATAAATGATACAGGAGGAAGTCCGAGCCAGGAGTTGCCTAAATGCACAGCAGCTTCCGCCCTCACGGGTCCCCAGGACCTGGGCTCAATGAACTTTGAAAATGGAAGCAAAGCAGTTACACAGTCTGGGGCCTCCTCTGGCTTAGATGCTCTCTTTTGAGGCTCTGATATGTCCTTTGACTTTCTCTTCTGCTTTTAGAAACATCTAGATGCTGTTATCAGGGGAAATGAAAGAGTAGGAACAGACAATAACTCATGGGTTTGCTGACATGTATGCTGCGAGAGAGACGTGTTTTCAGAGGACCTTTGCAGACCATGCCGCTGGATTTATGACTCATGGGAAATGGAATGCAAATGTTATGTTGATAGGAAGCCCTTTCCAGGAGTCGTGGACTGGATTTCCGTAGTTAAAATGGAAATACACGTTTACTTTCTTTAAAATACGCAACTAGTCCCCCCTATATGATACTGGACTCTTTTTCCAGTTTAAATGACTTAAATTTCTTACTATATATGAAGTCCACATCATTAAATTAAAAAGTTACAGTTTGTCTTCTTACAGAAGTTGTACTTTCTTACCGTAAAGCCCTCAAATGATACCTATTGAATTTTTGATGCATATCTTAATAAATTTACGTTATAAGTGTGTGAAAGTATTCAAAAAATTCTGTTGCAGCTATGCTTTGGAGTGGTGTGTACCTGTTAAAAAATGAGACAGGTCAATAGTGTATCACACAGAGGTAGTTTTACAATACATTAAATTTTAAAAAAGGCTTCTGCCGCTGTGTGTTCCCACTTGTGAATGATGAAAGGCATACCTCTGGGCAAGTTCTCCTCTGGTGGAAACACAGCACTCTGCTTTCTTGGGGGAGATATCACTGCTGTCCTTTGTTTATATAAGTTAGGTTACTTAAGCTTTATGTGACTCAGTTTCTTTGTGTAATAAGCATAATAGTACTGACTTCATAGAGTTCTTGTGCAAATGGATGAGCTAATATTTGTAAAGTCCTAGAGGTTCTGTTAAACTTTCATGCATGTATATGTGTGTGAATATGATTGACAGCTTTACCTGAATTCTCATCATCAGAGAACCACACACTGTATTCAAGGCAGACGTAGTAAACGTCCCATTGCTAACTGGGATTACCCAATACAAATGGCTGTCGGGTGCCCAGTGCATTGGATACCTGGGATTGCAGGACCATTTTGACACTATTCTTGCTCTTGAGAGTCTAGATTCTTGGTGTTAAGGAACAAGGTGCCGTTAGCAAACACGAACTCTCAAAAGTACTCCAAAGCACTCACATGGCCCCAGTTTGCAAATAGGCAATCAGCAGTGGCAAGATGAATAGCTACATCCATTTAAGTAGCAATTAAGGCCCATTGCTGTGTTTTGTCATGCTAATGATGGTAGCAGATGCTTACCTGGCAATTACTAAGCACCCAGCGCAGGTGAAGCAGCTTCTGTATGGGATCTCCTGGAATCATCACAGAAGCCCACTGAGGCAGGGACCGTTATTATCCACATTTTACAGATGAGGAAACTGAGGCACAGAGTGGTTAACCCCCTCAACACTGCACAGTTGGTATGCGGCAGAGCCAGGAATGGAACCACTGTCCTGTGCTGCTTCTCAGGAAGGACACATGCAAAGGCAAGAAGTATGTCATCCGCCCAGGGGGTGCTGTTGTCATTAGTATGGTGAGCGTGCTTCGTGTACGCACGTTCTTTAGACCTGAGCTCTTTGGGGAGAGAGGAACACAGCCAGAGCCCGAATGTGGGTCGCACCCTCTGTTCTGCTCATGAAACCCTGGTAGGAGCGCAAGATGGAAGGCAAGACGGGGTCATGTCCTCAGGGGCCTCCCGTCACCTGTGCCTCTCCCATCTCAGCGAGATGCCAGTATTCAACTAAACACAGGACAACTACAGACAGCCCTTGGCTTATGATGGTTTGACTTACAGTTTTTCTACTGCACCATGGTGCAAAAGCGGTACATATTTAGTAGAATCCATACTTCGAGCAGCCATACAACCATTCTGTTTTTCACCTTCAGTACAGTATCCAATACATTTCATGAGATATTCAAGACTTTATTATAAAACAGGCTTTATGGTGGATGATTTGCCCACCTGTAGGAAAATGTAAGTGTTCTGAGCATGCGTAAGGCAAGCTAGGCTGAGCTGTGATGTTCTGTAGGTTAGGTGTATCAAGTGCATTTCTGACTTCTGGTATTTTCCCGTCTCATGGGTTTAACAGAAGGTAGCCTTATTGTAAGTCAAATGGCATCTATATTTCCCTGATTCTCAGTGATATGTTCCAGTATTAGATGAACTGAGAGAATTTCTATCTCCATTGTGGTGCATAAATATGACTGAAAAAAAAAGCACCTTCTCCACTGTCTCAGAGGAATCCTGGGGGGGACACGGTGGCTCAAGTCTGTAGTCCTAGCATTTTGGGAGGCTGAGGCAGGCAGATCATGAGGTCAGGAGTTTGAGACCAACCAGCCTGGCCAACATGGTGAAACCCTGTCTCGACTAAAAATACAAAAATTAGCCAGGTGTGGTGGCATGTGCCTGTAATCTCAGCTACTCAGGAGGCTGAGGCAGGTGAATTGCTTGAACCCAGGAGTCAGAGGTTGCAGAGAGCTGAGATTGCACCACTGCACTCCAGCCTGGGTGACAGAGTGAGACTCAATCTCGAAAAAAAAAAAGAATCCCATGGACCCTGTGCAGTGGCTCACACCTGTAATTCTAGCATTTTGGGAGGAGGATTGCTTGAGCCCAGGAGTTCGAGACCAGCTTCGGCGACAAATCAAGACCCCATCTCCGCAAACATTTTTTAAAAAAGAACATTCGTTGGGTGCGGTGGCACAAGCTTGTAGTCCCAGCTTTGATCACACCACTGCATCCTAGCCTCAGCAACACAGCAAGACTTTGTCCCAGGGGAAAAAAGTCCCAGTCTAAGTATGTACAATCCTAACTCATAAGCAGATCCTTAGTTTTCTGCTTCTCTGGACAACTATGTGAGTCCTTCACAACTTTGAATATTTTACCTCCTGGATAAACACCCCTTAATAGATTCAAAAATCCTTACCGGTTAAGACCTCTTTCAAATGCTTGTGGCCAGCACTTGTTTTTAATAGCCTTCACAGGATTGGTTAACTTACAAGATAATTCTTCCCCAAGTCTCTCTTTTCCTGAGAGTCAGGGAGCTCTTATCCCTCCCTTCAACAAGGCTGCTTTGGAGGGCAGTGTTATGCACACAGGTATGGAAGAAAACCTGACCTTCTGATATGTTAGGGACTGACACGGTTTGGCTGTGTCCCCACCCAAGTCTTATTTTGTAGCTCCCATAATTCCTCTGTGTCATGGGAGGGACCAGGTGGAAAAAATTGAATCACGGGGGCGGTTTTTCCCATACTGTTCTCGTGGTAGTGAATAAGTCTCAGAAGATCTAATGGTTTTATAAGGGAATTCACCTTTTGCTTGGCTGTCATTCTCGCTTGCCTGCTGCCATGTAAGACATGACTTTTGCCTTCTGCCATGATCGTGAGGCCTCCCCAGCCATGTGGAACTGTGAGTCCATTAAACCTCTTTTTCTTTATAAATTACCCAGTCTCAGGTATGTGTTTTTAGCAGTTTGAGAACAGACTAATACAGGAACCTAGGGGAGGGGGCACCAACTTCAGGCTAATGAGTACATCCCTTCCCTCCTTACAGTGAAGCTCTTATGAAATGCTGAAATCTTCTCTTCAAACTCTGAGTCTGTAAGCATTTTCTCCACCATGGCCACAGGTGAACAGGCTGGCTTACACGCACCAGTCCTACTGTACTTGATGTAGGCTCAAGGAGCTTTTCAAGGATAATTGGAAACAAATGTGATTTTTTTCCTTAGCTGGTACCTTTAGAACTGAACTGCCAACATCAGGTGCAATCTCACTGTATCCTGAAAGTTTGTTGAAAACCCACGATAAATCTATATCACCTGATGTATGTAAGAATGCTTTTGGCTAAAAATAGCAGAAAGCCCAATTTATATGTGGCTTGAGTAAACAGCAGTGCATTTTTATAACTTAACAAGAAGTCTGGAGGGAGGCTGTCGCCAGCGTCAGCGGAACTGCTGACAGGGCCATCGGGCTCCCCAGCGCTGTCCCTGTTTTGGCTCCACCATCTTTCATGTTGATTTCCTTCTCCTATCATTGTGAGGTCTTGAAGTAATGATGTATAACTAAGCCTCATTCCAGGCAGAAGAAAGAGGAAGAGGTGATTCTGTTTTCAATTCTTTTGTACATATACCTAGAAGTAAAATTCCTAAATCATGTATTAATTCTACTTTTAATTTTTTAAGGAGACAGTTCCTTAAATTTTTTAAGAAACCGTCCTTAAAAAATTAAAAACCACCTTATCCTCACCACAATGAGATAACTGCCACCTTACACCCATTACGATGGCCACTGTCAAGAAAAGAGAGGATGTGATGACAGCAGAAACCTTGCATAATTGGTAAAGCTGCTATGGAAACAGTATGGCATTACCTTAAAAAATTAAAAGTAGAATCAATATATGATCTAGCAATTCTATGTCTAGCTATATGTACAAAAGAATTGAAAACAGAATCTCAAAGAGAAATTTGTGCACCTTTATTTTGTAGCAGTATTCCTCACTGATATGGTTTGGCTGTGTTCCCGCCGAAATCTCTTCCTGAACTATAGCTCCCACAATTCTGATGTGTCAGGGGAGGGACCTGGTAGAAGGTAACTGAATCATGGGAGCAGGTCTTTCCCATGCTGTTCTCATGATAGTGAATAAGTCTCACAAGATCTGATGGTTTTATAAAGGGAAGTTTTTCTGCACAAGCTTCTGTTCCTGGCAGTCTGCTGCCATGTGAGATGTGCCTTTGCTCCTCCTTGCCTTCCGCCATGACCATGAGACCTCCCCAGCCACCTGGAACTGTGAGTCCATTAAACCTCTTTTTCCTTGTGAATTACCTAGCCTCGGTAATCCTTTATGTCTTTATCAGCAGTGTGAAAACAGACTAATACACTCACAATAGCCAAGAGTTGGGAGCAACTCAAGTATCCATTGATGGATGAATGGATAAAGTGTAGCATATCCACATAGTGGAATATTATTCAGCCTTAAAAACTCTGACACATGCTACAGTGTGGATGATCATGGAAGGCATTATGCTAAGTGAGAAAAAGCTGTTCATAACAAGACAAATGCTGTATGATCTCAGCCATTTGAGGCTCCTGGAGAGATCAAATACATGGAGATTAGAAGTAGAGTGAAGGTTGCTAGGGACTGGGGGGACATGGGGAATAGGATTTGTTGTTTACTGAGGACAGAGTTTCAGTTTCTGAAGATGAAAAGAGTTCTGGGGGGTGGGTGGTGGTGATGGTTGCAAAGCAATATGAATATACTGTAGGGAAAGCTGTGGATCACCTCTACCCGTCTTGCTTCTTAACTGGGATCTTCCGCTGGGTCTAGGAACCAAATTGACACAAGACAGATTAACTGGAGGAAAGCATACATGTTTTATTAATTATACATGTGCAAGTACATGGGGACCCTCACAAGAGAGTGAAGGCCCAAAGAAATAGCCAAAGCAGAAAGCTTTTATACTTTTCAGAAAAAGAACAATACATTTTGTGGAGCAATTGATACAGGGCAGGTTCTTGGCTTCTCCTGGAAAGGAATTCATGGTGGTAGAATTAAACAGCCTCATTGAGGTGGCAGCAGGGTAACAGCTCTGTGACTGCTTCTGCAGAGCAGGGCTACCCCATGGGCAGTGTACGGAGAGCAGCAGCCCAGGGGCGCCTCTGCAGTCCTATTTATACTCACTTTGAATGATATACTAATTAGGGGGTGAGCTATTTGGTATTAGCTGGAAAATGGGTGGTAACTTCCGGGTGTTGCCATGGCAATAGTAAACTGTCATGGCACTGGTGGGTGTCTCTTATGGAGCGGGGCTTCCTGCACCTCTTTCAGGTTTATCCAGTCTTTAGTCTGGAGTCCTGCCTGCCTCCTACCTCACAACGGCAACACAGAGGGGTCTGGGCTAGGGATGTTGACTTTTCAGGAGAGTCACTAGGAGGTGCATAGAGGGGGTATAAGACCTCATAAAAGATAACGGTTATTCAGTAAGTTTATTTTTACAGACCCTTGCAGCCCCAATTCCCAGCCACTGGAGACAAGGGTTATCTCCCTGTGTTGATACAGGGAAGATTGCTTTCTCTCAGGAATTTCTGTGGCTTGCTATAGGTAAGAAAGGGCAGCTCAGATAGACCTTTTTGTAACTTCTGCTTCTTAAGTGCTTTCAGCTCAAAAATATTTGTGTCAAAGAGGCATATTTTGGGGTGATAGATTCTGATTTCCTTCAGTATTTAACACCGTTAGACTATACACCAAGAAATGAGGAAGATAGTAAATTTTATAATATGTGTATTTTAACACAGTTCAAAATTTCAAAGAACACAGGACTGAAAAGTTACAGGCACACAGAATTCTCCTGAAAAGACTTTACCATTTTATTGTGGGGAGGGAATGGATTCTAGTCAGTATAAGTCAGGGCTAATAACCTCTAAGTAGCAGTAACTAAAAACAAGTAAGGCTTAATTTTGTCTCATGCTTCATGTCCATCATGGGTCAGCAGGGAGCTTCTGTTCCTGGCAGTCAGTACGGGTCCAGGAAGCAGCGCCCCCATTTCAACCTTCCTGGACAATGTGTAGGAAGGAATAGAAGAAGTCAGCATTGTGCAGGAATGTTTAACCTTCCACCCAGAATCGTACCCTGACCAGAGGACAGGGTACTTCTGGTCCTCCTCACTGGCCAGAACAAGTCCAAGGGCTCCACCCATCCACAAGGAAATCAGGAAGTGCAATTCTACCATGTTCCCAGAAGGAACAGAAAGCAGACACTGGTGAGCAGAACAGCCTACTGCAGAGCCCTTTCCAGCACATGCTGCTGCACAGCTCATTGGCCATGTTAAAAGATGATCTTCAAAGAAGGGCAAAATCATGATTCTCCTGTGGATATCAAAATGAACATAGTGTAAAATTTATTTAACTCATGAGGACACCAAGAAGATGTTATAACCAGGACAAAAGAGAATCCAAAGAACAGGTACAAGTGTAGATGAGTGATATTGAAACACATGTAAAAAGGAAGTACACAAGGATATCCACAAAAGGAGATGGGAAGAGGGAATTTGGTTTAACCTCTTGTGGGCAGAACAGAATTTGAATTTCTTTTTCTGTTTTTTTTTTTTATTTTTTATTTTTTTTGAGATGGAGTTTTGCTCTTGTTGCCCAGGCTGGAGTGCAATGGTGCAATCTCGGTTCACTGCAACCTCTGCCTTCCAGGTTCTAGTGATTCTCCTGCCTCAGCCTCCTGAGTAGCTAGGATTACAGGCATGTGTCACCATGCCTGGCTAACTTTGTGATTTTGGTAGAGATGGGGTTTCCCCATATTGGTCAGGCTGGTCTTGAACTCTCGACCTCAGGTGATCCACCTCTCTTGGCCTCTCAAAGTACTGGGATTACAGGTATGAGCCACCGCACCTGGCCTAGAATTTGAATGTAGGCAAATTATTTGCATTGCTATAAATTACCTACAACTTTCAGAGTTGTAGAATCACCTCCACAGAATCAGATAACTGAAGGATGCCCTCTAGAGTCTAGACAATCCACACTTTTCCACTGAAGCACAAATATTTTCCTACAGCCAGAACCAGGTCAAGTGCCCACCTTTAGATAATCACAGACCAAGAGGGATGCAATCCTCATGATTGAATTAGAGCAATGATTTGACTCTAGGGCTCCTGGAGGGCTAGCTGGTGCCTGACAAAGACTGTATTTCCTCACTGGTTGAACAAATAGGGTGTTTTTCTTCAGGACATAAATGGGGTATTTTCTTTTTCTTTTTGAGACAGGGTCTCACTCTGGCCCCCAGGCTGGAGTGTGATGGTGTGACCACAGCTCACTGCAGCCTCAACCTCCCAGGCTCAAGCAATCCTCCTACCTCAACCTCCTGAGTAGCTGGAACTATAGGCATGTATCACCACACCAGCTAGTTTTAAAATTTTTTGTAGAGATAGGAACTCACTTTGTTTCCCAGGCTGGTCTTGAACTCCTGGGCTGAAGAAATCTTCCTACCTTGACCTCCTCAAGTGCTGGGAATACAGGTATAAGCCACTGTGCCTAGGCAGGGTTGGTTATTAGGAGGCAATGAATAGAGTTTTCTATATTATCACATAAACACACACACAGAAACACACGTACAAATACACATACACACATGCACACACACACTTAATAGCATTTTTTTCACAAGGAATGTGATATTGATTTCTCAGAAACTGGTTGTTCCTAAAATCTTTATAACCTTTTTGTGTCCAATGAAAAGATTACCAGAAAGAAAAGCCTGTAATTTTTGAAGCTCTTTTAAAATTATTTTCCTGTTGTGCGGAAGTCATTTTGCTTTCAACCTTTCTTAATCCTACTATAATATCGTTGTTTGAGTTTTGGGTGGAAGTCCAGGAAGACGTCCTATAGTTTCACTTTTTCCTTCTTCCTTTCCTACGCTGAAGGGGTATCAACAGAATTATATATGTCACACACTTCTTATGAGGCAAGAGAAAGAAAAATTAATATGATGACATTATCACAGCTTTGTGTTTCTAAAAACAGGAATATTGTTACCAAGTGATGGGCTACCTGATGATATCATTAGTATGGCGCATGCTTTTGAGAAAAGAAAAGGCCTTATTGAAAGGTTAACTGGCAAGGAGATATGAGGCAATACTCAAAGCTGGGGCAGGGGGGCGGGTTTTCGAGGCAGAGGGTAACCATGAGGAAGGTAAGAAAATGCAATGAGGCGTGATCTGATTAAATCATACCAGGAGGCTGTGCAAGTCCTTGGTTCTAAAGTTCCTACTGCAGAAAACAGGGCACCCCTCGATTGTTAATTTGGTTCCTGTTCCTTTATCTGAGCACTTACGTTCCACCTGTGGTTGACTTTTTCATTCATGCCAGCTCTGAGGTTATGAATTGGGCACACTTGGTTCATCTGGACATGCTCAGGTGACAGGACCTGCAGCCTGGGGTCCATGGTGACTGAAAAGCAACTCATCATTGAATCCCATTGGACTGAGTCTGTAGTTACAATGTCATTGGGAAAACTTTTCTGGGCAGGCAAATCTCTAAAACCCAGAAACAGTAGCAAAAAATACTAACAGAACATGCTTTAAAAGAAGGTGGCATCAACTCACATAACCTCTGGGGCCCGTTACCCGTGGAGTGTCAGGTAGGGCTTATAGCTCAATGTTAGTCAATTATTGGTGTTCCAAGTGCCAAACCTAAATCTGCTGATATTTTACTATTTTAGAAAAAAGAAGCCAGAAATCGAGATCCTCATTGGAAATTCCTCGTTTTAAAAATTGAGTTCTTGGTCGGGCATGGTGGAACATGCCTGTAACCCCAGCACTTTGGAAGGCCGAGGCAGGAGGATAGCTTGAGCCCAGGAGATTGAGACCAGCCTGGGAAACATGAGGAAACCCCATCTCTACAAGAAATACAAAGATTAGCCAGGCATAATGGCACGCTTCTGTAGTCCCAGCTATTCAGGAGACCGAGGTGGGAGGATCAGCTGAGCCCAGGAGGTCTAGTCTGCAATGAGCTGAGATTGCCTCCCTGCGCTCCAGCCTGGACCACAGAGTGAGACCCTGTCTCAGGGAAAAACAACGACAAAAAAAAACCCAAAGATGGCCAGTTTACAGCCTATGATTTAAGAACTAGGAGGCGTATTTCTCCTTTTACATGCAAATATTGGAAAAGGTGCCTTGGGGGCTCTGAGTCAGTGGGCTGTTGATTCCATCTTCCTAGAATGTTTCTTTTTGTACATTTCAAGCAAGGTGTAGGAAGAACAACAACTGCAGAGTTCAATAGCTGCTTTCCACCCACCCTAGCGAGTTTGCACGGGTGGTACAAAACATATTAGACAGCTTTTTCAGCTCCTCCGTGCACAGAACTGTTATGGTGATAACAGTTGCTTTCAATTCATCTCCCCAAACAAGGATAAACCCATTGATTTGTACAATATATGTTTAAAGGCTCCAGAAACAGACTGCCTGGCTCCAGTGAATTGGGCCAGGTTCCATGTCAGGAGAAGTTATGCGTGACAGAAAGCCCCAGGGTTTGCAGCTTTGATGATGCATCTTCAGCCATTAGTACTGTCTGTTTCCCCTCTGTGCTTATGAAGGCAGAATGGTAATGCTGCGCTTAAAATGAGTCTACCTGCCTGAGACTTCAGAAGCATGAAAAGAAGACAGAGCAAAACACCTACACAGAACAGGGACTTGAAACATCCTGGGAATGATGGTCTGCACACGGATGGGCTAGCCGCTGTAATAGTGTCTCGTTCTGGGATTTAAAGAAACAGATTTTTTTGGAGAAGTATCAGCTGATTTTTTTTAATTCCATCTGTCCATCTTAACCAAGCAGAGATTGGCAGTTCATGTTCCCAATGGGACTAGGAAATTAGTTTTGAAGTACTTGAGTCAATCACCTATCTTTCCCTGCCCTCAGCTAGGATGTTGTGTTTGCAAATAACAGAATAGGCAGCTCAAATTGGTTTAGACAGTAGAAAAAAATGGACACACACAATTGAAACATTTAGAGCTCTTTTGGCATCAGGGACAGATTGATCCAGGGGCTTCAGTGTGCAATCGGAGCCCCGGGTTCCCTTATCTAATAGTCCTGGTCCTCTTCTTCGTGTCTAATCTTTATCTGCAGGCTGGAGTTTCTCAGGACAGAAAAATTGCAGTGCTGATTCCAGGCCTGAGGTGTCGTAAGCACTTTAATCCAGTATTTGAATATAACATCCTGACGTTCACTCTCCTAGGACCCATTTTTGCCATGTGCTTACTTGTGTGCCAGTTGCTGCGGGTCAGGAGAATTAAACAGTCTGGTGACTTGGCTGAGATCTTGCAGATTCATTTCTGGGGTAGGAATGTTGAAGCAGCTTCCTAGGAACCTGTTGTAGCTTCGAACAGAAGTTGGAAGTTAAAAGGGGATAGAGGCTTATTGGAGGGCTTATTGGGAATTATCTTAGCCCCAATTCCCTAAAAAAGCAGACCGTGTGGGAATACTTACATGTTTTCCTTTTTTTTTTTTTTTTTTTTTTGAGACGGAGTCTTGCTCTGTGGTCCAGGCTGGAGTGCAGTGGCCGGATCTCAGCTCACTGCAAGCTGCGCCTCCCGGATTCACGCCATTCTCCTCCCTCAGCCTCCCGAGTAGCTGGGACTACAGGCACCCGCCACCTCGCCCGGCTAGTTTTTTGTATTTTTTAGTAGAGACGGGGTTTCACCGTGTTAGCCAGGATGGTCTCGATCTCCTGACCTCGTGATCCACCCGCCTTGGCCTCCCAAAGTGCTGGGATTACAGGCTTGAGCCACCGCACCCGGCCTACATGTTATACTTTATTGTAGAAGGGAGGGGAGCTGTGGCCAACCCTGGAGAACCCAAAGGGCAGAAGAGTGACAGGGAACAGGGAAGTGAGTGGGAAGCGTTGTCCGGGAAGCTGCCAGACCTTGGCCAGAAAATACAGCAGGGGCTTGTTCACGTACTTGTGTCCAGAGAGGCCCTCAGAGGCCGGGGAGGATGGGAATGGCACATTGTGCCAACTCCTTCCTGACTCCCGAGCATCGCTAGTTGAAAGCTCTGTGGGCAGTGACTTCTCTATAGTTCCAGGCAGTTAGTGGCCCTTTGGGGCAGCCAGTTGGGAGGTCAGATCCATCGTGGTGCTGCACCTGCGTCCTGAAGTGGTGCAGGAACCGTGCCCACCCTCATTCATCATGGTGGCCCAGCCCTAGCGTCCATCCTGGGGTCTAAGATGGGGGCTGGTGATGGTGACTGAGGCATTGAACAAACAGTCAAGGCTTACGGATCCAAGTGACTCTAGGGATGAGGAAGATAACATGGGAATGAGGTCCTTTATGGGAGGCAACTAAACCGGCGTTCACCACATTTCCAGCCTCTCCAGTTCCTCCTGCATCCAGTGTCTGCTCCTGAATGAAAACCCCGCCTGTTTTTTTTTTTTTTTCCTAACATTAAATCAGTATGTGTAGAACTTATAAAGAAACAGTTATGGCCTTGGCAGGGACGTGGATGAAGCTGGAAACCATCATTCTCAGCAAACTAACACAGGAACAGAAAACCAAATATCGCATGTTCTCACCCATATGTGGGAGTTGAACAGTGAGAACACATGGACACAAGGAGGGGAACATCACACATCGGGGCCTGTTGGGGATTGCAGGGAAAGGGGATAGAGAGCATTAGGTCAAATTCCTAATGCATCCAGGGCTTAAAACCTAGATGAGGGGTTGATAGATGCAGCAAACCACCATGGCACATGTGTACCTATGTAACAAACCTGCATGTTCAGCATGTGTATCCCAGAACTTAAAAAAAAAAAAAAAAAAAAGACCGAGCGTGGTGACTCACGCCTGTAATCCCAGCACTTTGGGAGGCCTAGGTAGGTGGATCATGAGGTCAGGAGGTCGAGACCATCCTGGCTAACATGGTGAAACCCCATCTCTATTTAAAATACAGAAAATTAGCCGGGCGTGGTGGCAGGTGCCTGTAGTCCCAGCTACTCGGGAGGCTGAGGCAGGAGAATGGTGTGAACCCGGGAGGTGGAGCTTGCAGTGAGCTGAGATCCGGCCACTGCACTCCAGCCTGGGCGACTGAGAGAGACTCCGCCTCAAAAACAAAGAAAAAAAAAGAGTTGGAACTTATGTTGGATCCTGCAACCCCATGTGGAATGGGTTATTCACTTACTGCGTGTCGGGCGTTTATCTCCTGATGGACTGAAGAAAGTAGATGTGTGAACTGTGCAGTAATGAGTGTTTCCTAAATGCCTTCCCTGTGCCGTGCGCTGTATCAGATGCTGTTCAATACATTTAGATAAATGGGCCCCTGCCGGGGCGGGCGTTTGTTTCGTTACTCAGATTCCTGTACTTTGAGCCCAGATACTCTTCCTCATCACATCATCACAGCCACATGCATGATTTCTGTCTCTGTCTCCTAGCACCGTAATGACCCCGATGAATTTAATGCCAAAAGTTTACCCCCCACAGTGGATTTGGCTGGGTTTGATTTTATGCGTGTTTATTATTGGTATGATTTCTTTTGAAATTAAATATGACTTTATGCAGGCTGTATGCAGCATAATAGACAATGGTTATGATACAGAAAAAAAAAAGAACAAGAAAAATTCACTTAGTTTAACACTGAGAAATACTTACTGTTAACGTTTTGCTGAACGTCCTTTTTTTATGCCTATTTATGGCTTTTTATCAATCTGGGATCATAAATACTTATTTACTTGCTATTTTGTTGTTTGTAATTTTGACATAACTAGTAACGAAGCTAGGATAGACTGTGTTGTGGTAACAAAACCCTAAGATTAGTCATTTCATATGACAAATATTTACTTCTTAATTATGCAGTGTCTTCTGCATGTGAAGTTTCTGGTTGAAGGCCGTCTTGAGAAGAACTCCTCCAAGCCCTGACCTCGATATCTGGGCTGCTCGTGTTCAAAGTTATTCATCTGAGACATGTGGCTTCCAGGAGTAAAGTGAAAAGGGAAGCGTGGGAAATGTGGAAGGGGAGGGTGGTAAGGGCCAGGTTTGAAAGTGGCTTACATCATTTCTGTCTCTTGCCCTGAGACTTAAGTCACATGGCATCATTCAGTTTTCAGGGGAAACTGGGAAAGGTAGACTTCCTGTGTGTTCAAAAAGAGGACATGGGCTGGGTACGGTGCCTCATGCCTGTAATCTCAGCACTTTGGGAGGCCAAGGCAGAAGGACTGCTTGAGCCCAGGAGTTCGAGGCCAGCCTGGAAAGCATAGCGAGACTCCATCTCTACAATAAAATAAAAAAATTAGCCAGGTATGATGGCACACACCTGTCGTCCCAACTACTCAGGAGGCTGAGGCAGAGGATCGCTTGAACCCAGGAATTAGAGGCTGCAGTGAGCTATGATTGCACCACTGTACTCCAGTCTGGGCAACAAAGCAAGACCTTGTCTCAAAAAAAAAAAAAAAAAAAAAAAAAAAAGGCAAATAAAGAGGCATCCATGGCCCACAGCACCACCACATATTTAAATGTCTTGAGAATCTGATTTTCATGGCTTATCTTGTATTCTCCCATTGCTCTAGAAAACCTATGGTTTCATGGTTTACGAAAATGACTTTGCTTCTAGTGTTTATTGTTAATAATATGTCGGTAACACAGTGGTGTACGTCAACATTTGTCTATCTCTGATTTTTCCTTTAGGATCTATTTAGGATAGATTTCTAGATATAGAATGGATACAAATAATTGCTAAAATATATTGAATTATGGAATATGTCTGGCACTGGCACTGTGACTTTTACCTACTGTCTCATGTAATGAGCAAGGCATTGGAATAAACTCTCTTTTACAGAGAAGCAAACTGAAGCTTGAGCAGTAAATGAACCTGCCTACCTTCCCATGGTGACTAAGTGCCTAATCTAGCATTAGCATTCTGATATCTCGGGAGTAAGACTTTCTTCCATTCTTAGCTGCTAGTTCAAAGGGCCTTTGGATCTTAGAGCTGATTTCTCTCTCATAAAGATTGTCCTAATTTATGCTCTTATCAACAGCATGTAAAAATGAATGAAGACCAAACCCCAACACATTTTTTTTCTTAATTTTTTTTCAAATTAATAGTCACAATATAGTAACAGAGCTCAGTGGCTAAGAAATTAAACACTCGGCCAGGCGTGGTGGCTCACACCTGTAATCCCAGCACTTTGGGAGGCTGAGGTGGGTAGATCACCTGAGGTCAGGAGTTCAAGACCAGCCCCATCTCTACTAAAAATACAAAAATTAGGCGGGCATGGTGATGCGCATCTGTAATCCTAGCTACTGGGGAGAATGAAGTAGGTGAATCACTTGAACCTGGGAGGCAGAGATTGCAGTGAGCTGAGATTGTGCCATTGCACTCCAATCTGGGAGACAAGCGTGCAACTCTGCCAGATAGAAAGAGAGAGAGAGAGAGAAAGAGAGAGAACGAGAACGAGAAAGAAAGAAAGAAAGAAAGAAAGAAAGAAAGAGAGAGAAAGAAAGAAAGAAAAAGAAAGAAAGCAAGGAAAGAAAGAAGGGAGGAAAGATGGAAAGGGAAGGGAAGGGAATAAACATGGAAGGAAGGGAGGGAAGGAGGGAGGGAGGGAGGAAGGAATTAAACATGCACCACAAAGGATTTATTGCCTTTTAATTGATTCAGTTTGTACCTCTATAAAATTACTAGATCACCTCAATAGATTTGAGGCTAGGACATTATACAGTATTGCTCTGAGGCTCCAAAAAGTGTCCTCCAAAAACAATAGCTGTGAGCAGAATTTTCCAAGGCACTGAAATTTTAATACTCCTAATTCTGGAGCCCTTTAGAAAATATTTAGCTTGGAAGGATTTTAAACAAGTACAAAAGCTGCCAAATTTCATATCTGTTATTAAAGGAATTGGCACTACCTATAATATGTGTTAGATACATTCATTCACTTTCTTATACAACAAGTGTATACTAGGAGCATATATTACCAGGCACTTTGGAATACTCTTAGAAATAGAGAGGCAAGTAAAACAGGAGTGACTTCTCATGAATTGTTTATTCTGGTGTTGAAAACAACAGACAACATGCTAGAAGGGTTCTCATTAATAATTAATTTTATTAAGGAGAAGCTTTAAGAGCTTACAGCATGGAATCTGCTATAATCCGGATAAGAGAGCATTTCCCTGAGTAACTTCCACTTAAGTGGAATCATAAAGAATAAGTAGGAATTATGCACATTGAAGAGGAAGAAAGATCTTCATGCCAGGCAGAGGGAATAACATAGGCAAAGGGTTTGAGGCAGGAGGAAGAGTGGTGTCACTTAAAAAAATAAAATAAAAATGGGCCAGACGCGGTGGCTCACGCCTGTAATCCCAGCACTTTGGGAGGCTGAGGCAGGAGGATCACCTGAGGTCAGGAGTTTGAGACCAGCCTGGCCAACATGGTGAAACCTCGTCTCTACTAAAAATACAAAATAATTAGCTGAGCGTGGTGGTGGGCGCCTGTAATCCCAGCTACTTGGGAGGCTGAAGCAGAATAATCGCTTGAACCCAGGAGGCGGAGGTTGCAGTGAGCTGAGACCGTGCCATTGCACTCCAGCCTGGGCAACAGGTGAAATTTTGTCTCAAAAAAAAAATAAATAAATAAAATAAAATAAAGCAAAAATAGAGTCAGTATGGCAGACACAGAGAGGGTGGAGGCGAGGGGCAGGTCAGCAAGGTTCTGGGTGGACACATTTTGGATGTTTTCCTAAGCTATGGGATCCTGTTGAGGGCTTTCCAGCCAAGTGGAGACATGGTTATATCTGCATTAAACGTACAAAACATTGCTCTGGCTGCATCGAGTAGTTTTAAGGAAGGACCTCAGGAAACCCTTTAGGAGGTGGCTGCTGTAGGGTGGCAGCTCTGGAGGAAGTGATGAGGATTTGTCCAGATTTCCACCTTTTCCTAAGAAAATACTGGAGAAGAAGTAGGTGGGAGTGGAAAGATCATGGGGCTAGCTTTGCGCACGTGAAGTTTGGGAAGCTCTCAAGACGCCCAAATGGAACTGGTGTGTAGGCAGTGAGATGCAAGGGTCTGGAGCTTGCTGGCAGAATTTTGGCTGAGGGTGGGAATTTTTGAGTAATTGGCATATAGATGGTATTTGAAACCACAGATACATAGTCAGAAAAACAAAACTGGCAACCTTTAAGCAATGACCCCTCTGCAAACACATGAGATTAAGGGAAAAAAAGACAGCTCATCATGGGTTATTCTTTAATAGCAGAATTCCATCATCCCACAGGCATTAGTAATTTCTGAAATAATGACAGGGTCTGCAAGCTGGTAAACTGGGGCAGCATTTAACGCTCTGTTTTGATGTGAAAACTTTAAGGCATGCTTTATAGTTGCCAAAGACAAATCAAATAAGCAAATTGGAGAGCGTTCTTCTCATTTTTCCTATGACCCCAACTTCAGCCTGTATTCCTTTTCATAATTATTGCAAAAGATGATGTTCCCTTTCTGTTTATTTTTAACCCCCAAGTATCTGCCATGACAGGACCTAGCATCTATTAAGGAATAGCATTGGTTGGAAAGGTGGTATGGGAAGGCTAACAGGAAGAGTGAGGGAGACAAACCTGGGGAGGGAGAGAGACTCTGACGTCTACCATCTACCAGAAAAGGGAATGCCGGGCACAACCTTCCACAGCCTGAAGGTAAGCAAGGGTTGCAGAAAGTGGAATGCTGGAGCGGCATGGACAGTTGTGCTGGATAGCCAGGCAGGTAGTAAACGAGTTAGGTTTCAATTATTCTGGAACTGAATAGAATTCTTCTTTAGAGAATTGGTTCTCTTTTCTTTTTAAAATTTTAATTTTAATTGTAGTAAAATATACATCCCACATAATTTACCACCTTAACTAATTTTAAGTGTGCAGCCCAGTGGCATTCGGCATGTTCACATACGTTGTGCCGCCATCACCCCCCATCCATCTTCAGAACTCTTGCATCCTCCGAAGCTGCAGCTCTGTACCCCTTAAACACGAACTCCCTGTTTACGACTTCCCCAGTCAGCCTTTGACAGCCACCATGCTACTTTCTGTCTGCATAAATTTGACTAAGGAGCTCTTATAAGTGGAATCATACAATATTTGTCCTTTGTGACTGGCTTGTTTCACTTAGCATGGTGTCCCCAAGGGTCATCCATGTTATAGTGTGTGTCAAAATTTCCTTCCTTTTTAAAGTTAAATAATATTTCATGGTGTGGATATGCCTGATTTAGAGTTTGTTTTTCTCTTCTTTATTATGGTAAGGACATTTAACATGAGAGCTACCAACTTAATAAATTCTTAAGTGTACAATATGGTATTGTGAACTCTAGGCACGTCTTCCAGCAGAAGATCCCCGGAACTTACATATTTTGCACAGCTGAAAAGTTAAACCTGTTGAACAGCAACGTCTCATTTCTACTCCCTCTATCCCCTGGCTACCACTATTCTGCTCTTTGCCTCCCTGAGTCTGACCAGCTTAGCGATCTCCTATGAATCAAATCATACCGTATTTGTCCACCTCATTATCCTGGGTGAAATAGACCTGTCACAGGACAAACAGGGCACTTGTTCTTGATTTTATTCAGATTTGTGTATTATGGGCATTTTTGGGTTCTATGTGAGCTCAACTACACTGGGGAATTTTCCTCATGTGTGTTGGACATAGGGTGGGCAGGACCAGAATCTGAGAAAGTTAGACTCTAAGAGGATAGATGGGGCATTGGCGAAAGGTAGGTTTACCGGTACTTGGGGCAGGAACCGGTGAAGGTGGAGAGAGGTTTCCTCATCTGCTTTACCTTCTCTGGAACAGAGTATGTTCTCTAAAGTCTAGCCCATTCCCTTCCCTATCTTTCCAGATTTGAATTAATAAACTAATGATAGGGTGCTAGAGAAACAGTTTACTTTCTTTCTCTACCTAATAATAGGCAAAAGGGGCATGAAAAGATAACTAGTGCCTAGAGGCCAGCTCTGAGTTTTGGTGGCACCAATTTGCTTTGTTTGCCTCTGAAACCACCAGGCTCTGATGAGTGATCGGGTCATAGGTGGCTCCCACTCCCAGGACCCAGATCACCTGGATAGTCTAAGCGCAGCCATTCCAGCTGCTGTCCATATAACGCACTAATCCAGCAACCTATCCCCCTTGTAGTGTCAAAGCATACGACTCCAAAGTGGTATAGCACACTTTTCATAAAAATAGAACATCAGTATATGTTAAAGATTCTATGCACCTCATTCATTAATGAGAGAACCAGAGAGATGGTAAGACTGGCTCAAAAAACCTTTGGAGAGGTAGACACTTATCAGCAATTTGGAAAAGGAATATGATACTGATCTTGCCAAATTAGCTGCAACACTAGTTAGTGTCCAGCTGGGCAAAAAGCCATAGTTACAAGTTAGCATGTGGCTTCACTGTGTATGAACTCCAATGCAGTGGCAAATAGCAAAGTCAAACACAGGTGCATTCTCCTAGATAATTTAATCCTTGGGGGAGCCTAAGAAACAATAACATTGAAAGGACAGGAGTCACCATCTTGCTTTGATTCCAAGTTTTGGATAATTTTTTTTTTTTATATTATTGCAATAGGAAAATGCTTAGATGTCACCGCGTGGTCGTGGTGACAAATGTGGTGGCCTTTTTCAAACCCATTTCTGCTTGACTTTCTACAGATAACGCAAGATGCCTCCAGTCCCCATGTAAGTGTAAGTTGAAATGTTTTTCTATTTTAGTCTCGGAGTCTTTGTCTAGACTGTGTGGTATCAAAGGCAAAATCACTGTCCCTTTGGTCTTTCTTTTAACTTCCTGAATGTAATAAATGTGATTTTTCAGGCTCCTTAAGTTTAAAAGCACTTTGGTTTTAAACCTAATCTTTAGAATTTTATGGCCATCTCCTTTTCTCTGGAAATGCATCAAAATTTCAGGTCAGGGGAAGGTGTCCTCTGCCCTCTACTGTGTCCCGCCTGATCTCAGCCATGACTAACCTCTCCATGTTGACGTCATCCAAGAACCCCATCTTCTTATCTGGTCCCTGGCTGTGTGGTCCAGATCTCATTCAATCACAACCTGGATTCTTTCAGAGCATGAACTCTTTTGGTAACAGCTCTCCTGTTCTTCCTTGGGGTCATGAGATTCTGAGTGTTTTTGCCTTAGTTTCTCAGAGTTCCAGACTTAGCATCCAGACATATCAACTCTCTGATTGTCTTGCTATGGTGGACTGGGGGAACTCTGATCGCTTTTGATGCCTACGATTCTGCATATTAATTTAGGGCATATTAATTAATTCTTTCCACTTTGGACCTGGATATCTGATAGGGATTCTGTTTCTTCTCTATCCAGCTTCCCTCGGAGGGAGCTTTAAGGTCAGGTGGGGTGAAGAATCCTTCTCAGAAGCTGTTGCCAGCATCTACTTTTCCCATTGTTTTCTTCATATCTCTTCCTCTTCTTCAAACCAGAGAATTAATCTCTAAGACTTGGGATAAGCCCTGCATTCTTCAAAATCTATTGCATAGGGCTGGATGGACCTTGGTGTTTAAAACTCAAAAGTCAAAGTTTGCTTTTTATTCTTCACATCTATGCTAGAACATAAAGGGGAGTTTGAAGGCTGGAGGTTATCAGGCTCCAGTGGAGGAATGATAGGGAAAGACATCAGGAAAAGGAATGAAGCGAAAGGTTATGACAAAGATGAGAAAGAATTATAGGGGGAAAAATGAAGTAATACTTGAAAATATTTTCCCAGCACAGTTAGCAGGGTGCCCTGCATGCATAGAGATTCCTATCCTGTGTAGTCATCAAGTGGCAAATGTGTCTTGCATAATAGGAAACACACAAGAAATGTACCATTTTAATTTCCTTTTGATGAGATTGATAGATTTTAAGTGTTTCATTTCCAGTACTTGCTGAATATCGTGTGATTGTGTATGAGTGTGTATATCTTTTTTCAATTAACTTGTCAGTCTACCCTTATTTTTAGGGGATAAGAAAAGCATTTTAAATTATTCTAAATTGTTTAAATAAATGTGCTCACTGATTTGTGAAAGTCCAGGATTTGGGCTGCAGCATTTTCACCAGAATCTTTTTGGGATTTGGAGAACATTTGCAAGACTCGTACAAAACAATTCTTGCTTTAATCAGTTAGATTAAGTTTAGAGAAAAAGACACTTTCTGATTTCTTTTAGATCTGAATAGTACAAGAGCCGTTGGCTTTAAAGGCCTCTCTACATTGCTTGCATTTGCGAATTTCTCAGTGTTGCAACCCCTTGTACACCTTTTGGACAGGGATGATGAAAAACATCACCCATGACGCCTTCGCTCCAGGAGGTTCTGATATAAATGCTGGGCACATCCTTAAATCCCAGGATAGCTGCAACAGACAGGGTTCTAGTAAACCCAGGTTTACAGAGAAGCCCACGTTTAAACATCTATCTGCAGCTTTGTGAGAGATTATGTTTCACTTCACTTGTCCTGTTAGCCATGTCTTTTGGTCTTGAAAGTCACATATAACAAGGGCATGAAACTGTACTAAAATCCTTATGCATAGGGCAGAGGACATCTGTGTCTTTTGCCTGTCCAACATCCACTCTCTTTTCTTCTAATAACTTCTCACCGAAGTTGCTTTGGGGGGACCACCCTTGCTCTTTGAATGAAGTTTTGGTGGAAATGTCAATTAGGATACTTCCTTCCTCCTCGCCAAGAAGTAAGTGGTCCCATCCGAGCCACTCCCCAGTGGAATGACATGTAACCACCAGCCATGATGAGAGCTTATGTATCACAACTGTGACATCTTGGAGATGATCCTTCCTGGTTCTTACACCTGGATCCCCAAAGCTGCACAGGGCCATGTCCTTTCCTGCAAGTTTAGTTTTGTGTCAGAGACCATTGTCCATAGCATAGCTGAAACTTCCTCCCTAAATGGCATAGCTTTGGCCAGCACTGTTGCTCTTGCTTGCAGCTAGACAGTCCTGATTGAAGCATAGATTATCAGGTAAAACCTTCTGGATGCAATATAAGAGGTTTCAAATTTCCAAATCTCATGGAAGGATGCTTTGACAGAGCTCACCTGAACGTAAAGGTCTTATGACTTACTCTACACTGTGTTCTGATGCATGAACATTGAATTTGTTGGCTTTCTTTAGAAATTTCTGTGTAGAGATGTTGGCAAAATCAGGGCCTTTAATTTGAGTAAAAGAGGAATAGTATTCACAAAGAGCCATTTGACTTAAGTCTGGAGTGTTTTTTACATTTGTATATTTTCAGTTATATTCCAATAATGCTATACATGCATTGAGGGTGTGTGTGTGTGTGTGTGTGCATGTGTGTGTGCCTGTGTGTGTGTGAAATTATAAACATTGCATTTAAAATATAGCAACATTTTCACACCTTTTTGATATTTCTTTATTAAATATTGGAGTTATATAGATTTATCTCCCCGTCTGAATGACTAGGGTTATAATCCATTAAAAAATCTTCCCAGTAGCGTGAAGGGATGGTGTGTGGGCAAATTGATATTTCTCTCATTATCATTTTTAAGAATTGGGATTTTGTTAAGCAAATAATAGTTGAAGTTTGATGACACATTATACAAGATTAACGTTGTATGAATTAGAGTCCCTGATGAGATTAGTTTTAATTAAGATCTCAAGGAAGAGAAAGTATTAAGAAGGGAGGATAGTGCAGGAAAAAGGAGTGAGACTGTACTAATATCAGCTTTATTTCCAAAAACGCTTTTTAGAAATGGCTTTAAACTCTCCTAGGATTCCACTTTAACAGAAGACAGTCATCCCAGCGTTTGTAGCAAAGTTGCAAATCCTAGTCAGTTATGCAGACATGGCTTTATTGGACAATCCATATTTAATGCACCAAAAAAATGCACTTCTTTGCCGTTTATCACAGAGTAATAATGAAAACATCTGCCACCTTGGCTGGGGAGCCCCAAAGCAAATGCCTTCCGAAGTTATCTTTATGTTTTAACCAACAACGTGAGGGCAGAGTCCTGAGTCAGTGCCTTCCGGGACTCTGGTGGATGCAAGGAGCATGGAGGCTGCTGGGGCAGGCATAGGAAATGCTGTGGGCACTGATGGTTTGGCTGTGTATCCCTACCCAAATCTCATCTCAAATTGTAATCCCCACGTGTCAGGGGAGGGACATGGTGGGAGGTGATTAGAGCATGGGGCGGAATTGCCCCTTGCTGTTCTCATGATAGTGAGTTCTCACAGACATCTGATGGTTTCAAAGTGCGGCAGGTCCCCGCTCACTTGCTCGCTCTCTCCTGCTCTGCCATGGTTAAGACAAGCTTACTCCTCCTTTGCCTTCCGCCATGATTGTAAGTTTCCTGAGGCCCGCCCCAAGTCATGATTCCTGGACAGCCTGAGGAACTGTGAGCCAATTAAACCTCTTTTCTCTATAAATTACCAGGTCTCAGTTACGTCTTTATAGCATTGTGAAAATGGACTAATACAGGAACACTCTCATCTCCAGAAGGCAGCAGGAATTATGTCCACAATGTGGAAATGTGGGCCCAATACTGCCAAACCTTCTGAGTTTTCAGAAACCAGAAATCAAAAATTTTAAATGTGATACTCTTGACTTTTTTTGTTAAAGTGTGATTGACACATAATAATTGTACATGTTTATGGGATACAACATGATGTTTTGATACATGTATACATTGTGTGATGATTATTTTCATTGCCTTAAACATTTACCTTTTTTTTTGGTGAGACAAACATCCAAAAACTTCTCTTCTAGCTACTTCAAAATACATATTATTGTGAGCACTAGTCACCCTACTGTGGTGCAGCACAGCATGACTGATTCCTCCACTAGTACTGTAGCTTTGTACCCGCTGACCAACCCCTTCCCAGCTTTCCCTTCTCCTCCTCTCCCATCCTCTGATAGGGAGTGAAACTCTTGGCTTTTAAAAGTCAACCAGTAAGATAATTCCATAACCATGACACAGCTCTTGTGGTCTCTGAATTCCATTCTTTGCCACTTATGAATAGGCCTGTTATTTGGAAATACTACAATTCTGCAATGTTGGTCCATCATAGTCTTTCACCATATTAATGGAACTGAGAGGTCAAACCATAAGTAGATACAGAACCAACACCATTTATGATGAAAATTCTCAGAACACTAGGAATAGAAAATAACTTTCTCCATATAATACAGGGCAGCCTCTGACAAGCCACAGGTGTCATCCTCAGAAATGCACTGAATGTTTTCTATCCAGGAGAGGGAATGGGGATGGGATGCATCTTCTCCCACTCCCTTCAACATTCACTGGCTTTGCTAACCACTGCCACAGGAAGGGAAAAGGAATAAAAGGCATATAGACTGGAAAGGACGCACTAACTGACTTTCCTGGCAGATGACAGAATAGTACACAGACAATTCTCAAGAATCTACAGTGCTGTGAGCCAGGTCTGCATACTCTGTGTCTTTCTTGAAGAAAATTTCACATATTAAGAGAGAGATTCTAGGCTGGGTGCAGTGGCTCGTGCCTGCAGTCCTAGCACTTTGGGAGGCTGAGGCAGGCAGATCATTTGAGGTCAGGTGTTTGAGACCAGCTTGACCAACATGGTGAAATACCATCTCTACTGAAAGTACAAAAAAAAAAAAATAGCTGAGCATGGTGGCTCATACCTCTATTCCCAGCTACTTGGGAGGCTGAGGCAGGAGAATTGCTTGAACCTGGGAGGTGGAAGTTGCAGTGAGCTGAGATCATGCCACTGCACTTGAGCCTGGGTGACAGAGTGAGACTCAAAATAAATAAATAAATAAATAAATAAATAAATAAGGCTTCTTTTCACTTCATTTGTAAACAAAACATGCTAAAAATTAAGCTGTTGCCTCACCTGAAGAGACACCTCTGGCTAATGACAGTTGACGAAGGTTTTACTTGTCTGAAGGTGCCTCTGTGCACATGTGTGTGTGGCCTCCACACCTATAGAGAGGCAATCGTAGTTCAGCGTGGAGGCTCTGGAGCTGTGCTATGAGCTCTGGCTCTGCCACGTTCTATCTGAGGCTACATTTATGGCTGGACTTTGACTCTGATGCAGTGTGTCAGTGTGCACGTATGCAGAGTCAGTTAGCATCGATCTAAGTGTGAACATTCTTAGAAATACAATCAATAACCATGATAACAGTTACAAACCAATCATAGCAACTTAAGAACTGTGGATGGAGTACAGCAGCATCCCTTTCCCACCCTTCCTCTCTGCTGATCTCTCCTGTGTGATCTCTCCTCATCTGTCTCCTTAATTAGCCTTTTCTCATCAGTTCTTTCTTTCGCTCAGAGGTCCTGAACACAAATGAACGAATGGTCCAGGCAGGTGTCCTCAGTGTTTGGAGGTGCAGGTACAAAAAGTAAGGGGTTTGGTGAGGGGTACAGTGAACATGAGCCCTGTTTCTCAAACCCTCTGTGGTGAAGGACTTACTTTTATTTCTTAATTTCTTGGATAGACACCTGTACACATCCAAAATTTTGAGTAACCCTGAAGGAGAAGGTGCTTGTCAAATCATACATATCTGCAGCCCACTGGCTCAGCAGGTGTGGGTTGTGGTTGCTCTGGGAGCCCTAGTTTTTCTTCTCTTCTTACTTTGTTTTTCTTCTCTTCTTACTTTGTTTTTCCTCCATCAGGGAATTCACCCATTCCTCTTCGTTCCAGAACTTTTCCAGCTATATATTGAACATCTTGGTTGAAATAGTGCTCAAATACTTTGAAGTCAAGATGAACTTGTACTTTTCTATGAGCCCTGCTTCTCTTCCCCAGACGCTTTCTCTCTGTTAATATTTAAGAACATCACATGTGCTCAGACAAAGTCAAAACCATGAAGTGGTCGCTCTTTCACATCCTGCCTGTCAGGTGTGTCCTCAAAGCCCATTTGGTTTACCACCACAATGAAAAACCTCCCTCCTCAGTCTCACTCTCTGTCCTCATTGCCAGGACATTCAATCAAAGCCAGTCGGTATCTTCATTCTTTTGACTCCCTCTTTTCCTTCCCCACAATCTTTCTTTCTGCAAGGCACCTGGAAAATCCTAATTCATTCTTCAGATCCAAATGCCTTTTTGTATCATTCTCTAATTCCAGCAGGTAGACATAGCCATTGTTGCTTCTATGCCAAGGTTGTTCTGCAAACCTCTGTTGCACTGCTTACCACTGTCTGAAGAGTCGTCCATGTATCTGAGCAATGCTAATGTTTATCAAGCAGATACCATGGGCCAAGCCCTGTTACAAATGCACAGAAAACAGGGTCTTGCCTGCATGGCCACTGCATCCTAATGAGGTGGAACAGACAGTGCCCAAATAAATAAGCAAATACGCATCGCCTGTCCACGGTGATGAGTGCTAGAAAGAAGAACAAAGAAGGAGATGAGTTCAGCTGTGTGTGTGTCTGAATGTGTATGTGTCAAGTGTGTGTGTGTGTCTATGTGTATCTGTGTGTCGAGTGTGTGTCAAGTGTGTGTGTATCAAGTGCGTCTGTGTGTTGAGTGTATGAATGTGTGTGTTGAGTGTGTGTGTGTGTCTGGATGTGTGTGTGTTGAGTGTGTGTGTCTGTGTGTGGTGTGTGTGTCTGACTGTGTGTCTGTGTGTTGAGTGTGTGTGTGAGAGTGCATGTCTGTATGTGTGTGTGCATCTGAATGTGTGTGAGGAGGTGTGTGACAGTGTGTGTGTGTCTGTGTGTGAGTGTATGTGTGTGTCTGAGTGTGTGTGTGTAGCTTTCAAATGTGTAAAAGTGAGAAACTATCAATTGGGCAATGTCCTGAAGGAGACGTTAGAACGAGCTATGTGGACATCAAAGAAAAGTCAACTTGAGGCAGATGGAAAGGTCCAAGCTGGGCTGGCAGCTGCCTCGCCTGGGTCACTGTGAAGAGGACAGGGTGACTGGAGGAAGGAGTGAGAAGGAGAGGGAGGAATGAGAAGGAGAGGGAGGAGTGAGAAGGAGAGCTATCAGACAAGCGATGGGAACTGGATGGGCTCAGGACCTTGCAGGCGGTTATGAGCACCCTGGGCTCCACAAACTGACTGACCTCTTAACGATTCACTCTGGCTGCTGTGCAGAGAGGGGACTGTCAGGTGAATGGGCAGGAGCAAGATGCCTAGATGAGAGACGGGGCCAGAGAAGTAGCAGAGCAGGTGGGCAGACATGGTGAATGTGGAGCCGATAGGACTGGATGATAAATTGGACGAGGAGCATGAGACAAAGAGAAGAGTGAATGATGGTCGCTAAGCAAGTTGGACAGATAGAGTTGCTGTCTCCTGAGTCAGGAAGGCTGGGAAAAGCAGATTCAGGAGGGGAGACAGCAGGAGAGAAAAACTTCCTCAGGTGTGTCTCTTCACGACACTGTCGCTTCTGTAGGGTATACAATTTTTTACCCTTATCACCAAAAACCTAAGTCTTGGGAGACCCTTGATAAAGGGTTACATAAATGATGAAATCTCTTTCCTCTTACCAAGTATAGCTTATGTATATAAAAAATAGCATTTCTTTATTGAGAGAGAAAAAAGTAGAACAGTAGAACATGCTTTGTTCAGAGCTACAAAGCATTCCAACCCACTGGCCACCCCCATGCCTGCCAATGCTTTTCAAGTCCTGAGCTCTCCTTTAATGTGTGTTAGATCTGATGACATTCTCCCATCTCCTAATTTCATGACCCTGGTCCAGGATGCTGTCTTCTTTCTCATCAGCCTCCTAATTGGTCCTCCCAGTTCTACCTTACAAGCCGTTCCTCTCACAGCAGGAAGGATGATCTCAAATGCAAATGAAACCACACCACTCTTCAGTTTGACATCCTTGGATAACTTTTCATTGAAGTAAAGATGAGACACAGACTCTTTACCTGTCAGGTCTTGTACACCCGGGAACTGCCCACCTTGACCCTCTGCCGATTCTCTCACTGTGTTCCCTTTGCACTGGCTCTCTCTCCCCGCATCGTTCAAACCTTCTGTTTCGCCAAGGCCTTTCTAAGTGTTGCTTCTCTAACTGCAAAGTGGATTCATTGGCTTTTGATCATTCATTCGTAAATGTTGTTCTGGAAAGCTCATTCCTCCTTCTGGATCTCTCTTATGGTCCAGGTCCCCGGATGAATGTCACCCTTCTAAGAGACCTCCCCAGACCTGGGCCTGAGTCACCAAAGAGTTTCTCCAGGATTCTGCTTCCGAAGGACTGGGGTGGCTCTGTTTGCATGTGGGGAAGATTGGTTTATGATTCACAGAATCAGAGACCTTAACTCTACACAGGTGAACAGTTTACATCATTTTTACTCTTTGCTAGTTGGTTCCTCCGTTTATTAATTTGCTTTTTGTTTTGTGTATTTAACAAATGTCATGTTAAGTGTAACTGGTGCTGTATTCCAGAGTTACCTCAAGGCAGGAACACAACAGGTGATATTCTTTATGGTGATACAAATAACTGACTCTAGACAGTCCTAAGCGCTAGACCCACATGGCAACTGTTTAATGTTAATGGCCCTGTGAAGTGGGTTATACTGTTATGAGTTCCATCTTGAAATGAAAGAAGTGAAGGAGGGAGAGATTAGTAAGAGATAGAGGGGGGTTGAATCCGTGCACTCACAGGTTAGAGGACACTTGGGGGATGGCTGGAGTGAAAGGGTGATCTGGGGGCCTGGTCATGAGAAGGTGGATATAACCAAATGACCTGGTGTGTATCGCCACCCCCCATATCTATGATCTGTGGACTTGGGGTCTTGTAACAATGACCACATCCGCATTTGCAGGTGTTGACTTTGGAAGACTCACTATCACAAGGAAATATTCTAAAAATGAGCAAATACTATGAAGTAGAACATTGCCTGCCCAGCACTTCCAACCAACCTCTAAGGGTTGGTTTTGAAGGGATGTTGTATAGGCATATTAGTTCTTTTTCACATTGATATAAGGAAATACCCAAGACTGGGTAATTTTTAAAGGAAAGAGGTTTACTTGACTCACAGTTCCACATGGCTGGGCAGGCCTCAGGAAACTTACAGTCATAACAGAAGGGAAAGCAGGCGTGTCTTACATGGTAGCAGGACAGAGAGAGAGCATGTGTGTAGGGGGAACTGTCAAATACTTAATAAAACCATCAGATGTCATGAGAATTCTCTCACTATCACGAGAACAGCATGGGGGAACCGCCCGGATGATCCAATCACCTCCCACCTGGTCTCTTCCTGGACATGTGGGGATTATGAAGATTATAATTCAAGATGAGATTTGGGTGGGGACATAGAGCCAAACCATATCAATAGGGTTATATATTAATAATTTCCTTGCATTTGTATCATTGCGTGCTTTCTCCTAGCAGACTTTATGAATCTCCAGTTTGAGGCCTTTTCTACTCATTTGTGTTTGCTCAGGGCCTAGGTTAGGGTGTATTAATCTAGTGAGGTACCTGGACACACAATTTAGGGAAGTGCTCACTCTCAAGGTTACGCAGTCCAGGGTGTGTGCCTGAGAGTGCGCTCCTTAAATTTTGAGGCCTAAGCAGCTCAGTCTCACCCTAATCCCAGCCCTGTATTTGCTAGAAGCCTGGAGAGCTTAATGACACTGTGATATTGGCAGGGCTGCAGAATACACACTGTTTGTACTGAGCACTACTTTTTATAATTACTTACAGGCATATATTTGTCACAGGCTCCATTTCAGACTGTCTGCTCCAGCTGGGGGCAATATGAAATCTCCTTCCCATACCCACTTTTGATAATTACATAGGAATCTTTGGGGCACATGAGATTCTGGAGTGGAAACTATAACACTAATACCTTTGGTACAGAGTTGAGGAAAGTATATCCCTGTAGCAATCTCAACGTTGTAACATTTGCAATAGTAAGCAGTGGAACATTGATATTAAATATCACAGTAATAGCTAACATTTATGTAATACTTGAAATGAGCTGCATACTGTTTTAAGGATAATGGCCATTAAAATGACTCATGTGACAGGAGCCACTGTCACCCTGTTTTACAGGTATAGAAGTTGAGGTCACTTATCCACACAGTTAGTGAGCATCTCAGACAGAATCCACACCCAGTCCCCTTCCTGAGCAAGGAGGCAACACTGTAGATAGCTGTATAGGTTTCCTATGGCTGCTCTAACAAAATGCCATAAATGCAGTGCCTTGAAACAGAACACACTTTTTTGTCTCTGACATCTCACAGAGCTAAAGTGGAAGTGTAGGCAGAGCTGTGTGTCTTCTGGAAGCTCAAGGGGAAGATCCGTTCCCTGCTGTTTTCAGCTTCTAGAGGCTGCTCCTGTTCAAAGCTCTGCTTTCATCATTATGATGTCCCCTCTTTCATCATGATGTCTTCCTCCTATTGGGGCCTCAGTGATTTGAGCCCACCCTGATAATTCAGGATAATCTCACATCTCAAGATCCCTAACTTAATCACATCTGCAGAGTCGCTCTCACCATGTAAGCTAACATGTTCACAGGTTTCAAGGATTAGGGCATGAACATATTTTTTTGGTTGTAGGGGGATGTATTAGTCCATTCTCATGCTGCCAATAAAGACATACCTGAAACTGGCAAATTTATAAAGGAAAGAGGTTTAATTGACTCAGTTCAGCATGACTGGGGAGGCCTCAGGAAACTTACAACCATGGCAGAAGGGGAAGCAAACACATCCTTCTTCACATGGTGGCAGGAAGGAGAAGTGCTAAGCAAGAGGGGGAAAGCCCCTTATAAAACCATCAGATTTCCTGTGACCTCACTCACTATCGTGAGAACAGCAGCATGGGGGTAACTGCCACTGTGGTTCAATGATCTCCCATTGGATCCCTCCCACAACACGTGGGGATTATGGGAACTACAGTTCAAGATGAAATGTGGGTGGAGACATGGCCAAATATATCAGGGAAGTATTATTCCATTTGTCACCATCATTAAGAACAAGTTGGGAATTTTCCAATACTACAGAGGCTGTGTGGACGTGGGAAGATTTTGGAAGATGTAGAGAGCAGATTTCTGAACCCAGGAGGGCAGAGGAGGTTGGGATGGAAGGCCCAGGCCATGGGGGCAGATTATTCCTTGTGGATTGGGATGTGCTTTCTAAAAACTTCCCTTGGGACCCTTACACAGTGTTATTCCCCCAGTGGATCTTCAGTCAATTTAGACAAAAGCAATGTGTTCATTTTCTCAATTTTACCAGGTCAGATTACTTGGTCTGGCTTCCCAGTGGGTTCTTATTCTGGAAGCCAGAAGGCAATTGAAATTGATGAAATTCTCGCATTCCAGTGCTGCAAAGACCTGGACTTTCATCAATTTTAATCACAGGGATGGAGCCTATCAACAGAGTCACAGAGCTGGAAGACACTGGGTCTGTCTCAGGTGCATGCAGACAGCAATTTGTTTTAAAGAGTTCTGAGGGGTAAAGCTCACAGGCACACCAGGGACACAGACTCATGGCACACAGTGTTTGTGTTGTAAGTATCATATTTTCTGCAGCCACTCCTGGAGCAAAACTTAATTGTTTAAGAACCCAGAATGAAAATGTTTTCTGTGTTGCCTACTTTTTTCAGATGGTGATATGGTTCGAATGTGTGTACTTTAATCTCATGTTGAAATGTGACCGCCAATGTTGGAGGCAGGGTCTGATGGGAGACGTTTAGATCATGGGAGTGGATCCCTTATGAATGGCTTGGCTTGTTAATGAGTTACCATGAGATCTGACTGTCAAAAAGAGTCTGGGACCTCTTCCTCTCTCTCTTGCTCCCTCTCTCACCATGTGACACGTTGGCTCCTTCTTCACCTTCCACCATGAGGAAGAGCTTCCTGAAGCCTCATCGGAAGCTGAGCAGATGCTGGTACCATACTTGCACAGCTGGCAGAACTGTGTGCCAAATAAACCTCTTTTCTTTATAAATTACCCCGTCTCAGCTATTCCTTTATGGCAATGCAAAATGGACTAACACAGATGGCTATTGTTAGAACCATTTAGTATATGAACATTAAAACTTGTTTCATTGGAAGCCATTCTGAAGTCTCTGACACAGCACACTAAACCTTTGTGAGGACAGCACACCAACAAATCACTTAACATTCTCTTACTTGGGGTCATTATTTTGCATACTTTGTGGTATCCTAAATAATGTAGATGTTGTTAGTTTGGGAATAAGTTATGACCCCAGTCATGGACGTGGATTCAGCTTTCCTTAAAAAGCCTCTGAAGTCAGCCGTGATTATTTGCCATTTTCTCTCAAGGATGAAACTTCAAGATTCCCTAGTCGGTGTATCAACATCTCAGACATTCAAAGCTAAAATGGCACCTTGAAGACTGTCCTCATTTTGTAAATAAGCTACGTAAGCCCCCAAGACTAGCATCACTCATTTAAAGTCTCACAGACAGGACTTAAAGTCTTATTTCCCAATTTCCAATTCAGTGACCTTTTCAAAAATCCCAGTCCTAATTGCCACAGTGGTCTGATTGTAGGGATGCCATCTTGCAGATCATATGAGTTCACAGTGAGGTCGCTTCTTCCCTTTTATTTTCTTGCCATCCAGGAAGAGAACGTTCTTCACAGTTGCTGTGGTTGAACATTGACTTACTCATATTCTTCAGTATACTATTGATTCTTTCACAGTCTCTCAAGACCCGGTTATTTTCCTGCTACTCCTCTTTTTCTCACGAGTAGCAGGTGGTTAAGGAATGCATTTTTCTTTATTGTTCTATAATAATAGCTTCTACATATTGAAGACTGATAAACAATGTGTCAGGCATTAATTTTCATGGATTAACACGTCCAATGAAACAATCCTAGGAACCAGTTTCTGTTAATACCCATAGTTGACAGATGAGAACACTAAAAGAGAAGTCAAGGAAAGTTATTAAAATTACAGAGCAAACATGAGCTAGAGCCAAGATTTGCAGCCAGGCAGTGTAGTACCAGGGTCGATAAAATGAACTACTGCACAGTATACCCTCCTTGTAACTTGAGGCCATTTCTATTCTGTATCCCATTTCACAAGGGTGGCAGAGATGGGAGATCAGGGTTTTGGTCAGCCCAGCGCCTCTCTGCACCCCTAAGGCTTTGTCTCATTTCTGGGGAACATATGAAGGGTGCCAAGGGGTGTCTGAGGGTGAGTGTCTGATTACTTGTGTCATTTGTCTCCACTTGCATCTTCTGAAATGTTCATCACCCCCACCCCAATCCTTGCACATTGATCTGTGCATCTTCCTGCTAAATCGTACCTCGTTTTGCACAAGTTTCTTTCAGAGCTGGTGCGTTTTTCAGCTGCATCCTTGCTTCTCAAGGCATGGGAGCTTTCTGGAGGTTCTCTGAGGCACTGGTTGCCATTCCCTCTTAGATGTACTCTGGATTCAAAGACAGGTCTCCTCTGCTCTCTGGTCCTGTAAAACTAAATGGGACTTTTCCCTCCCCTTTCCTGGCTTAGTCTAGGAACAAGGCATAGGATGCCTTCCCAGGGAGTTTCCATCGAAGCCTGTCCCCTGTTCCCCCATTCCCTGTCCTGGACGCCTCACTGTCCCTCATCTGTGGAGCATTCTGTGGCTCCTTTCGTTTCCTTTAGAGGCTTTTAACTAGAGAAACAACCCTTTCCTTTTCTCTCTTTTTCTTTTTTCATTTTTTGAGACAGAGTTCTGCTCTTTTTGCCCAGGCTGGAGTGCAATGGCGTGATCTCGGCTCACTGCAATCTCTAACTCCTGGGTTTAAGCAATTCTCCTGCCTCAACCTCCCGAGTAGCTGGGATTACAGGCATGTGCCACCACCCTGGCTAATTTTGTATTTTTAGTAGAGATGGGGTTTCTCCATGTTGGTCAGGCTGGTCTTGAACGTCCAACCTCAGGTGATCTGCCTGCCTCGGCTTCCCAAAGTGCTGGGATAACAGGCGTGAGCCACTGCGCCCAGCCCCTTTTCTCTTTTCCTCCTTTGGCGACCCTTTCTGTTTTCTTGATTACAGAGTTAGTGTTCAGTGGGTATACAGTTTTGGTTATGCAAGATGAATGAGTCCTAAAGATGGGCTTGTGCACTTCAGTATTCATTAGGAGGTTAAATCTCACGTTGTGTTCTTACCGCAGAAACCAAAACTTTGCATCTGTGCCCTGGATTGTGGCGATGGGATCATGGGGGTTTTCAGTTGCCCAAACTCATCAAATTGTGCATGCGAATATGTGCAGCTCTTTGTGTATCAACTGTACCTGAAGAAAGGTGTTTAAAAATACAGGGAAGAAACTCTCAGGCTGGTTTCTCTCCAATCTGTCTTCGTGTGAGACAATAAGCATGAAATGGTATATTAATCCCATTAATATATTAATCCCCACTAGAAAATCGAGGCTGAAGGTACCAAAGGTTTATGGCCATTAAGAGAAGAGATCTCTTGATGTTTCAAAAATACTATCCTGCTACATTTGCCCTGTATGTATTTGTTCATGGGCTATAAAGTCACATCTGTCAGAATTTTAAGAATTTGTGCCCTGCTACATGGGGAACACTTGACATCAAAGTCAATGTAGAAATTCTTCAGGAGATAACACTTGGGCTGAAATGACACAAATCATAATTTCCCCGTGGCTCTCCATAAAGCCTTCTGTTGGACATAATTCAGGACCCTAAAATGTGAAAATTACATCTTTAATGTCATAATTAAATTCAAAGGCCTGAGGACACCTGAATAGTGTGTACAGTAAATCCTTGAGATTCCAGACAGTGGCAGGAAAGTATAAATACATTCTTGCACCATCCACTTACTTTATCAGTGTGAGCCCTATATCATCTTATCATAGAATTATCCTACTAATTTTTAAGGAACTGAGTGGTTTTGAAGTATTTTTTTTTTTCAGGAGGTACAAAAAGAGTGTGTAGCACAAACCAGAAAATAATGTAGTGTTCTACTCATGCTTTAATCTGTGCTTTGTAATGTTGGGTATGTGGCATCCTTGAAAGCCTTGGAATATTTTCTTCAGTCATAAATGATTAGGTTCCAATCAGTAGAACTAGTTTGTGCAAGAATATGAAAGATACTTACACCTGAGTGATTAAAATTTCCACAGCTAGTCGGATAGACATGGACATATATCATGAGAAGAGAATAATATTCCCAGCATAGACAATGACCACCTTCAGGCAAATACCTTGCATTATCCATTTAAATGTATAGGGCCCAGCAACAGTACCTGGGCCATAATAACTACTAAAAGCGTGAATGTTTGTTGAATGAATTTTAGACAGGTTTCTTAAGATAGAGAGACCTGACTATCTTCAGGTCTTGAACTATGAAAGTCACAAAGTTATTGCTTGTGTTTGAGTCAAAATCCTAGAAAGAAATGGACAACATCCTCCAAGGGGTGATTGCAGAGATTTTGATGATGGGGCTGATTACAATGATATGGTCAGGGTTAAGGAACCTGACCCCAGGGTAGCAGGAGTGGTCAATAGTCACTACCATTTGGCCGAAAAAGGTGGGAAAGAGAATAGGATACTGAGACCAGAGGAGAGAGGCCACGTTAGGAGAGGGGCCAGTCCACGGGAGCTGCGGCCATACATTGAAGAACATAGTTTCGGCCACAACTGCAACTAACAAGGAGATATGATCATTAAGACCAAGGCTCATTATTTTTAGGGTTCTTTAGAATGAAAGAAGGCCCAGGAGAGAAGTAGGTACTCCTCAAGCACAGTAGCACCAGAGACGTTTATTACCAACGGAGAAGGGTCAATGCCATCTTAGTAGTAGAACAGGCTTGCATTTTGCTAGACGATGTTATCTGTAGAAGAACTCGTATCTCCTGCCAGCACCTCCCACTGCCTGAACTCAGCCAGAAGCCAGAGGACGAGGAAGCCCCGTTGGTGCAGTCCATGGGGACCAGGCCTCTGAGGAATGAACGTAAATGCACAGAATACCCATCTCATTCATTGGCATGCATTTACCAAGTGCAGCTTTCTAAAGCAGCAACTCACTATACCTTGCCATAAAGGAATTTCGATTAGATAGCATTATAGGTGTGACCCAGCAGTCCAGGAAATCCCATTTCTGTCCCCAGCAGAGGGTTATTCTTCTTCTATTTTGTTAGAAACGGAAGAGAAGCTGAGGTGGGCCAGCGTGCATCCATCTGTTCTTGTCCTGCCTGGTGATCTACAGGGGAAAGTTGATGTCTTCTCTGTCTTTCTGGCCGCAGCCCCCTCCATCCCCTCGCCTTGCCTTGGCTGGAGGCTCATCAGTTCATCAGGAGGTGGGAATTTTTCCCACCTGGGGTCCACCCACACCTGTTTCCCTGAATGTGAACTTGGATGTGTGTTGAAGCGATTCTTGTTCTGAAAGGCTGTGCAAGAATTGAAAGCAGAGCAGGGCAGGTTGCAGGACTGGGACCTGGGAGCCGATATCCATAACCCCCCCACCTCCTCACGACACCGCCTAAGAGTGAGCTGGATTAGGGCAGAGGCCAGTCCTGTTCCTTTTTCCAGCTCAAAAACACTGCCCTTGGGCTGGAGCAGATGCTGATGGAGCTTTTGTCATCTTCTCAAGGGGACTGAACAGTCTCTGGCCCCATGATTTGGGGTAAGACTATGAGAGATTCTGTTCCAAGTAAGTCTCCCTACCAGTCATGGCACCCCTCACTCCTTCTGGATCATTGTACCCATGAGGGCAAGTATTAATTGTCTTCTACAGATAAAGTTATCTCGCAGAATGAAAGCAGGTTCTGCTGTTAAGATGGCGTTGACCCTTCTCCTTTGGTAATTAACATCTCTGGTGCTACTGTGCTCAAGGAGTATTTACTTCTGTCCTGGGCCGCCTTTTGTTTTCAAGGGCCCTAACTCGTTGAGACTTGGTTTGAAAGAAAATGGGTCTGACTGAATCATTCAGGACAGCTGGCTCTGTCTCCAAGAAGAGATCTATAGATTTCCAATTTCCTCCCCCAGTAGAGGGTGAAGTTTTACAGTGTGTCTTTCCACAGAAATGTTTTCATGTCTTGCTACAGCGTGTTGGGGTTTTCTCCTTTTCTGCGTCTCTGCAGTCTTTACTAAGGCTACACATCAAAGACTTGCTGTATGTTGTTGCATTCACACAACCAGCCTCTTTTGTTTTCCTTCCCCCCCACCTTCTTCCTTTTTTCCTTACTTTTCTTTTTTCTTCCTCCCTTTTCTCTCTCCTCCCTTTTCTCTCTCCTCCCTTTTTCTTCTCCCCTTCTTTCCTCCTTCTTCTCTGTCTCCTCTTTTTCCTCCTGCAACAGAGTCTGCTCTATGTATTTGGAGGAAGTGTGCACTGTGGAGGCAGCTAGTGATGATTTTCATTTCATTATGCAGCAAGGAATAACATGGCCCCTTAAGCTTAGCAGGAAGATTTCTAATCTCATTGATTTTTCCCCCTGGTATTTGGTAGAATATTATAGCTGAGACATTTAAAATAAGATTTTGAAAAATGAATGGAGGAGTCATTTAATCTCCCTAGCTTGTTCAGTAATAGCCGATCAATATGGTGCATTATTGGCTATAGAATTGCTGTGGACTTTGTTGCGTGATGAATGATCCTTATAAATTATCAGATGGCAACAGATTTTTAATTATAATTGTATTGGTTGCAGGTGAGTCTTTGTGGCATTGCCACAATAGATACAAACCAAAGAGTTGAACCATCAGTGAAAGCATGGTGCTCATTTTCACCCAAAAAATCAGATGTTGGGCAGCTATCCTGGACCTCTGTGAGACCATGATGAGTATTTTGAATGTTGACTTTAGATAATTTCCATTACTGCTCTTTGTATTTTATTTGCTAAAAAGTCTGTATTTTGCTTATAGCAGAAGTTTCTAGGTCCTTTGCTTTTAGAGTAGATGCTGCAAATTCAAATTTTACAGGGGTCAGAGATGGTTTGTACATGAGTGAATCAGGCAGGTGCAAGATGAAAAGGACAACGTCAACTGAGTGGTGAGTGGCAGTGGACACAGTTGTGAGACAATAGGGAGTGGTGTGGACAGTAGGAAATGAGAAGATGCGTACCCTTTCTAAGTGGGGCTAGGATTTGTGACTGGCTAATTTTTTCTGCAGTGGAATGCAAGCCTGGAGATTCCATATCTTTTGATAACTCAAGAGAGAGAAGAAATTAAGGTTTCAGTGTGAAATATTTCAAGTGTTCGATCGTGTCAACTAATTAGGAAATATTAAAACACCACATGATTAAGCATTGGGAGGGCCAAGCAATATCTCATGCACATCAATGGTTGTCAACTGAGGTGGGTATTTGGCAATGCATGGAGACATTTTTGGTTATCACACCTGGAGGTGGGCTGGTGGCATTTGTGAGTAGAGGTCAGTAATGCTGCTAAACATCCTACAACATCAGGACAGCCCTCCACAACAAGGAATTCTCCAGTCTGAGATGCCAGTCATGCTAGGTTAAGAAACCACATCTTAGGTTGACTTAATGCATGGACCACAAATATATTAATGCACCTCTGAATATTTAGGCCTAAAATGTTTTTCTGTCTTAAGAAGTACGAATTCATTTTCATAGGAAGCAATGAACAAGAGCATTTTTGTCTCTCCTAGAACATTTTTTTTCTTAAAATTTATATGTGGCAAATTAGAAAGTTCTTTTTCAATACTGTAAAATTTATCATTGTTTTTCTTTAAAGTAGTAATCCCTCAAGAAGCCTTGTGGCTCCGCCCTCAGCTGCCAACCTTCTGTCTCACTGGACAGTGAATGACTCCTGAATTACCAGATCCCTTTTCATGTTAATTTCCTTGCAATCCCTGAAACATAGTATATTTGTTTCTGAATTATTTGACATTTTATTTTATGTGTAAAGTGCTTATAAAAATACTTGGGAAGAGCGATATTTCAGATACAAAATACATTTCTCTCCACGTGAGTTGTATTTCTATAGCCAGTAAAGTCATATTTACTTCTGTTTATGTGAAACCAACATGAAGAGAAAATAGTTCTACGTACCATAAAAAAGAAGTATCACACTGTTATAAATGAGAAATCTATAAAGAAGGAGACTTTTGTAGGGCATGTTCCTCTTTAGAGAAAAAGCAATAAATACAATTTGTTTTCAAGATTGTCTATTACCTAAAAGAAAGGAAATAATGGAAGTGAAAGGAAAACAGCATTGTAGAGCAGCTATCTGGAGACAGGCGAGATGAGGATGCACATTCTCAGTGCAGGGAGAGGGAGGGGGAAGCAAAGTGTGTGGTATCCATGGCCCAGGTTCCGTGGCCTAGGACAGGAGACAGTGAAAGTGGGCAGGTGTGCTGTACTGGGTGTGGTCAGCATCCTGTTGCTGCCACTCATTCCTGCTTCAGCCATCTCCACCTTGCTTTATGCCTCAGGAGGATGATCTTTATAGTTCTATAAGGACAATGGCATGGATAAATGGTTGCAAAGTCACATATTCATGGTCAAGAGATAGACTATCCTTGATACCTTCCCCTCACCTAATTCTAGTAATCACCCCTTGTTTTCAAACATAACTGTTATTCTGACCATCCATTAGTTTTGCCAGTTTTTGAATTTTATATAAATGGTGTCTTACAGCATTTGCTCTTTTTTCTATGGCTTTTTACACTCTATGTTATTTTTAAAGAGTTTTATCTAGGCTGTTATGTCTATTTAGATCTTTGGCCTAAATTACTGTTTTCTATTTTGTTAATAATGTGTTCTTTCGTACATGTTTATTTTCATAAGTATATAGGGTCCTGCATTTTTGTTTCTAAAATATAGTATCATTTGTACATATATGTATATTGAAAATATTCCCACACCATTACATGTTTTATGCTAATGTATAATTTGAACAGCTCCCTAATAAACATAAGTACTGTACTTTATTCAACAGTTATATATTGGATGGGGGCCTTTTAAATGCCAGGTGGTGTGTAGGATGCTGGGAATAAATGTTGAGCAGGACAGGTAAAGTTATTGCCCTTTCAGTAGTCTGTTCCCAGATCATTAAGTAAGCAGTCATGCAAACTGTGATCAAGACTGCGATAGGGAATGTAGCATAATTTCATTAACCGGTTTCTCATTTCTCTGTAATTAAGAGGTGTCCAAACACTTGCTCTGAATTTGGTGGATTTTTAAAATTGTAATATTTTAAATATTTAACTTTCAAATCTTTCTGGCCTTTAACTTTTAATTCTTTTTGTCTTCATACTGTAAAATGGGCAATTCCTATTTATTTCTGCATCTAACGGACGATGGAAGTAACCTTGAATCTTGATCCATTTCGTTTCTATGATTATCAGGTTACTTGCCTTTTATATTTCCAGTTTCTTTGTTACTTGTCTTCTGATCTTTTTCTGCTGTTACCACTGAGAAACAGGATGTTTGTTTAAATTCAGAAACTTAAGATAGGGATGCTTTCAGTGGGAGGCTACTTTTCTGTGATTAACGAAACCACCTTCTCCAATACTTTAGAGTTTAACCCTTTGCTTTTGTTTCCTGAAGCAATTGTATGGACTGGAATTA
Organism: Theropithecus gelada; assembly: GCF_003255815.1. Lineage (NCBI taxonomy): Eukaryota > Metazoa > Chordata > Mammalia > Primates > Cercopithecidae > Theropithecus > Theropithecus gelada. The sequence continues at coordinate 88,872,867 of NC_037679.1, read as the reverse complement.
ATTTATTATAATTAAACAAAATTATTTCCATTTTTGTTAATATACGTATTTTTATTGTAATCAATGTGTGCAACTAATATAAGATCTCAGTTGGGCAGACTTGCTTTTGGTTGAATTTATGGGCTTATGGATTTGATAAAGTATTGCATTACTCAAAGCAATGAGTAATCTAAACATCAGTTCTACAGTAATAGAAAGAATACCACACGGAACTCTGGCTAATTCCACATTGTACTGAACAAAGAATAATTGCTATAGAAGTTTAGAGAAAAGTAGGGATGGTCAGAAAGAAAAGCTTCACTGAGGAGATGGCATTTGACCTGATTCTTAAAAGTAAAGTAGGATTTTGGTTAAAGGAGCAGAAAGTCCCTTTGAGGAGCTAGAACACCAAAAACAATCGGGGAAGGTTCTTTTGGACATCATGGTGGCCTCTGTAAGTACGTTCTCTTTATTCACGACATCTTATACTTTCCTTAGGTCAGATACCAGGGCAGAATGAGTGGCATGGGCAAGACAGCTAATTAAGGCAATTAAGTAGCAGGTTGTTTATTCCTCCAGAGGAACAGGTACAGATCTCCCTTGCTGGCCAATATTGTCCTTTTTCTGTCTTGAGCAACCGATGGTCTTAGTACCAGCCTGTTTAAAGGACATCTTCTCTGACACTGGATTGCAGCTGTGGGAACGAAGGAGTCAGTGCTCCATTTCTTCATCTTCTAGTTCTTCCATTGTACCTTGCAACAGAAGGAAGATACATCCAGACGATGGAATTCAAGCTAAATCTGACAAAGACCAGCTTGGCTGCGTCCGTGGGGAGCATGCCTCACACGGCATGTCTAATCCATCAGCAAATCCTGTTGGCTCTGCCTTTGAAACAGACCCAGGTTATGGCCCTTTCTCATCACCTGCCCAGCGACTGTCCCAGTCCAGGGCACCATCCTGTCTCACTGGAATTATCATGACAGCCTCCTGACCTGTCTTCCTTCTTCACTTTTCTTCCCCCACCTCCTCCTCGTCTCCATTTAGTAACCAGAGCGATTGTTTTCAACATGTCAGATCCCATCACTCTGGTCTAGTTATCTAATGCTACATAAACAACCATTCCCCAACATGGTGGCTGAAAACAGTAACAAAATCTATCAGACTCATGAATCTGTAATCTTGGCAGAGCATGATGGAGGCAGCTTTTCTCTGTTCTGTATGGGGTGGCATGGCTGGGAGAGTAGAGGCTGGAATTATCTGAAGTCTCATTCACCCACATGACTGGCAGTTGATTTTGGCCATAGATCAGGATCTTATCTGGGGGTATCAGGCTCTGAAACCGATTCTCTGTCACCAGCTGAGTGACCTGCAATGCAATTTACTTCTGACACTAACTACCAAGAGTTATCACTGACCCTACTGGCTAAGGGCATATCTTTTCACAAGACCTCCCCAGGCTCAGATGGCAGCCGCAGTTTCAGGTGTGCCCAAGACACCCATATTTCCACTCAGCTGGCTGCAATCTGGGCCTTCCCACACCCCCTCAGTTTTGATAATTCACTAGAATGAAACTAGATGAGAAATTCACTAGGCACACAACTCAGGAAATGCTGTCCCTATGATCAGAATTTTATGGTAAAGGACACAGATCACGACCCATCAAGCCAAGAGTGTGAGGTCAGAGGGGCGGGTGACACAGAGCCTCTGTCTCTCTCCCCGTGGGATCCATGGCACCCAGCACAGCCATGTGTTCTCCAGATGGGATGCTCCCTGGAGCCTCCGTGTCCAGAGATTTTATTGAGGTTTCATTACAGAGGCCTGATTGATTACATCATTGGCCATGTGATTAAACTCTGTCTCCAGCCCAGCCCCTATCCCCTCCCTGGATGTGGCCCCAAATTCCCATGCCGTAATCAAGGTCTTGGTCTTTGTGTTAGGCCATTCTCACATTGCTATAAAGAAATACCTGAAGCTAGGTAATTTATAAGAAAGGGATTTAATTGGCGCATGGTTCTGCAGGCTGCATAGAAGGCATAACACCAGCATTTGCTTCTGGGGGGCCCTCAGGAAGCATTTACACCTCGTGGAAGGGGAAGTGGGAGGGAGCAGGCATCTCACACGGAGAAAGCAGGAGCAAGACAGCAAGGCGGGGGGAGGCACCACAAACTTTCACGTGACTAGATCTGGCCATTTCACTTTACTCTTGTGAAGACAGCACCAAGCTCTGAGGGATCTGCCCCTGTGATTCAAACACCTCTCACCAGGCCCTACCTCCAGCATTGGGGATGACAATTCAACCTGAGGTTTGGGGAGGGACAAATATTTAAACTATTTCAGTCATTCTGGTGACCAGTCCCCATCGTAAAGCTCTCCTGGGGCCATTAGCATAACAAAGACGGTCCTATACTCCTATGACTCAGAAAATCCCAAAGATTTTTAGTAGCTTTGTTCCAGGAACAGGGACAAAGAACAGATATATTCTTTATAACACCGCCAGTATTGCCACATGTGGCTTCCCCATGCGATCTGGGGAAGGGCAAGTGGCTGGGTTGGTGGTAGCTGTGTTCCCAGGGCAAGTGTCCTGAGAGAGCAGGTGCCATTTTGACAGCCTTGGGAGTTGGTCAGCATCATTTCTACTGGAGTCTATGAATTAGAAGCAAGCCACTAAGGCTGGCCTATACTCAATGATGGTAGCATCTGAAAACCTGTGGGGCTGTTTTAAAACCATCACAAACTCCTATACTAAAAAAAATTTTTGGCTGGGTGCAGTGGCTCATACTTGTAATCCCACCACTTTGGGAGGCTGAGGTGGGTGAATCATGAGGTCAGGAGATTGAGACCATTGTGGCTAATACAGTGAAACCCCGTCTCTACTAAAAATAGAAAAAATTAGCCGGGCGTGGTGGTGGGTGCCTGTAGTCCCAGCTACTTGGGAGGCTAAGGCAGGAGAATAGCGTGAACCTGGGAGGTGGAGCTTGCAGTGAGCCGAGATAGTGCCACTGCACTCCAACCTGGGTGACAGAGAGAGACTCCATCTCAAGAAAAAAAAATTTCCAATTGCTTCAAGTCTGAAAACATTCAAATTCCTTATATCGGCCCACTGCATCTTCCGTAACATGTTACATTTCCCTCTACTCCTCTTGCCACTTGGATCTCCTTGCTGTTATTCACACACACCCAGCAGGTCTTCAGTGTCCTCTCTGGATATACCCTTGGTTCTTTCCTCCCTTATTTTGGTTTCTCCTCAAATGCCATGTCCTCTGAATGGCCACTGCTAGCCACATTGGAGAAAATAGCATCCTCTTCCCCCTGTCCACCATACCCTCTTATCTACATTACCTGCTTTTTCTCTTTTTACAGCACTTTGAAACACCTGAGATACTCTGCATTTTTTTTTCAGTTGTCTGTCTGCCTCTATAAGACAGTATGTTTCAAGAGGACAGTAATCGTGTGTTTGGGTCATTGCTGAATCTGGCACATAAGATAGTCCATCAGTGGGTACTGAGTGAACGAATGAATGAGTGAATGGGCAGGAAGCCAAGGTGTGATTCAGACCCTACAAAGCATTACATAAACTTTCCACCGTGGACTGAGTAGTAAAGCTCTAAACCAATTGAAACAGCATCTACCCTCAGGGAGCACACCGCTGGTGTATGAGTCAGGGTTCTCTAGAGGGACAGAACTAACAGGATAGACGTATATATAAAAGGGAGTTTATTAAGGAGTATTGACTCCCACGATCACAAGGTGAGGTCCCACAGTAGGCTATCTGCTAGATGAGGAGCCAGGAAGCCAGTCCGAGTCCCAAAACCTCAAAAGTAGGGAAGCCGACCGCGCAGCCTTCAGTCTGTGGTTGAAGGTCCAAGAGTCCAAAAGCTGAAGAACTTGGAGCCCGATGTTTGAGGGCAGGAAGCATCCAGCACGGGAGAAAGATGGAGGCCAGGAGACTCAGCCAGGCTATTCCTTCCAGGTTCTTCTGCCTGTTTTTATCCTGGCCATGCTGGCAGCTGATTAGGTGGTGCCCATCCAGATTGAGGATGGGTCTGCCTCTCCCAGTCCACTGACTCAAATGTTAATCTCGTTTGGCAATACCCTCACAGACCCACCCAGGAACAATACTTTGCATCCTTCAGTCTAATCAACTTGACACTCAGTATTAACCAAGATATTCAACCAATGTGTGCTGAGTGAATGAATGAATGAGTAAATGAGCAGGAAGCCAAGTTGTGATTCAGACCTTACAAAGCCTTATATATAAACCTTCTACCATGGTCTGAGTGATCGACAGTTTATATAAAGCTCTTCACCAATTGAAACAGCATCTACCCTCAAGGAGCGTGCCCCTGGACTGGGGATTTGTAAATGCATAATTACAATGGCAGAGTATATTTATAATATAAATTGGAGATCTCCTGGAGGTACAGCATACAAATTAATAACAGCATTAAAATAAAGTATACAAAAAAGACAAACTATAAACAATTCATTGCCACTTCCTTTGTCCAGATTAGACTTTGGGCTCCTTAGAGAAATGAAGGACATGGCCGAGAGAGTAAGAGGGAAAAATATGACATTTCTTAATTATTACATGCATCTGTCCGTATAAGGGACCATCTTAGCAGGCTTAGTGTGAGCAACAAGGCTGTTTATTCACTAGGGTGCAAGGGGGCTGAGTCTGAGAGAGGAGTCAGTGAAGGATAGTTGGCTTATCATTGGTTCTTAAAGGTTTGGGATAGGCAGCGGAGTTAGGAGCAATTTTTTGCAGGCAGGGGATGGATGTTAGAAAGTACATTCTCAAGGGTGGGGAGAATGTTACAAGGTACATTCACAAGGACAGGGAATATCACAAAGTACATTATCACAAGGGCGGGGGGAATGTCACGATGGCCTGACCATGGTGCAGCTAGCTCAGAAGACCTTACATTAATGTTTTGGCTTCCGAAGCATCAGGTTCTGGTGATTAAAACTATTTAAACTAATTTGAATAGCAATTTTGATCATAGACAGCATTCACTGTACACCCTAACCAACTTCCTTGTAAACTGTAACACAACTCAAAGTCATAGCTCTAGTCATGGTCAAAAAAACATAAACACTTTATGCCAGTAGAAAGATAAGCATTACAGAGGAAGGAATTCTGGATCTGGGTTTTGAAATATGACTCGGAGTTTTTCAGGCAGATGTTGGAGACTCAGAGCTGGAAAAAAAAATGCAATCTTTGGCAGGAAAGAAAAAAACGTATTTCAGTATGGCTAGACCAGTGTTTTTTCATCTGGGAGTGATTTTGCTTTCTGGGGGCAATGTTTGGAGACATTTTTATTGTCATGACTGGGGTGCTACTAACATGTATTGACTAGAGGCCAAAGATGATGCTAAGTTTCCTACAATGCATAGAACAGTCCTCTCACACCAAATAATTATCTGGTCAAAATGTCAGTAGAGTCAAGGTTGAGAAACCCTGGACTGAGTTATTAAGCATATACAAGGGAATAGAACTGTATTATATTAAGTGTTTTTGCAAATGACTGTATGGTTCAGAGATTTTTTTTTAAATGCCTGTGGTGGAAAACAGGTAATACAAATGAGGCATGAGGGCTGGGTAGAGACTGTGGCAAACTAGTGAGTTCCTGTGCTCAAGGGTGCTATTCTGTTGATTTTTGCAATATGGAAATGGATTGACAGATTTAACAAATCTTGAAATGTTTTAAATGAAAGCTTAAGTCAAGATTTTTACATAAAATCTTTTGTTTTATAAATACTGGCATTAAAAACGAATTATAAATTTAAATAACTCCCTGCAAAGTCAGATAAAACAAGCTTTGGAGCCAGATGCAGCTCAGGGGCCTTCAGCTGGTAATATCTGCTGTGGGCAATGAGGACTTTGTGAAAAAGGAGTACCATGAAGACCTGAGGGGCTGCCACAATCTACCTGGGTTTCCTCCTAAGCACTGAGTTTTGGCAATGTCTGTTTCCTCCTGGGATGGCCAAGAACCAGGGTTGCATTTTTCCCTCTTCACAACTATAGAAGCTCCTTTACCAGGTGAAGGAAACCCTGGGGTTTAATCATTACAATGTAAGGCAAAAAAGGATTTGAAATGAAATATTTTTCCTTCCACATGGCGAGAGCCTGAACCTGGGGAAACAGAATTTACTCCAAAAATTAAAAGAGCCATTACTGCTCAGCTCTTGGAAATTCTAAATGAGACTCATGCCCTGCAGGCTGTGGTTTTGTTCATACTCTCTAGTTCCTTACTGCGTTTTGCTGTGTGGTCAGGAGTTTTCAAAAGAGAAAGTGGCTGTTTGTTCTAGAAGAAAGAATTTCCAGGCAAAACTGAGTGGACACCCCATTAATTATAATTACTCATATTAAGGAGTAAAAATATGCTGTTCTCACTCAGAAACAAAATGTGTTGGCAAATGAATTTGGAAACAAGAAAAATATGTCAGATGTGAATTTTTGTCATTGATAAGGCATTAAATAAAATACAGTTTATTTTATTTCTGTCCTGATTTTAAGGAACTTTCTGTGCTGATGGATTTCACCCCTGATTTATTATCCTATTGCATTCTTTATATTCAGTGTCTACATTCTGTTTTATGATGGATTGATGTGGGACACTCTTGAGAGACCCTCCTGCTCCCCACACCCAGTACCGCCAAAGGGGTCTCCATCCTTCTAGCTTCTCACTCTTTTTAAAAATATTTTTTAACATGCAATACAAAGAGATGCGAAAATAGAGACAGCACAATGGACCTAGTAGAGAAATGCTGGCAAGCTGGATACAGCCGGTGATCAGAAAAGAACATAATTTCCTGATTGAAAAGGATGGTAGTGGGAGGGTAGGGAGATTGTATAAACGTATGCAGGGTTAGCTGTCTGCAATGTTAATAGGGGTCTCTTTTTTCCTTGCTTTTGCTCAGTAAGCTTAGCATTTTTTTTCATCATTCAAAATATATGTAAGGCTTTTAAGGCTCTGCTATTTCACATTTTCTTCCAGTGATACCTGTTAATCCACCCACACTTAACATTCCACATTTGAATCATTAATTTGACTGCAAATCACCTCAGAAAAAAATGTATCATGCTGGGTAACTGGATCTTAGCAATGTAAGTCATCAGGAAGCTCGTGGGAAAGGGAGGAGGGACCCACTGTTCTTTCCAGCTCTCTCTCTTGCCCTCTCTCTGACCTGGGATATGTGCCCTTTCTTCCTTTCTTTTTAGTGTTAATTTTGGTCATTTCTAGGGTTTGAATATTTTCTACAAAATTCATGTCGAATTTTGTGACAGCATTAAGAGGTAGGACCTTTAAGAGGTGATTAGATCACGAGGGCCCTGCCTTCATGAATGCATTGATACCATTATCGTGGAAGTGGGTTAGTTATCTTGGGAGTGGTCTCCTTACAGAAGGAGGAAGTTCAGCCCTCATTTTTCTCTCCACCTTGGTGCTCCCTTGCCCTTCCACCATGTTTTGACAGAGCACAGAGGTCCTGGCAGGATGCCAGCACCATGCTCTTGAACTTCCCAACCTCCAGAACCATAAGCCGTATAAACTTCTATTCTTACAAATTTCCAGTGTATGGTATTCTGTTATAGCAGCAGAAAATGGACTAAGACATTTGACAAGTCACCAATATAGGGACAATCACGCATCAAAGTAAAAAATCTAGAATGGAACTTTGGAGATCATCTAATTCATAGCTATCCATCCTAACTAAGCTTTAGAATCACTTGGGAATTTTTTAAACTTCTGATGTTTGGACCACGCCCATAGCAAATAAATCCACACTGAGGCAGGGAGGCACTAACTAGTATTTCTTTATAACTGCCCAGCACACAGCCACAGTGGAGTATTCCTGCTATAACTCACTCCTCTCACTTGATAGACAGGGATACTGCTATTCAGGGTCAGAGTTGGGAACAGAACTCCTATTCTTAGGCAGGTGTATCAGCTAAGAGAGCTTCTCAGACCTGCTTCTGTGAATTTGCTGCAGTTGGTGACTTATCCCCCCATGGGCTCCCTGCTAACTCTTGCTACTGGTTGTTCTCACTTGGATTCATTACTACAGTCGCCTCCTAACTGTGCTCCCCACTTTACCCTCAGCTCTCTATCTACCATCCTGCACACAGCAGCAAGACAGCCTTTCACATCATAAATTCAATCCCTTCCCTCTCTGGCTCTATAATCACATGTAGATTAAAGTCCAGCATCTTCACTGTGGTCCACAGACCCTTTGTGATCTAGCCCATGACCATGTCTCTGACCCCATCTCTCCCTCTTCTTTTCCCTCCATACACATTCTCTTTTTACCATGCCTTTCATGAGCTGAGGCTGTTCCTGCCTCAGGACCTTTGCTCTTGCTGTTCCCCTAATCCAAAGGCACCTCCTTCTGTATTTGCATGACCACCTCCTAGCTTTCTCTGGGTCTTTTTTCAGATGTTATCTCCTCAGGGACGCTGTGTCCAGGGTCCCAAGTCCACCTTTAGCCTTGAGGATTCATTGGAAGGACTCACGGGGCTGTACTCATGGCTGTGATTTATTACAGTGAAAGGGTTTAAGCCTAGTCAGCAAGGGGAAAAGGTGCATGGGGGATCCATGAGAAACCAGGCCCAAGCTCCCAAGAGTCTCTTCCCATGGAGCCACACAGGAGGACTTTAATTCCTCCAGCAATGAGTTGAGACGGCACCTGGGAAGTGTTGTCTATGAGGGAAGCTCATCAGAGGCTCAGTACCCAAAGTTTTTACTGGGGACTGGTGACATGCATACCCTCTACCTGGTAAGTACCAAAATTCCAGACTCTGAGAAGGAAAGCATGTGTCTGGACCTGCATCTGCATAGTAAATATTGTGCCAAAAGACTATGCACATTGAAAACCACTATTATCATTTAGGGAAAGTCTTTTATTAAAGTAGAAAACCGCTTGTCAGCCAGGTTCCCAGACGTCAGCCAAGGGCCAACCTTGCAAGGAGCCTTTCCAAGGAAAGCAGTCTCTGATCTGCTGTGTTAACTTTTCTGCACAGGTGCCCGCTTTATCCATTGGAAATAAAATAGTGGTTCTCCATTTCTCTTTATCTCCCCGAATCTTGTCCTTACCACTCTTACTATTGCCTATTACATGTGCTTGTGTGTATGTGTGCGTGTGTTTATACATATATTGGTACACATATGTACACTGTAAAACGATTTTCCTTGTAACACCGTCTCTACAGTGTAAGTCCCATGAAGGTGAGGGCTGAGTTTGCTTACTGCTATATTCCCAACACGTAGCACTTAATAGATAGGCCAAGGCCAGCTTATCCTAGCATGAGAGCCAACTGTGTGCCTCTCCTGCCAAATCCAAGTTCAGTGGCATCCCCAGTGTTGTCTGAAACAAGTCACAGTGATGGTATTTACACCACAGAACTTGGAAAATGCTACAAATCAGTGAGCTTTTGGTTTTTTTTTTTTTTTTTTTTTGTTATAAGCCAGATAACAGGCTTATTAGCACACTATCTGTAGGCATATACAAATACATATTGAATGATAGGCTCATTGTACCATTATTTACTTTGTTTCCTTAAGTTGACTTCTTAACTGTAATGAGCTTATTAAAGGATACTTGCACCTTTACACCACAGTAAATGAAAAGCCATGTCGCTTACCAGTGATTCATATCTAATCATGGTTGGTTCCACAGAAACATTCAGGGACCCAGGCTGGTGAAACCTCCACTGTCTTGGGCACAGTTATCTCAGATGTGGCTTCTGTGCTTACTGGAGTAGGGAAAAGACAACCAGAGGGTAGCCCAGGGACTCTGTGGCCAGGCCTGGAAGGAGTTTCTATCACTTTCATCAATATCCATTGATTAGAAGCGAGGCACATGATCCCCAACCTAGCTGGAGGGGAAACTCCACAATGCTATCTTCCCATGTGCCTAGCTGTATAATTTCCTATTGCTGCTGTAAGAAATTGCCACAAATTTAGTAGCTTAAAACAGCACAAGGCCAGGCACGGTGGTGGTTCACGCCTGTAATCCCAGCACTTTGGGAGGCAAAGGCGGGCAGATCACCTGAGGTCAGGAGTTCGAGAGCAGCCTGGCCAACATGGCGAAACCCTATCTCTACTAAAAGTACAAAAATTAGCCAGGCACAGTGGTGGGCACCTGTAATCCCAGCTACTCAGGAGGCTGAGGCAGGAGAATCACTTGAACCCGGGAGGTGGGCGTTGCCGTGAGCCGAGATCACGCCACTGCACTCCAGCCTGGGCGACAAGAGTGAGACTCTGTCTCAAAAAGCAAAAGCAAAAACAAAAGACGAAACAACAAAAAAACCCCAGCACAAATGTATTACCTTATAGTTCTGCAAGCCGAAAGTCCAAAGCCACTCTCCCTGGGATAAAGTAAAGGTATCATAGGGATTTTGTCTTTCTGGTATCTTTAGGGGAGAATCCGTTTCCTTTTTTTCCAGCCTTTAAAGCCACCCACGTTCTATGTCTCCTGATCCTTTCTTCCATCTTCAGTACCTGTAGTATTCGTCTTCAGATCTCTCTCATGGGATGGGATTCCTACCTTCGTCATCAAGGATGGTTACACCACAGTAAACGAAGAGCAGTGTTGCTTGCTCAAGGTGCATATCTAATCAGGGTCAACTCCATGGGAACATTCAGGGACCCAGGCTGATGAAGCCCCCACTGTCTTGGGCATAGTCATCCCAAATGTGCCTTCTATTCAAATGTGGCATCTCCTCCTCTGACTCTGACTTTCCTGTCTCCTTATAAAGACCCGGTGATGTTATTGGACCCACCCGGATAATACAGAGTAATCTCCCCCATCTTAATATCATCAGATTGGCAAAGTTCCATTTCAGGGGTAAGTGACATAGTCACGGGTTTTGGAATTCATTAGAATATGGACATCTTGGTAGTGGAGGGCAGGTGTTACGCAGCTTGGCACACTTGGAAAAGGAAAACCACATTGTATTTTGTGTCTCTGTCTACCTTTGTCATCAAGGGATGGTAAACTCCTTTGTGCTAGCTCCTGGCATGGACAGAACTGACTGCAGCTTCAATGAAAGGATTACTTCGAGAGACGAGATGTTGACAGGATTAAAGAAGATAAGAAGGACTGTGAAGTGTCCAGAGACCAGCAACAAGGGGGGCTGTTATCAACCCTGCGAGCAAAGGTGGGGACAAGGTCAGGGAGCTGCATCACAGACCCCGGTGAGGATAGAGCCATGGAGGAAGGACTGTTGGCAGCAGCTGAAATTACTGGGGTCTGCAATGGTGGCCAAAACCTCAGGAGGGAAGAGAAATACCCAACCTCTTTGTCCCCTAGTCCTGTGACGGCCCACTGATTCCTCTCATTGGCCAAACCCCACCAGAAGCCAGAGAGCAAAGGGCCTGGGTGATGCCTCAATAGAGGACGGCTTCCTGGGTGCAGAGCAGGGCAGAGGAGGGGCAGAAAGAGCATCTGCATGGATGGACAGAGTGACCAACATGGTCACTGAAAACCAGTCCGAGAACGCAGAGGTACTAAAGAGCTGGCTGCTATTGTCTAGACAAAATGCCGAGCTTCTCCGTCTTCTGTTAAATGAAAGATTAGCAAATGTCGGGGAAGCATTAAAAACATATTAGCACAAAACTGTAACATTCTCCTAGACTTAAACAGAGTGATGGAAAAGTAATTGAAAAGGGATTTTTCTTTCCTGCCAGTCCACATTAAGCCGTTTCCAGAGAACACTTAAATTCTTCTCACTTGCCTGGCGCGGAGGGTCATTGGAAATAGCAAGGATTGGCCAGGCACAGTGGCTCACACCTGTAATCCCAGCACTTTGGGAGGCTGAGGTGGGCGGATCACTTGAGGTCAGGAGTTCAGGACTAGCCTGACCAACATGGTGAAATCCCATCTCTTTTAAAAATACAAAAAAAATTTAGCTGGATGTGGTGGCACATGCCTGTAGTCTCAGATACTCGGGAGGCTGAGGCAGGAGAATCTCTTGAATCTGAGAGGCGGAGGTTGCAGGGAACTGAGATCACACCACTGCACTCCAGCCTGGGTGACAGAGCAAGACCCGGTCTCAGAAAAGGAGCCAGGATTGATGAAAACAACCAGGAATATGGTCGTCACTCCGGTTCTCCAGCAGGACCATGATTCACAGAACCACAGTCCTCACCCCGGGGACCCAGTAGGTTTGACATTGAGAAAGACCGACTGAGTTACACCTAACTCAACAGGGAGAAGCAGCTTAGGTCTGTGTTCTGGTGTCCAGAATCCCAATCCAGAGACAGAGGACCAGGCCTTTCCCTAATCTCCAAGATGTTCAGTGTTTTTCGCCTTTTCCCATCTTAGAATTCCAGTGCGGGGGGTAGACTTGGAAAAGCCTTGGGAATTTCACACCGACGTGACGGGGGCTTGCAGCAGGCCCAGGCTGGTGTGGCACCAGCTGGGGGAAGAGTGACAGGCAGTCACATTTCATCTTCTACCGGAGGCACAGCCACGAGCCAGTGGCTCCCTCGGCCCCACCCGGATGGGCTCTGACAATAGATTGTGCGTCCGCAGCAGCCTGCGCTTCAGGGATCCCAGTTTCTCATTGGAAAGGAGGAGTTAGGAAACTAATGGCTTACTGATAGGAGAGAGGGGAAAATGGATAAGATTAGTTACAGGAAAAGCAGCGTGGGACCCAAGTAGGTTTTCCGTCATATGGGTTCTCGGGCACTCCATCTCCAACACACCCACCATGAGGCTGGCCACAGCAGTGAGGCAGGGAACTGCAAAATGACTGAAATTAAGTTTACTCTGTGCTGCAGGATTAAAATTTACATGGGCAATTAAGTTGTGGTTATACACAAATTAAGAAGATTGGGTTTCCTGGGACCCACATCTGAGAAGTAAGCTTTACATCTTCTACATAGGAGGTATGGCCGACTGGCTGGCGATGGGCGGGAGGGCCGGCTCGGAAGCTGGCTGGCCGGATGTGCTCTGTAATGGGATGGATTTGCTGGGGTCGGTTCTCTGGGATTAGCCCCATGGGTGATACCCCCAGGACTCTGTTGTGAGGGTCCGTACACGCGAGATCCACACGGGGCAGAGTTTCTGCATATCTGCCTCCCATGCCCCCATGGTCATCTGTCATTGAAGCCCCCAGCAGGCAGTCCTGGACCCAGGTTCTCAGAGGAGATCAATGGGAAGGCCCAGGGAGAGGATGGGCTCAGCGAGGCCACTCACCTAGGGCGTCAGCAGCACATCCTCTGCCCACTGGCCCCACCCAGGTGACCCCAGGAGCTAGTTTCAGGGACCTGCTAGCATTGGTAAGCCCTCCCCTTTCTGGGCAGGACCATAATTAGTTTCTTGTTTGTATCACTACAATGTTGGTATTTCTGGGCACCAAGAGAAAGACTGTGAAGGCACCCTTCTTTTGCATCCCATAAAATTCAAAGCACATCCAGGTAGGACTCTCTTGTGGTTGGATTCCTTAGTGGACAGGCAGTCCTGGGCGTGGATCTGATGACTTGGTGATGAGAGGGAACACCAGGCCAGCCTCCTGAAGTCACAAGTGGGTATCCTTTGCAATGGTACAAGTAGGATGAAAACACATGTGCCCGCCTTCCCTGATGGCCCTGTGTCCCTGAACTCTACCCCTTTACTCCTTTACTCAGTTATCACCCTCAAAAACACCTCCCCAATACCTATCCTAACTGAATGCCAATGTCCAACTCAAATGCCACGTCCTTAGGGGACTTCTTTGCACCTGTGGTCCCTCCACAGGCAGATGCGGCCCCATCTTCCCCTGCAGTGATTCCTCACCTCTGAATCCATGACCTGACTGTCAGCTCCTGGAGGGCAGTGCCCATGGTGGAGAATGCCTTTCTACCTCCTTCAGCCGGGTAGAGCGCCTTCCCTGAGGCTGGGAGGTCACTCAGTTCATCTCTGTTAGAGGAGTTGATTATTGATTTATAGGTGATTAATGATTATTGATAATTGACGTGCTGATTATCACCTCTGTGGAATCCCAGATCTAGAAGTGAGAAAGCATCACAGTACTCTGTTAAGCAGATTCTGTTCATTGCTGGCAGAAATTCAGAGAGGATGACTGGGGAGGTGTGTCTGGAGTGGAGGTCTAATGTAGGAGGCACATCTGCAGCCCCGTTTCTGTAAACCAGCTTGTGCCAACGTCTCCCTAGAGGGCACAGCCACGGCACTGTCATCGTTTCAGAGCAAGCAAAGGTAACCTCTGTATCTTAACATTCACAAAATGATGAACAGGCTGCCTTTGAAAGTAATTCAGTCAGAATAAGTTTTCAGCTTTTTAAGACTTTGGCAAATGGTTGGCATTACTTATGCTCATTTTTTCCAGTATTTGCTGAAGAAAATGCTCCAACCAAGCAATACCGGGCAGGTTCTAGAATCCTTAAGTGAGTGAGTGCAAATGTTGAACGTTTAGGAATCAGTCCGAATGGGAATGTTCTTCCTCTCCATGAATTTCTTGCGTAGTGACAGAAAGGTAGAGGGTATAAGAATAACACATTTTCTGGTCCATCCACGCGAGTTACTAGGAATGTTGCTGCATCACTCCAGTATTTTATTTTAATTTAGAACTTTGCTGTAATAAGCCTGACACCAGGGAAGGACACCATTCCTGTATGCCAGGTTTTATTGAAACCACGTTTCTAAAGAATGGTGTGGTGCGTGTCTGACATGGATCCTTCCACATTTAGGGCAACTCCAAGGCCTGGTTCTATCAGAATGTTTACTGTATTCTTGATCTTGAGTCTTTTATGGCCCACTTGAGATTTTTATTGTAAAGTGGAATAAGACACCCAGATCACTCATTATAAAATTTGAATGGTAAATTCCAGCCGTTAAATAGCTTTGAAGAAGTCAGTAAACAAACAAGTAAGCCACAAAAGCCCTATTTTTAAGAGACTCTCATAAGCTTAGAACCAGATATTTCCTTTGTCAGGGTGAAATACAGTTGTCACGGAGAGGCGTAACGTTTAATCAAAAGTTTAAGGTGATGATGGTTACTGTTTAAAGCAAATACTTCACTGCAGAGCTGCAGGCTCTGAAATAGGCACTTTCTGGTCGAATAGCTAATTTACTGACTCGTTTTCAAAGTGTCTCAGCTACCTGATGTTTATGGAATTCAGCACTTACAGAAGTGTTTTCCATATGGGAAACAATTGGCTATTTCTCAAGGCCAGAAATGTGTCCTGTGTGATTCAGTGTCTCCCCGGAAAAATAAACAGAGTTTTCCTGCGTCTGTCGCTCATATGAATTCAGAACTTTACAGACAGGAGCTACTGAAAGATAAATCATTTTGTTATTGTGCTGTACAAGCACAGCATGCCTCTAGTTCTGTTGTGTTTAGATTCTAGAACATTTTTTTTTCCATTCAAGGAAATGTATTTTTATATTATTGAGCTGAATTGGATGTAACAATTTTCACGTCTTTATTTTTTTTTAGGTTACATCTAGAGTATGCAGGCAGCTTTGGGTGGGGTTTTTTTATTTTGTTTCGTTTTGCTTTTGAGACAGGGTCTCACTCTGTCACCCAGGCTATACTGTAGTCTTGCGATCTCGGCTCACTGCAACCACCACCTCCCGGGCTCAAGCGATTCTCCCACTCAGCCCCCCACGTAGCTGGGACTACAGTTACAGGAATGTGCCACCACACCCAGCTTTCTTTCTTATTTTTTTTCTTTTTTCTTTTTTGTTTTTTTGTAGAGAGGAGGTCTCGCCATGTTTCCCAGGCTGGTCTCAAACTCTTGGGATCAAGCGATCTGTCTGCCTTGGCTTCCCAGTGTGCTGGGATTACAGGCATGAACCACCATTCCCAGCTCTCGGGTGGCTTTCTTATTAAGATAGATGATCATTTCTGAAAATATTAATATTAATAGTATACTAACTAAAATGTATTGAGTATCACATGGAATAACTTGTATAATTCTTCCAACAACTGTGTGAGGCAGCTACTGTTGTTATCCCCATATTATAAATGAAGAAATTGAGGATAAAAATGATTAAATGATTTGCCCAAGCTACAAGGCTAGCAAGAGGGAAAGCCGGCAAATGGCTGTGCTGGGATATAATTTTTTTACCCTATAAAATGAGGATAATAAAACACCACAGTATTATGGTGAGCACTGAATAACATAATAAATCAAAGTGTCTGACATTTGCAAAAACACAGTAAATATCGTTCTTCCGTTTTCTCCCAACTTTCCCCATAAAAGACCTTCATAAGTAAACCTATTTCCAAAAAGACCAAAATATAAACATGTGAAGAAGCCACATCAGAAAGAATAAAATAAGGACAACTGGCCAGTAAAGGTTTTATTGACTTTAAGTGGGAAGAAAGCTTTCACGGTAACATGGGCACCAGACGTCAATCTTTTGTTAGGCGTCAGCTCATTCCTCCACATCCTCGGGGGAGCCCCCTTCGCCCTCCCCTCCCCCTTGGTCCAGGGACATGGGTGAGACTGAGTCCATCCCCAGGGTCAGGTGGGCATGTGACCCAGCGTGCGTGACCTGTCCTGGCCACTTGGCCCATTCCATCTCCCTGACCACTGCAGTTGGCTTCATGATGCGCACAGGACCCAGTTTGGGCTAATGATCATCAGCCCCCAGATCTGAGTCTCTTCAGGGAAAGAAGCCTTCGTTTTCACAGGACTTGTCCTTGGCAGGGGCAGGAGATCAACCTGGAGCTGCTCAGGAGCCCTAGCAGGAGTGAGCTACCCTCATAAGAAATGCATTGATTTTGAAGGCAACAGCCTCAAGAGATGGCATTGCTAGAGTTCTTGGATCCTAAGTTTTGATACCTCTGGGTCTTTTAGATTTTGATAAAACCTAAAATTTTATTAAATATGTTAACTATTTTATTAAATATTTTAATATAATAAACTATTAAAATTTTTTAAATGGTTTATTTTTCCAGGGAGACATTGAATCACACTGGACACATTTCTGTGGGCCTTGAGAAATATCCAATTGTTTCCCATATGGAAATATTCATTAAATACTTTATCAAAATGTGATTTTATTAAATATATTAAATATTTTATTAAATGTTAAATATTTTTGTTAATTTTATTAAATAAATTTCTAATTTTGTTCACATTGCTTAGCTTTTCTGCCAGTTTTTACCCAAAAAAAGGCAAACGAGAAAGCAACATTTACGAAATACTTGGGATGTCATTTCCGTGTAACTTCAATGCAGACTTGTAAAGAGACACATGAAGAATCCATGTGTCAAATCTGAAGAGGGCTACAAGGTAATCGATTGGGAAGCACAGAATGATGATGTCACATCACCTAAGAAGCAAAACACACCCTTCCTTTTAAAAGAATGCAGATTAAATTTCTTCATCTGTACACAGAGAAATGGCCTTCCTGGATTAAGATGGCTATGCTTCCCTCGCAGGGCTGTCATGTACCGTTGTTCAGGTTGTGAATGCGTCAGGTGTGCTTTGTGCTGGTGGAGTTGAAGTCCAGTCTCCATTCCGGTCAGTGAGCTGTGCTGGTCGCCATGAGACTGCACTGGCCTGGATACAAGGACACTCCTAATCAACACGAAGGTGTGTTGCGTGTTAGCTGCAGGCCTGGGACAACTCCACCTCAGAGTTGGCCTGCACCATTTCTACCTGCAGATACTAAATGTCTTTCTCCACAAATGCCTCTGACCATGAAGATGGGTGCCACTGGTCGTTTCTAGTTGTCTTCTAGATTAGTTTTCTATTGGTTCTGTAGCAAATCACCACAAACTTCGTGGTTTAACACAACAGACATTTTTTATCTTACAGCTTTGTAGGTCCCGGCTCCACTCCTACCTCCCTCTTCCACTCTTAACCACCTTTGCAGATTACAATGAGCCCACCTAGATAATCCAGGATAATCCTCTTGTTTTATTTTCCTGACTTAATCCTATCTGCGTGGTCCTCTTTGCCATGCAAGGTAACTTACCCACAGGTTCCTGGAAATAGGACATGGACGTCTTTGAGGGACCATTGTTCTACCTACCACTCTACTCTTAGGAAATCTGGTCAATGATATTAGGATTCATTTTGGCGTTTCTAATTTCTGGGCTAAATTAAGTGCACCTTGTAGCTCAGCCATGGTTTCCAAACAGATGCATGTTCTAATTTAACTGCTTGTTCAGACAGAGTTGCCCTGACCCTCACAGGCGTTCCCACGTGTTCTCTTGACTTCTGAAGCCCTTTTTACAGGCTGTTTGGTGATGGGAACCTCATTGACCTTTCCAAGGAACTGAGCCAGAGCATGTGCCTGAGCGGATCTGATCGATTATGGGGGACTCCCTTGCATACAGGAGATTAGACCATTTCCCAGGTGGCATTGTTTTCCTTCTGTCCAAGTTTCATCTCTTTAAAATTGCACTGAAACCACACTTCAGACTACAAGTCTGAAGCTACTCAGAATAGAAAAGCAGTTCCTGAAATTGCCCCAGACACTGCCTTTGTCTGGAATTAGGAGACTTTAGGACAATGCCCATGAAAAAGTGAGATTTAACTACCACTTGCTACCTGGACACTTACTGGTCCAGTTTTTCAGAGAAGGACTTTCGTTTAGGTTGATCGTCTATAGCCTCCTGCAGTTGCTAGCCTCATGACTCTGCATGATGATGCGTGTGGCCTTAACTACAGATCCCTGATGTGCCCCAGTGGGTAATTCAGTGACCAGCAGGCATGCCTGGCAGGACAGAACTGAGTGAGACTCCTAGCGTCATAGCCTCACAGGCTTGGACACTTGAAGATGCCACCAGCATCTCCTCTTCCTCTTTGCTAAAAGATGATTTTCACAAAAAGGTAAAATCATGAACTCATGTAGATATAAATAAGCATACACGAACATTGTTGTTTAACTCATTAATGGAGGACATCAGGCAGATGTTATAACCTATTCAAAGGAGAAGTGGAAGAGGCACAGATTTCCGTGGAGAAAAGGAACGTTGAATCGCACGTGTGCAGGTTGACCCCGCTCTGTGCAGGTGGGTTATTCCTGTACCAGATAGAAATGATTTGCGTGACTAGAGGCAAGAATCATTTTGACTTTGTATCAGTTATCTACAGTCTTAAAATAACTCCCATACAATCAGAACTGGAAAACCTAGAAAGGTGTGCATCATTTTTCACTGAAGCACAGATTTTTCCTTCATTGTCTCCTGGTAAATAAACTCTCCTCTGAACCACCCGTGAAACGATAGACACCTTGGACCTCAGCATGAACTTGGCCTGGGGAAGGTAGCTACTTGCTATCATTTCTGTTGTGTGGTTTGTCCTTTGTCTCACCTCCTGCTCACGCTCCTCTTCCTCCTCCCCTTTCCTTTCTCTCTCTCTCTCTCTCTTACATTCAT
This sequence comes from Theropithecus gelada, assembly GCF_003255815.1. NCBI lineage: Eukaryota > Metazoa > Chordata > Mammalia > Primates > Cercopithecidae > Theropithecus > Theropithecus gelada. The sequence goes on along the minus strand of NC_037679.1, from coordinate 88,853,546 downwards.
TCAGGAACTATGGCATATTGATTGCATCCCTCAAAATGACTTTGCCCTCAGAAAATGGGGAAGGAAAAAAAGTTGTTTTGTGGGTTTCTTTAAGCTGTTAAATCCCTAAACAAATTAAACATTAATATAAGCCATTTTTTAAAAATTATGAGATGTAACACTCTACTAGTTTTAATATAAAGCAGCTTAATGAAGTTCTTTCACTGCATACTGAGTGCCTGATGGAGGTGAGGACGGGGAACGGCTTACGCATTGTTAGGTTAGAGACAAGGTGAAGTCAGCGCTCTGTGTCCAAACTGCACCCTCCTCACTAGACTTTGTCTTGATGGGCTTTCAGGGGGATTCCGCATTGATGACATTCCCAAGGACAGGCCTGTGGGCTGCTGACCGTGAGACAGAGCTTTGAGTTATTTTCTTCAATGTCTTTTCCTTTATCCATTCATTTCTAAAATTTCTTTCCCAGATTTATTGAGGTATAATTAGCCTCAATAAAATAAAAATTGTATATATTTACAGTGTACAGTATGATGTTTTAGTATGCATATATACTGTGAAATATTACCAAAATCAAGTTGATTATTATGATCTGATACTTTAGCCAATTGCAAGTATGTGGTACATATTAGTCTATCTACTGTAGTCTCTATGCTATACATTAGCTCTCCAGGACTGCTTCCTCCTGCATGGCTGGAAGTTTGTACCCTTTGACCAACACCTCCCCACTTCCCCACCTGTGTTGTTCAAACTCTGGTCCAGTGTCCATCTGTGCCCTGGCATTGTCCTGCAACTCGAATGACAGTCTTGAAGGAGGCAATTGAAATCTCTGCTTCCACTGACCCATTAAAGGGGGCTCTGCAGATTTTACTCAAGAAAACAAAAATAGAAAATACCATTTCAGATATGAATGAACTAACCAGGGCATATGGCAGCAGGAGGAAAGGTTACTTCAGTGGTCGTGGAGCGCTGCTCTGGGGAGAGGCCATTTGTATTGAGACTGGATGAGGTGAAAGAGCTCATGCTGCAAAGGGCCTGGGGATGGGCACTCCAGGTGCAGGAAACAGCCAGTGCAAGGGCCCTGGGGGCAGGACTGAGCTCAGTGCACATGAGGAAGAGGATGAAGAGCAGTGTGGCTGGAGGGAGGTGAGCAAGGGCAGGATGCCACAGTCAGAGAGAGATGCTTCCTCCTGTAGGACTTTGTCCATCCCCTTACCCGGGGTCCCAAGGGTGCCACTAAATCCATCAGTGTTCTCTCTCTTAACAGTTTCGAGGTGAGTTTCTAGACCTAGGAATGTAGTAGGACTTGATTCTCAAAGCAGGGTCCCTGGACCAGCCACATCAGCATCACTTGTTAGAAGGTAAATTCTTGAGTTCCACCCCAACCTGCTGAGCAGAAGCTCTGGGGGTGGGGCCCAGCCACAGCAAGCCAGCTGGGTAGATGAGTCACATGCAGGCCAATGTTTGGGAAGCACTGAACTCAATGGAGACCAGGTTTTGTCTCTGTGTCTGTTTCTTTGCAATCTCACAGACGGTGGCTGGGACTCACATACTTGCCTCTCACCCACAGTTACCAGCTGAGTTCGTCAGTGCAGCTGTGGAATCTGTAGGTAAAAGCTCAAGCAAGACACACAAGGTGAGGACGAGACCAAAGCTGCTCATCAGATTGTCTGCTACGTCTGGCTGGTTCTGGTTTAAGAAAAAAAAGTTGCTTTGGATTTATTTTCCCTCCTTCTTTCCCAAAACACACAAAGCTCCTTTGCATACATTACTTGAGGTAATCTTGCAATGTTTATTAAAAAAAAAAAAACAAAAACCAAAAATCTGAGATGAGAGAGACCTACAATTGAAGCAATAAAAACATTCTTCTGCAAATGGATTTTTATGTATTTGTGCAGTCAGGTATCCATGTTTACATACTACTCTACAGAAATTGGCTTGAATAGTGTTTCTCACACTTGAGCACATATCAGACTCTTGGGATATTGTTAAAGCAAATATTGTGGAGGTTGGACCCCTAGAGCATCTGAATCGGTGGGTCTGGGGAGGGGCCTGAGAATGTTCATCCTGGTGTGTTCCCAGGTGCTGCTGCTACTCCTGTGAAGACCACACACAGATCACGTGGCTTGAACATAGTTCCCACAAATAGGACTCTGTCTTAAAGTCAGGGTTAGGCTCAGCTGTGAGCGATGAGGCTGCTAAGTAACAGTGGCTAAATCGAAGTAGAAATTCCTTCTCTCACGTGAGCATCCAGGCTCCCATGATGGCACTGAGGTCACTTGGGTTTGCAGCCCTTTTGTGTCTTATCAGTCTTCTTTTCTCAACATGAGGCTCCCTCCTCAAAGTCTGAGATGTTCCTTCCGGCTGCAGCCATCCGGTCTGCTTCCTACACAGCAGGAAGGAAGAAAGTGAAGGAGAGAACACAGCCCACAGCTACCCGACTCAGCCGCTTCTCGGATATTCCAGACACCACGCTGCCCACGTCCCATTGACTAGAGATGTCCAATATGGGAGTCACTGGTCATATGTGGCTCTTCAAATTCAAGCTTGAATTAATTGAAATTGAAAAGTCAGTTTCTTGGTAGCACCAGCCATATTTTCAGTGGCCAGTAGCCACTGGTGGCATGTGGCCATTCCACTGCACTGCACAAAGACATTTCAGGAGTGCAGCAAGCTTCACCAGGCAATGACGGAGGTGGCCACTCCTACCTGCAAGGGAGACTTGGAAATGTAGCTCTTCCCTTCATTAAAACTTGAGCTCTATGGTTAAAAAGAAAGACAAAGGCCGGGCGCGGTGGCTCACACCTGTAATCCCAACACTATAGGAGGCCGAGGCGGGTAGATCACGAGGTCAGGAGATTTAAACCATCCTGGCTAATACAGTGAAACCCCGTCTCTACTAAAAATACAAAAAATTAGCCAGGCATGGCGGTGTGCGCATGTAATCCCAGCTACTTAGGAGGCTAAGGCAGGAGAATCGCTTGAACCTGGGAGGCAGAGGTTGCAGTGAGCCGAGATTGCGCCATTGCACTCCACCCTGGGCGACAGAGTGAGATGCTGTCTCAAAAAAAAAAAATAATAATAATAAAATAATAAAGATGAAAACATATTGTGTGGAGTAGCTCTTTGTTCCTGCCACAGAGCCCTGCCAAGGGTATTTACTAAATAAGAAATAACCTGAGGATGTACTGAAGGCCTTCCTAGATGCGCCACAAGGTGGTTTCCAACTCCAGGGCTCAACATTCAAGAAGCCCTCGACTTCTCCCACTTTTAGCACAACCCTGGGACTTTGATCTGAAGGATACTATCAACTTTTACCAATTATCATCCTATTTTCATTCATTATACATATGGATTTTTAATAATCCTTTATATAATAAATATATAATGTAAATATATATTTATAATATGAATATATAATAATCCCACATCCTTTATATAATCCCATCCCTCTTTTTTTCTGGAGACATAGTTTTGCTCTTGTTGCCCAGGCTTGAGTGCAGTGGCGTGATCTCAGCTCACTGCAACCTCCACCTCCCGGGTTAAAGTGATTATCCTGCCTCAGCCTCCCAAGTAGCTGGGATTATAGGCCTGCACCACCACGCCTGGCTAATTTTTTGTATTTTTAGTAGCGATGGGGTTTCACCATGTTGGTCAGCCTGGTTTGGAACTCCTAACCTCAGGTGATCTACCCACCTTAGCCTCCCAAAATGCTGGGATTACAGGCATGAGCCACCGTGCCTGGCCTATATAATCCCGTCTTTAAACAGCCGCCCAAATGAGCAGACCGAGTGCTTGCCACCTGGAACCTGATAGATACAGAGCACTGCTGGGAGGGGACAGGAGTTCAGATTCTAAATATGTTTATCACATAGAACCGAGAGCTTATGTGTGTGGATTGTACACGGATATGAAAAGCAGAGAGGAGCCATGCGTGGCGCCAGGGTTTTATGATGTGATACTAGAACAATGGAAGTTGCATTTTCTGAGCTGGGACAACGGTGAGAAGAGTGGTTTTAGGGAGACCCATGCAAATATGTTTAGGGGGCCATGAAGAGTTACATGCCAAGTTTTGGATGCTTGTGAGATCTCCAAGGGAAGGTGCTGAGAAGGACGAGGGATATTTTAGTGGAGGTCGAGGAAGCGTTCCAGTCTGGTGATGCAAATGGAAGCCTAGAGAGTGGATGCCGTTACCCAGGGAAACGCATGGTGGGTATGGGAGAGGCAGCGTGCGCACCGAGGCCGAACACACGCAGGGAATGCACGTGGATATGGGAGAGGCAGCGTGTGCACTGAGGCCGAACACACCCAGGGAACGCTTGTGGGTATGGGAAAGGCAGCGTGCGCCCTGAGGCTGAACACACCCAGGGAATGCGCGTGGGTAGGGGAGAGGCAGCGTGCGCACTGAGGCTGAAAATACCCAGGGAACGCTTGTGGGTATGGGAGAGGCAGCGTGTGCACTGAGGCCGAACACACCCAGGGAACGCGCGTGGGTAGGGGAGAGGCAGTGTGCTCCCTGAGGCTGAACACACCCAGGGAATGCACGTGGGTAGGAGAGAGGCAGCGTGTGCACTAAGGCTGAACACACCCAGGGAATGCACGTGGGTAGGGGAGAGGCAGCGTGTGCACTAAGGCTGAACACACCCAGGGAACGCGCTTGGGTATGGGAAAGGCAGCGTGCGCCCTGAGGCTGAACGCACCCAGGGAACGCGCGTGGGTAGGGGAGAGGCAGCGTGAGCACTGAGGCTGAACACACCCAGGGAATGCGCGTGGGTAGGGGAGAGGCAGCGTGCGCGCTAAGGCTGAACACATTGGCATTGAAAGGAGGAGGTGGCAGGGAAGAATACCAAGGCGCGAAGCGTGAGGGGCGAGGACCATGGCTGCGGGCTTTCAAGTATTTGCCTCTCTCTCTCTGGACCTAGTTTGTCTTACATTCAAGTTTTAAAAGTGATCCTAAGAAAGACACTCCGAAATACACTTAAATGTTTGCAATAAAATAAATAAAATAAAATAAATGGGCAAGAGATATTTTGCATAATGTTTTTTCCCATTAAAAATAAATAATGGGCGGGGCACGGTGCTCATGCCTATAATCCCAGCAGCTTGGGAGGCCGAGGTGGGTGGATCACCCGAGGTCAGGAGTTAGAGACCAGTCTAGTCAACATGGCAAAACCCCTCTCTACTAAAAATACAAAAAATTAGCCAGGTGTGGTGGCAGATACCTGTAATCTCAGCTACTTGGGAGGCTGAGGCAGGAGAATCACTTGAACATGGGAGGCAGAGGTTGCAATGAGCTGAGATTGTGCCACTGACTCTAGCCTGGGTGACACAGCCAGACTCTGTCTCAAAAATAAATAAATAAATAAATATTAATAATGACCATTAGCAATAATGGGAAAATTTAAAGGAAAACACAACACTTAGGGAGAAAATTAACACCCCAAATCCCACCAGGCAGATACAACTATTATTCATGGTTGGTATACTTCTCCCTGGTTTTTCCTTTATGTGGATATATACTATATACATTTCAATGATTCTGAGACTTTATTTTCATATGTGCTATATCTGAAATTAGAATATGTCTTAAAATTTATGGTGCTTTCACATTTCTTTTGTCCTGAAATTACTTGGGATTCAGTTCAATTGCTAGGGCTGGTCATAAGTGTTCATGTTGTCAGCACTTCTATATGTAAATGCTTTTAAAATAAATTTTCTATCAGTATAAAGTAAAAATTCTAAGAGATTACAGTTTTTGTGTCATGGCTTAACCTCTTAGTGGTACATAAAATAATGGTTTATTTTAAATTCATAGGATCTGAGATTCCATGAAATATGATACACATTTTTGTGTTATAAGCTAAACATGCTCTTTCGTTTTTCAGTCAATAATAATTTATGTGATATCTGCTTCAGGCCACTGGGTCAAACCTCCTACTGAGAACAAGTAGAAAAGCTGAAGAATACAACAACAACAAAAACATGCATTAAAGGCATGAGAGACCTTTGGAGGCACACAGGATATTAAAAAGCCAAGACGTCAGGAGGAAGGAGGCACACTCTGGTGAATCCAGCATTCGGAGATGTTTTCCTTGGGGAACATTTGCTTCTACTTCTTTGGTGCAAGGCAAAAAAAAAAAATCAGAATCTGAGGAGAAGGTGGTAGTTAAGAGGCGGCTGAACAGAGTTTTTTACACTCTTATAAGACAAAAATTGTAGTTCATTTTCTACCAAGAAATAGGTTTACCTTATCTATTCTAATAAATGGTTACGTATCCTTTCTTTGGATCTATAGTTTGTAGCTGATTTTTCAACTTTATGGCTGGCACTGCACTCAACATTCTTATAAATTTTTCAGAGTATTTCTGTATTTCCTCAGAATAGATTCTTAGATATACAATGAATGGGTCAGAGAGACAGGAAATTTCAAGCCTCTTTTAGGTATGGTCAAATCATCTCCCAGAAATTTGACCCTGATCATGATTCTTCTGGAGTTCCATGAGAGCGTCGCTGTTAGGAAACTCGCAGCAGCGTGGTCCATTGCCATTAAAAAACTCTTGGTCAATTTGTAAGGAAAAAATGTACCACTCTGAGCTTGGCTTGACGTTTATTTCTATCTTGAGAGTCCGCTGTAATAGCACCTGATCTCCATGGTCCCATTTGAGTAGGTCTTCCACACACACTCTGTCTGGAAGTTCTGATACAGCCGTTCCCTGTCTAATCTGCATGGTTAGGACATGTGATGTGGTTTTCCAATGTATTATCCATGACGTACTATCTAGGTATGTACTAGCTCCTCAACTGTAAAGCAGAAGCACCAGCTCTCCAAGTGGCGTGGTTTTTCTCCCTAAGTTGTGTTGCCAGATGAAGCAAATAAAAATACATCATGTCCTGTAAAATGTTATTTTCAGATAAAAATAATGTTCCCTGGGATACGGGGGACATACACTACAAAGTATTCGAAATTCCTAGTTAAATGGGTGCTTTTTTTTTTTTTTTTTTTTTTTTACCTGAGCCTCTACCGGGAGGGGACACTTGACAAGGTCTGTAGACATTTATGATTGTGACAGCTGGGCTGGGGGTGGTGGCTGCTGGCACCTAGGCAGAGGTCAGGGAGGCTGATAAGCATTCAGCAAGGCACAGGATGCCCCCACGACCAAGGCTGGTCTTCAGCGGTGCTGAGGTTGAGAATCCCTCATGGAGGGTGTCTGGTTTCCACTTTAATTTCCAGGCTTTGTATTTAGCTGGTGAAGGGTCAGGACTCACAAAGGCTAAATAGGATTAGTTTGTTTGGGAATGTATCACTCCTCTCTTCCTGTCTCAAGTTGGTCTTCAGCGTATTTGATTGGCTAGATAACTTTTTATCCTCTCACCCTGTTTTTTTTTCTTTTTTTTTCTGTTTTTTTGAGACGGAGTCTTGCTCTGTCATCTAGGCTGGAGTGCACTGGTGCTATCTCAGCTCACTGCAACCTCTGCCTCCTGGGTTCAAGTGATTCTCCCATCTCAGTCTCCTGACTAGCTGGGATTACAGGTGCATGCCACCACGCCCAGCTAATCTTTGTGTTTTTAGTAGAGATGGGGTTTCAACATGTTGGCCAGGATGGTCTCGATCTCCAGACCTCAAGTGATCTGCCTGCACTTTGCCCAAAGTGCTGGGATTACAGGCATGAGCCACCACGCCTGGCCCTGTTTTATTTCATACTTACGGTTTTATGAAATTATATGACAGGTGTTTCTTTCTTTCTTGATGTTTAATCGGTCCCCCTCACTCCAATGCCAGCCTCGTGAGGATGGCGGTCAGGCTCTTCCTGTTGAATTCCATTTCCCCTGCACCCAGCACTGCATCTGGCACAGACATCTGTGTTGGGAATGACACCATGAATCGATAAAGATAGAAATGTATCTTGCTTTTGAGATACCTTCATGATCTCCAAATAAGCACCCATAAGAAGTTATTCTGCATGATCGAGGGCTTCTCCCGTGGACGCCTCCGCAGAGGGGCGCTGCCTTGACCCCTGGCTATGCTCCTCGCCATCGCATACCTTTTTAGGAGATGTGATAAAATACCGCTGTCCTGTGTCATTCAAAGTATGAAAATGTACCAGAGAGAGAAATGAAGAAAAACTCCCTGCCAGAATCTCTAAAACAACACATTTAAGTGTTTCAGAAGCGAAGTGAGGACAGTGTGTGTCACATCAGTGTCTGGCCTCCACGGAGCTGCTCCAGTACCCCTAGCGAAGGGAAAGTCCTCTAGGAGGGTTCTCGGGTCGATGCGGATCTCCACAAAATAACTTGTGCATTTGCCTGGGGCTAAGGTTTTCTCCGTTCATGAATATGAGATAAACCCCTAAAAATGTCCAGCTCTGTCATCACACGCACCATCTTCACAACTTTTGTAGCAGCTACGTCTCTTTCAAACCTTCCACCTGTAACTCACGCAGCCAGTGTAGACGGATGACCAGAGTACCACCTTTAGCCTCAAGCTAAACAATGATACCCGTGAATTTTGGGCTTGATGTGTGAATTATAATTTTTTCTAAATTCATTGAGAGAGGCATGGACAATCACAATTTAATGATATATAGACAGTCCCTGACTTATGATGGTTCAACTTGATGATTTGAACTTTATGATACGCAAAAGCAGTACGCATTCAGTGGAAACCGTGCTTCGAATTTTGATCTTTTCACGGGCTCACAATAGGTCAAAGGGTACCCTCTCATGCTGCTGGGCAGCGGCCACCCAGCCATGAGATCACGAGGTCGAATGACTGATCCTCTGCCGCGTCCTGTGCTGCCAGGGGATTTTGCCCACCTGCAGGCTCATGTGAGCGTTCTGAGCACACTGAAGGTAGGCTGGGCTGAGTTATGATGTTTGTAAGCTAGGTGTATGAAATGCACTTTTGACTTCTGAGATTTTCTATTTGTGATGGGCTTATTGGGAGGCAACCTCATCATGAATTGAGGTGCATCTGTATATGTTTTTCTGGGGATCCCTGGGAATTATTAGCACAGTGCTGTCGGTACTTACACCACATATTGAGAAGGACATGATTTGAAGTGGAAAGGAGAACAGCACAGGGCCAGATCCAGAAATCACTCACTGAAAGGACATGTTGCTCACCGGTCACGGAGCCAGAGTGTCAGGTTTGAATCCTGCCTCTGCCACCTGGCACCTGTGTGACTTTAGGCAAGTCACTCAGCCTCTCTGAGTCTCAGTTTTGTCATTGTGAAATGAGGATAATAGCGCCTAACACATGGGGCTGCTAAGAGGATTCAGTTTGTTCATCATCGTAGAGCATACAGAACAGTGTCTGGAATAGAAGCGTAATCATTACATAAGTACTTTGGTCGAGAAAATAAAATGAACTCACTTAACTCCACTACAAAGCATAGTTTGCTACACACCCAAAAAGAAAAACAGAATCACAATTTTGCATAGGCGTAGAGATCCCATTAGTCCAGGGTGAATGGGGAGGACCTTTAGAGGGAGAGGTCATAATATGCAATGTCCCAGAACAGACAGTAGTCTATCTGCTGGAGATTTGATTTAGAGGAGAGGGTGTTGCAACTTGGAGAGTAGCAACATTACCGAGGGAAAGGAGAGGCTGTATTTGGTGAATGGCCAGCAGCGCAAACTGGTAGAGCATTAGGTAAAGTGCAGCGAATCAGCCAGGTCCCGAGGAAAGGAAGGACAAGTGTAAATAGGGGAAGGTTTTGAATGCTGAGCCGGAAAACAGACTATTACATGGGAATCATTGGAGAGCCAAAAAAAGTTTCACAATAATGAAAAAGGTGACGGGATCACAGTGGAATGAGGTGAATACAAACCCAGGCAGCAGACTAACAGGGTAAATGTTTAACAGTAGGCTCCAGGAGGAGGTAGGAAGAGCCACATGGGATTTGTGGGGTTTGCCAATTTCCATGGTGTAAATACTGCCTCCATGGCTGATGTAGAGCTGCCTGCCTGAAGTCACTGAATGTGGAGCTGAAAGGAGATTCACAGAGTCAGCTTGTATGCGTCTGTATGTACCAGCTCTTGCACTCTAGAGGCTTAGATCCACAGTCCAGTCCCAGCACGGGCACATACTAATTGCACAAACTTGGTTGAGGTCAAAGAGTTGTTAATCCCTTTGACGTTCAGTTTCCTTATCTGCAAAAGGAAGAACATAAAATAAAACATCAGAAATGACACTTCTGATTATTAAAACAGAAATCGAATGAGGCTAGGAGCTTAAAGTTGAGCCTCAGGGTGGCATTCCTTCCAGAGGCTTCAGGGGAACAGTTTCCCTGCCCTCTGTGGTTTCTAGAGGATGCCTATATTCCTTGGCTAATGGCCCCTTCCTCTATCCTCAAAACCAACAGGCAGCATCGTCACCTCACCTCTCCGACATTGACACCTTTGCATAAGGACCCTGTGATTACATCTGGCTTACTCAGGTAATCCAGGCATATTTGTCCATTCTCACACTGCTGTTAAAGACATACCCAAGACTGGTTTATTTATTTATTTATTTAGAGACGGAGTTTTGCTCTGTCGCCCAGGCTGGAGTGCAGTGGCACGATCTCAGCTCACTGCAAGCTCTGCCTCCCAGGTTCACACCATTCTCCTGCCTCAGCCTCCCAAGCAGCTGGGACCACAGGCACCCACCACCGTGCCCGGCTAGTTTTTTGTATTTTTAGTACAGATGAAGTTTCACCATGTTAGCCAGGATGGTCTTGATCTCCTGACCTTGTGATCCACCCATTTCGGCCTCCCAAAATGCTGGGATTACAGGCGTGAACCACAGCACCTGGTCAGTAATTTTTTAAGAAAAAAAAAAAAAAGAGGTTTAACGGACTCACAGTTCCACGTGGCTGGGGAGGCCTCATAATCATGGCAGAAAGTGAAAGTCATGTCTCACATGGTGGCAGACAAGAGAAGAGAACTTGTGCAGGGAAACTGCCCTGTATAAAATCATCAGATCTCGTGAGACTTATTCACTATCATGAGAACAGCATGGGAAAGACCTGCCCCATGGTTCAGTTACCTCCCACCAGCTCCCTCCCACAGCACATGGGGAGGTGGGAGCTACAATTCAAGGTGAGATTTGGGTGGGGACACAGCCAAGGACAATCTCCACAACTCAAAATGTTTAACTTAATCACATCTGCAAAGTCCCTTTTAGCTAGGTAGATAACATAGTCACAGGTTTTAGTAATTGGGACATAGATATTTTAGGGAAGATATTCCCCAAAATAGGTATTCAGACTGGCACAGTGACCATAGAGTGCCCTGTAAGTGTGCATACACACATACTTGCAAAGAGCTATTTATCATCACTGATATAAACATACACATCTCTCTATAATACATGTTTCTTTATAAAAGTGTATATATACATGTGTGTAGTAGGTGTATGTGTGTTTGAATAGGGAGATATCTATGTGTGTGTGTGTAAATGGTAGATGAGTCAGGCATAGTGGTTCATGCGTGTAATTCCAGCACTTTGGGAGGCCAGTGTGGGAGAATCCCTTGAACCCAGGAGATCAAGACCAGCCTTGGCAACAGTGGGAGACTCTGTCTCTATAAAAAAAAAAAATCAGTTGAGTCCGGTGGTGTGCACCTGTAGTCTAAGCTGTGTGTGAGGCTGACATGGGAGGGCTGCTTGGACCCAGGAGGTCAAGACTGCAGTGAGCTGTAATTGTGTCACTGCACTCCAGCCAGGGCAACAGAACATGCAGGAGTTTAATAGGGGACAAATGTAGGAACTTAAGCATTGGTCTTTAAAGGAAACAGACGCTTTATCATAAGAGGCAAAGAGTGTTTGAAGTTTGTAAGTAGACCGTGGATTTAGGGGAAGGAAGATAAGAGATCCTTTCTGGTGGGTTCTGCTTTCTGAATGAAGTGCAGATCGTCAGCTGAGAATGGGCTAGATGTTGGGTGGAAGGTAGTAGGTCTGACTGTTTGGTTATTGTTAATCTTTGGGTGGGGCAGTCATTGGTGCAGGGAAATTGGAAGGAGGAAGGGAAGTGAGCTGAGGTGAGTGGGAACTTGGATGTGGCCTGTGATCCTGAACACCTCCTACCTAAGTTCCTAGTGGCATACCTCTCAGTCTGGAGCTCACAGGACTTGGGGTGGCTCATGGAAGATCTCTCTGTGCTGCTGTCTGCTACAGGCGGTTTCCCCTCAGTCCCTGCCTTTCCTCACCTCTGATCCTCTCACTGAGGCCAGGCAGGGTCCCGAGCCTCAGCCTTTTGTGGGGCATCTGCCCCACCACTGGGCTTTGCCATTCTGAGCATGTTTGGACCCATCTGGTCTGGAAGGAGCCCCTCACCCACTCTTGAGGAAGGCTGCCCAATTCACGTTAAGTTGGATATTCTTTGTGATTTGGGGTTTTGGGTCATATTCTTGTTTAATTGAGGATTGGCTTTTCTCCCTGTAAGATGGTGGTGTTGTTTTCAATGAGTTTTAAGGGAGATGAGTAGAGTAAGGTCGAAAGTTCTTTATTTGGACTTATTGAATGGAAATTCTAGAACATTCTTCCATGGATATTAGGTTACAAGCCTTTTCAAATTTGTATATTTTCTGCTTCTTTATTGGCCAATTTGATTGCATATTTTCCTTGCCAATAAATAACTAATGCAGCATTTACAACCACTAGAAAGAAAAAAAAATGTAAAAATCAACCCAACCAGAGAGAAGAAATTTTAAAAAACTAACAACACAAATTTGTAATAAATTTAAAGTGTAAAATAAGATAGCAGGAATAAATCTAAACATATGAATAAAAGAAAAGCCCACAATCAATATCTGTTTAGATACTGACACTAAAGACAAGTGACACAGAATACGTTAAAGTACACATGACCAAATATGGTAAGAAATTGTCACAAAGGCCAAAAAAGAAAAGAACAAGAAAGAAAAGAAAAGAGGAAAAACAGAAGGGGTGACTCTTTTCATTTCAGAAAAAAAAAATGCAATTCAAAATTAAAAGGATTTAAAAAGACAAAAGGAAAGTTTTTTAAAAACAGGAGACAAATACACCAAGAAAATATAATGGTGAAGATACTTATGTACTGTCCAACATATTAACGACACATACGAGTCAACTGTTTTTCCAAAAGTATTGGGGACAACTTCAACACATTCTTTTTCTCAGAAACTGACAAAGCAGACAAAAATAAGAGATTCTACAGAAAAACTGAGAGTGCAGTTACCAAACAGCCCCTCTATGCTGCTGTATGTCTTTTAGAATTTCATACCAATCTTTGGATTTTAACTTTTACTTGCTTTCTAGAATTATACAAGCTTTTTCTTTCCCTTCCTTTTTGTTTATTTTATGGAAACTTTTATATGAGAGAGTATATAAATGCGTGATTTGTTCATTTTTAACAATCTATTACTATAAATGTATGATTTGTTCATTTTTAACAATCTATCACATATATAGATATATAATATATATTATATACATATGTACATGTATTATATATGTATATAATATATACTATTATATGTTATATTAAAATGTATTATTATATTATACATATATATTATATATAATTACATATATATTTTTCCTAATGCAACACCTCTTTGATTTAATTCTCGATTTTGTTGTCTTGCATTGTTATTTTCCTACCTTTGTTTTTATTAATGCTTCTTTAGAAATCTTCATTTAGATTTTGTTTTGGGTTTCTCATTTTGTGTGTTTAGTTGATAAATTTTATTCGGTTTAATAATGATACTATTGAAGATTATGAATTTGCTTTTGACTACATCTTTGGCTGCTTCACATATGTTTTGATGTGTAGTATTGCCATTATCAGTAGCTTGTAAATATAGTATAATGGTAAGTTTTATTTTGATTTTGATTCAAGAACTGTTAAGTAGTTGGGTTTCTCTTCCCAAGTAGATAGCGGTGTTTCTATTTTGCTATTATGAATTTATATTCTAGTGTATATGATCATACAATATAATTTAAATTATTTCTGTAATTTCTTTATTATTGTTTCCTTGTGGCCTTATATATGATTAGTTCATGGGAAGGTCCCATGAACACTTTAAGTGAGTGTATTCTCCATAGAGATTATAATAGCATTAGTTATTTATATCTTCATGTCATTTTTTACTTTCCTATACTTCATAAGTCAGAGACTGAAAAAGGAGGTATGTAACATTTAAGCAAATTTTAGTTACCATTAATTTCTACTTGTAATTTTAAGAGATTTTGTTACATTAATTTGGTGGCTGTATATACTTGCATAAAATATCTACAATATTTATGCACTGTGAATTGTGACTTTTAATAAAATTAAGACCTTTAATTCAATTACTTATTTTTACCTTGAATTTTACTTTTTTTTGTATTAAAGTTGTGACCCCAGTTTTCCTTCTTTGTGGAATATCTGTGCCTATTCTTTTTGTTGTTTATTTATTTATTTATTTATTTTTTAAATACCTCAGTCAACTTATTTGAGTTCTCTTGGAGACAATTTATAGCTTAACTTTTTTTTCTTTTAACTTTTGAGCCAGCTTGAGAGTCTTAGTCTTTTAACGGGAGAATCTAAGCCACTTATATATAACATCATAACTAATAAATTTGTTCTTCTGTTATATTTTATTTTCTATTTTTCTTGTTTATCTGTGTATTCAATCGATTATTCAGTAAACTGTTTCTGTCCTCTCTTCTCAGTTCTTCCCACTAATCTATATGCATAAAACCCAAAATTTAAGTTATCAGAAAAGTATAGTTGGACATATTTTTATTTGGTTATCACTGACTAAAATAAAGCCATATCTACTGATATCTCTTATGAAGATACAAATTTAGTCCACTTTAACTTTCTTTTGCTCCCTACATCTATTGCCATTTTTAAGTTTATAGTGTGTGGATTCTGAATTTTTTATTACTATTTTCAATGTGTGGGATTTTGCCTGCATTTAAAACTCTATCTGAACGCACTCTACATTTAAATGTTTTCAGCGCTCATCTGGTTCTCATTTAACATGGTTTTCCTGTTCTTGAGTACTACACTTTGATTAACCTTATGGTGTCCCGGATAATAGGCTGCAGTGATTTTTCAGCAGCGGAAGATACGGTATACATTTTTGTTTCTTTCTGTTGCCCTCACAATTACCAGAAAAATCCTCAGAGCAAATAATTGTTCAATTAGATAATTGTTCAGTTAGAACATTCTTCATCGTATTTCTGTGAATATTTATCAGTATTTTTTAATATCTAATTTTGTACAGTGAATGCAAATGAAGACAATCTGATTTTTTTTTTTTTTAGTTTTTAAAATTTTACTTTTTAAATAAATGCTTATAGAATTACCTTTTACCCTTGATGGGAATGTATCTTTAAGAAATACCTAAAAGGTGGTGTTTTTGGTTTTCTCTGGAATCAGTGAAATATCATGATCTACTCTGAATATGTGTATGTATATAAACCCGGGAATGTTTTCTTTTTTTGCCTTTTAATGCTGCTGGTTTTGCATTTTCCTGGTGTCTTCATTAGGAGCTCCGTCATCTGAATGTTGAACATCTAATATGCATCTCACATGGTTACAGCCTCTTACTGATCATTTCCATTCCTTTGCCTTTTCTATTTAGCTGTAGGGAAAGCTTCAAAAGCTCCCCTTCTCAGATGATAAATTCAATTTTCTGCATTTTTCAAATCTGTGTTATTGCATCTGAAACCACTTTAAATTCCTTACTTTTAATACTGCAGGATCTTCTTCCATCTCAGTCTTATTTCATTACAAAACAACAAAGGCTCTGCTTTTCTTGACGATTGTGAGCTCCAAAGTCATTTTGTATAAAAGGTACTTCAATATTCTATGGTAAATACTCTTCAAAGGTATGTTATTCCTCTACTTCTTGAATGTCTTTCTGAATTTCCTTCTGTTACTCTGCAACTTTTATTGGTAGGTCCTGTTCTCCTTCTGTTTTTGTTTATTTACATATCCTTCACTGTGGGCGGCCTTTTTTGCATTGGCGTTGCATGTTACCATCTGACCCAGCATCCCCGGGGGACAGTGAGGATGCTCCGGGGTGTTGACATGCCCAGCAGGGGAGATCCCTTGCCCCAAGGTGCCTTCTGTGAGTTGGGTGCAGGGGCCGCATGGGCACTGGTTTCCTGTAGGTGGTTTTAGGTTTGGACTCTTCCAGGAGCACAGTGTGGCTATGTCAGACCTCCTGCCCCATCACTGTCTCTGTTAGGGAAGAACAGCATTAGCAAGAAGCCTTGATGGTTTAGGTCTTTCTGTGCAGCGCAGCGCCCCCTATGCTTGGGTCTCTGATTCAGCTGATGGCAAAGCTGGTTGGCTCCCAGCATTGGAAATATTGTCAGGTGTGGGAGCACCCACATGGCCCATGGCCTTTGCTCTTACTGATATCAGGGTAGATTTGTCAGCTGCCTAGATATCAGATATCTTACAGATATCTACTCAGCTGACAATTATTTTCTTTCTATGACAATATCATGCTGAGGATTGCCAGATTTGGGAAATAAAACACAAGATGCCTAGTTACATTTGAATTTCAGAAAAACACAATTTTAAAATATTTATTTTTAATTATTAGCATGCCCTATGGAATATTTCTGTTTACTGGAAATCAAAACATAATTAGGTGTTTGTGTTTTGTCTGGCAGCCCTAATCATTCTGTTTTCTATGTGAGGTATTTGAGTCCCTTGTGACTCCCAGTAATTCTTGCAGTCTATGGCATGCAGGTTGTACCTAATTTTCAGCATGAATGTAGATTTTTTTGCTTATTACCATATTCTATTAGTTATTGCTTTTGAGTCCACATAGGGGAAAATTGAGAGTCTTGTGCTCAAATTGCTTTCTTCCCATATTTTTAAAAAAAGTATTATTCAGGGAAAAAAATGATCCTTTCGAAAATGTTAAAATTAATACAAAATCTCTCCCAGACCACTGAGTTGCTTCAAGATGTGAACATGCCACTCTCCCTCAAGTAAGAATTACAGCCATGGCACCCAATCAAAAAGTAATTTTTGTCCTTAGCAAATTATTAACTGACATTTACTGTGTATAGCTTCTTTGTTATTTAACACTTTGCTAATTTTTATGTTAAATATAAATGGTGTCCTTTAGTGATAGTAACCACTCCTGTAGGGATGAGAGGATAATGAGTTTTATGATGCATTCTGTGCATCGTGGAATATAATTGGCATTATTTTTGTAGTATTATTAAAAAAAAAAAGGAAGTGACACTAGCTTGAGGTTGATATGGAGCAATTTTAAGCAGTAAACATTTAGGTCAGATACCAGGCAAAATGACTAATAGACCATTTGTGGAATAAAGCTAAGAAGTTACTTCCCTTCAAATGACGTCCACAGTGACCCCTGATTGCCTTATTGCTTTCCTGAATAAAATCGGAGGACCCAATGTCGTTGCCCTTGGAATGTGTAATTAGCTGTGCAATTAAGTTTTGTGGCCTCAAGTAGTCGGGGTCAGATGTTCAACAGGGAAGTTCACGGAACCTTGGTATCTGGCATTAATGTTTAACCATCTGTAATTTGGTTGTCTGGCTTTGGCTGCTTCTAGCACGAATGGCAAAAGAGTGCTGAGGCAGCTCAAGGTACTTGTTCTAAGTGGTGCCAAGATGTGTTTTTAACAATAGGGCATGCTGTATCATTGATGTAGGTCTAATAGGAGTCTCATTACACGGAGAGGCCCATCTTCCTTAGTCCCATATCACCAGGATTACATGGAACTCTTAATGGGACAAAAGGATCCAGGATTCTGATTACAGGGATGGAAGCGAAAAGGACAGTGAATAACATCCTAGCGTAAAAACAGAATCTGCTCTTTGTAACATAAAAAGCATAATACACTTGTTGATTCATTCATTCACGTGTTTATCAAATATTTACTGAGTACCTGCTATTTACCAGGCACTCTCTTAAAGACTGTGAATACAGCGGAGAAAAAAACCCTCTGTATCATTTCTGCTCCCTGCCTTATCCCACACTGGAGTGCACAGAGAATTACAGCAAAGCATAACGTGTTTTGATGCAGGAAGTTGGGGATGCTACAGAAAAACCCAGATGGAGAACATAACCCAGAATCATACAGTCAAGGAAAGGATCCTGGCAAGGTGACTTTGATACTGCAGCCAGAGAGGTCACAGAAATGTGGCCAAGCAAATGGGGAGAGGGTACCGAGAGAGGGGATGAAAAATTCTCTGCCTCTTCTTCGTTTTTCCTATAACTCACCTGTGAAAATACAAGTATAGAGATAATATAAATCAGGAGTTATTTCCATAAAGGTAAAACATGTAATCTTTTTAAGGCATGAAGTCCCTTTTTAGATCTATGATATTTTGATTTTTGAAAACAAAAATCCATGTTTATGACATTGAACCCCAGGAAATTGTCCTTTGGGTGGGTGCAGACTCTGCTTACTTATAAGCAGTCTCAAATGGTTCAGCCCAAGACAAGCCTTAATTGTTTAAATGGAAGCTCAGCCTGCTCCAAGTTTGGTAATGCCGTTGATTGAAGAGATTTTTTCATCCAGGGCCTTCTGTAAACTCAAGTTGAATACATCTGTTGAACTTCTTATCTAGAAGTTAAATTGGATGCAGCCTGACACCCTGTGGTATCACAGCTGGGCTGAGTCTGCAGCGCTCCAGTCAGCCCCCTCGTGCTACCAGTGGGTCCACGGGAAGCAACGAGGGTCAGTGACCTGCTCCGTGGTCTCGCGAAGTCAGGAGCAGGACCCCTGCCTCCGAGCTCTTGGCTCTCTCAGCTGCTGGCAGACGACTGCCAAGACGGGTCCTGACTCGGGTAGGCATCATGCTTCCAAATGTGTGTTTGCGTGGGCCTTTGAGAAAGGTGACGCCATGAGTGTCCGAGTCATCAAAGATAATTACATGGTGACTGATGAGAAGGGCTTCAGCGTAACTTGTGGAGCTTTGCCTAGAAAGTCAGCGTTCCCGGAGCCAATAGTTTCCATTTCTAAAACTCCTTAAATTGGTTCTTTGGATTATGCAATTGCTCTGCCTGCATTTTTCTTACAGAATGTAAGACCACCTGTAAAAATAACATTTTGGATTTTTCTCCCCCTGGGGGAGAGAGACGTTCAGTGCGGAAAAAATGAACACTGGTTTTTGTTTGTTGCTGACCGCGTAGTGTCCACGGGATGTGGCTGGGATGGAAGCGGGGTGCTGCCCTTGCTTCTTAGGTTCTAGGGTCCAGTGTTTCACAGATGACTTGGAGCATGTGCTTTGTACACCTAGCCCTGGCACACTGGTCACATCATCTCATCTTTCTGGAGGGCCCCTCCCAATATATCCTTCCAAGGTCTTTTCTCTGCATCTCTCCCCTTAACTCCAAGCAGGGGCAGGTGTACACTGTGTGATTTATGATTGTGCATCTGCATCTATTTTTGCCTCAAGTCTGTTACCATCTCCCATTGGACATGTCCTTAAATGCAGCACGTGTGTATGGGTGGAACACACACACACACACACAATCTGTATTAGGTGAAATGTGGACATAGCATTGATCCATGTGTTGAGAAAGTCGTTCCTGTTTTTACCAGTCTCAGTCTGTGTTGATTCAATGGGACGGTGCCTCTCTGTCGATGCTAGCTTGTTTGTGACAGCTTTCTAACACTTGCTCATTTCTCCTTTTATCAAAAAAAAAAAAAAAAAGTAAGTCTTTACCATAACCCCATAAAAACACCATTACCACGAGTTGAAATTTTAAAACTTCATTTGAATTGTATTTATTTGCATGCTCAACTTTTTTATAGGTGAAATGATACTGGTTTTCTACTTAGGTTGGTGGCATTTATTTCTTCTAAAACAAATAATATGAAGCGAGTAGATTGGATTAAGAGGTTTGGGTAAGGAATTGCATAATTGGCATGAAGACAGGGTCCTCTGTGATGAAGGGGCCACGCAGGTGCCTGAAATACGGGTAACAGGACCTTAGCATTACTAACACCTGCACTGCGGTTCCCTCCCCACAGTGACGGAAGGTCGAGGGATCCTTGAGAGCATCCAGAGGTTTTCCTTGCTGCCCACCTACCTCCCCGTGACCTACCACATCAACAACGCTGACGTCTCCTTCTTCCTGAAGGAGGCCAACCAGGATATCATGAGGAACTCCAGCCTACAGTCCCGGGTGGAGTCATTTCTGATTTACAAATCCAAGAGGCTGCCTGTTCTCAATGCCAGCTACGGGCCTTTCTCCATCGAGCAAGTGGTGCCCCAGGATTTAATGCTACCTTCCAACCCGTTTGGATTCACCAACAAATTTTCTCTTAACTGGAAACTGAAAGCCCACATCCTGCGGGACAGAGTCTACCTGAGCCGGCCCAAAGTGCAGGTTCTGTTCCACATCGTGGGCAGAGACTGGGACGACCGCAGCGCCGGGGAGAAGCTGCCCTGCCTGAGGCTCTTTGCTTTCCGAGAGACCAGAGAGGTGCGGGGCAGCTGCCGGCTGAAGGGGGACCTGGGGCTGTGTGTGGCCGAGCTGGAGCTCCTGTCCAGCTGGTTCAGCCCCCCCACGGTGGTTGCCGGCAGGAAGAAGGCCGTGGACCAGCCGGAGGGGACCCCCGTGGAGCTCTACTACACCGTGCACCCAGGGGCTGAGCGAGGGGACTGCGTCAGGGAGGATGCGAGGAAAAGCAATGGGATCCGGACAGGCCACAGTGACATGGATGAGTCCGGGCCCCCCTTGCAGAGGATCGGGAGCATCTTCCTTTACCAGACGCACAGGAAACCTTCCCTGAGAGAACTGCGCCTGGACAGCAGCGTGGCCATCCACTACATACCAAAGACCGTGAGGAAAGGAGACGTGCTGACTTTCCCTGTTTCCATCTCCAGAAATTCCACTGAAGATCGCTTCACGCTGAGGTAAGTCGTTTCCCCATGTCTGTCTGTACCCGCCCGTCGATCAGGATCAGGTGGTGTTTTCGAGCAGCTGTTTGGCCAGATGAGTTGTGTTATCACTCACCAAAGTGGAGCCGGCCTTCCCGTTTTTACAAACTCCACCTGCACTGTGGAGATCAGTCTGATCTTTCCGGGTTGGCAATTTGGTGGTGAGAATATTCGTCTTCATAGATTTTCCAGGCCATTGATAGGGCAGTCAGGGAGATGCTGATGGTAATGCCTTTTGCCTTAGCTTCGGGTATTATCAGCAAGTTTGGGGGAATGCTAAAGTTATCCAAGAAGCCTTTTCAAAATTGGAGAGTTAAATGCCTCCCAGCTGAAATGAGACTGCAAATGAAATGGCAACAGTTGTCAGAAAGGACAGAGAACAGGGTTTTGCCAACTCAAAATCTATTCCAGATATGTAAGTTCTAAGTATAATATGGTACCAACCTCAAAGTTACCATTTTGTGTCTCCCTGGAAATAGAACTTGGTGTTCAAAAAAATAAATGAGCATAATGTGTGAAGAATATACAGTAGAATTTGTTGAGTTTCTTATGTAAGAATATACCAAAGACAAGACATTGAAAATAAGCTCTGTGTACTTTAGAATAAATATGGGCTGCTTTTCACTTTGGAATATAATGTGTGAGGGAAGCTACTTGCCTAGGCTTGATTGTATTTTCATTATATAGTTTTAGTTTTATTTTCAACACAGGCAAGTTTGATTATAACAGCTGTTTAGTAGAAGTGTTACTGGGTTATGAAAAATGTCCTAGCACTGCTGTATAACTCAACAATTTGACCCGATGTGCAATGTAATAAAATGTGTGTTATGACTTCCGAAATTAGGAGTGCAACTGTATGTAAGATATATTTCATACGTGGGCTTACAGAGTTCATCCAGTAATGACCAGCTGTCTATCCCCCTTCATATGGGATTTATGGTTGCCTTTTCTAGCTTTTCTTCCATTCTTTTTTCTATCCTTTTCTTTCTCCCTCTTTCTCCCTCTCTCCTCCCCCCTCCCCTCTTCTCTCCTCCTTCCCCTCTCCCTC